>NC_092469.1:15570000-15942500 GCF_047495875.1 Pithys albifrons albifrons | reverse complement strand
CTTCTAATTTCATTTATGTAAAGAGACACTCCATAGATCAGACTCAACAGAAACACAGTATGCCGCTGTCACTATGAAGATTTTAAATAGCAGGCTTTGCAATAACTATGTAAATTATTAATATGTAAATTTAGAGACAAATTATTTCCTCTGAATCTAAAGGCCTTGGGAGAAGCGATGCACAGTTTCTTCAGGGAGCAGACTGAGCATGGGACTCTGCTCTAATTCCCAGGTGAAGGCTCTTGGTGAAACCATCTGGTTCTGGCTTCCCTAACCACCTCCAGAGGCTCCTTTGTCAACAGCATCAATCTGCAGGGAGGGAAGATACATCTCTGAAGCCCACAGGCCAGAGCTGCCATGATGAATTCTTGTCCCCGATTCCCTGCACAGCCTTTTCCAGCAAGCGTGTGTACACGTTTGATGGCAGGAGAAGTATGGGATGAGCTCTCTCCTTAGACTTAAGGATGCGTAAATGGGAAAGAAAAAGGATGGAAGAGAAAGCTCAGTGAAAGAATACACCCTAGAGATGGTACTGGAGAAAGAATTTGAAGAATAAAACATTAAACAACTGCTGGTGAGGAAGGAGGCTCACCATTCCTGGGGGAAGAAAGAGAAGGTCGGAGAACATTGCAGGAACCTAATTTTTCTGGGACAGGTGGGAGAAGCGTTAGCTGATGATCCTCTACAATCCCTGGTTGATTCCGTTTCCCATCCTCCTATGGTCCCTCCCATCACTGCCTTCACTGTGCCAGCACACTTTCTCCAACAAACATAGGTGTTAACTGCACCAGCTCAAGGTAAACCATAAGACAAGCAGGGTGGGAAGGCAACAAGGCATCCTGGATACTGTCATACCTGATGCCACAGTGTCCCCAGCAGCAGGGAGTAGTAATTACAGGAGAAATCCTACATAGCCTCTCCAGCCTTCAGGAATGAAGGAACAGGTGCCTACAAAGGGGAACACAGAATAGCAGAGACATGAGGAGAGGCTCAGCTCCTGCCTTGAGCTGTGCTGTTACCATGGGATGTACACTGGAGGACAGGCCACATCTGAAACACTTGCCAAACATCACCACTAAAGAGAATATTGTGTTTCTGATACGGGCTCTCCTAAAAGCAAAGGACCCTGGCTAAAGTCTGTGCTTGTCAAAACTCCCACAGCTCAGGAATGCTAAAATAGCAAAGGCCAGCTTTACTCTTCAGAACCTTTCAGGGTTCCTCCTTTGTACCATGTAGGAGGAACTGCAGACATGATTTACTTTGCTGAAAACAAGCCAGCACAGACAACACTTAAAAGTTTTGCTTCTCAGCCCTGATGGCATGACTGATTGAGGGAAATGAGCCAAGGTGATACATCACCGGCATTGCCAGACGTCCAACACAGGCCTGAAAAGAGGAGGTTCATCACTGTTTGGGCACTGGATGCTGCGCTTACATGGTTGTCCTGTGTATATAGAGAATTTCAGGATGTCTGGGTGAGATAGACCACTGCCCAAAGCAGCAAAGCAGTAGGTAACTGCTGTAAAAAATAACCAGCTGCCAGAACTGGAGAGTCTGTTCTGCCATCTCTGCAGCAAGAAGCCACCAAGGTTATCCTAAAAGCTCATGAGACTGACAGCCAAATATGTAACATAAATAATGAACAAAACTCAACTGGTATGAGATCTAAACTACTCTAACCCCTAAACTGTTCAGGTGACAATTCTGCTGTTAACTCTGTTGAACAGAGTTTTTGACTTGCTCAGAGAGAACGGGATGTGATGGGAACACTGTGGCCAGAGACAGATCTGACTGGCTGGGCCTCTTCCTCAACACCAGGGCTGCAGTTCACAGGAGGACTAATGTCCTAGCAAGAACACATCCCACGTGGCTGCCTTTAGACCTCCAATTGATTATTCACAAAGAAAATATGAGTTGTCAACAGGAGGTGAGGCTATCCCTTCCTTCAGGACTATCAATCTCCAGGAGGCACTTCAAGAAGTCTCCCACTCTTCTCTTGTTAACACTGAGCTGGCACTTGCTCAAGGATCAGAAAGTTGTAACACTGGGGTTAAGAACCTCTTTGCATTTCTTTTCCACTTCTGGAGGGAGACCAGAGCTCAGAAACAGCTGGACTAGGACATCATCTTAGTGAGAGGTACAATTAACACTGAAGTCAGTGGCAAAGTGGTTCTAGTGGGAAGAGCTTGGAGTTGTTTCTCAGGCTTGTAGTGAGAGCAGAACAACCAGGCACTGCCCATCCTCTGTGTCAGGAGCAGGAAAAAGGGCTGCTGTCTCTGGGTAAGGAAATTAGAAATGGCCTGTATACCAAATGCTGACCACATTGGACAGAAGTATTTCTTCCCTCAGTACACAGACTTGTGAGGAGAGCTTCCCAGAGATGTCACAGCTGTGAAAGGAAATAGATCCTGGGCCTGCATACAGTAGGAAAGAGACTTTGAATTTAGCCTATGGTAAATTGTTGTATAATACTACTTATTCTGGTAATTGTTGTTTGTTTGTTAAAATTCTTTAATAAACAAAATTCTAAAATTCTTCTGTGAGATTCAGCAGCAGCTTTGAAAAATGTGGAATCTGCTCAGAACAGTGAGCAGACAAGAACAAGACAGAAAAAAAGTGAATTCACAAATGATTTCTGCATGTAAGTGAGCACCTCGTACTCAGTGTGATTAATTTGAGATGTGCATCACCACAGTCCTCAGAAGAGAAACCTCACAAATCTCCTTTCTCACAAAACAAAGGCTGCTCACTGGAGTGTTCAGGTACTCAGTTACATTCAACACAAGCTAATTCACTTATCTTCAACAAGTGGGCTATTGATTTTTGCCTGATTTCTAAGCTGCCTGAGGCTTTCTGAACTACAACAATAGCATCCTGCATTTAAAAAAAAAAAAAAAAAACCAACCAAAAGGAGAAAACTCAGTGGAAAATATCCCTTTGCTCATCAGTAGTTAGGGTGACTTCATGTTTGCTTAGTTCTGTCTGTATATTCAGCATAGCTATCGTTTAGGAAACTTCCACAATCCCATTTCACTTGTCTCTGCTATATAACTTGATACCATAAACAGCATTCTACTTATTTTTAGGCTGAAAATATTGCAGATCATTTTTTTCCATCAAGAGAAATTGTCCAGCTGCTAGGAATGATTTGCTAATTGTGTTGCTTTTGTCCCTTCTGAGTCACAGAGCCAGAGTCTCACAGATTCTGTGGTTACCACACATGGTCAAGAATGAAATGGCACATGGCTTATGCAATTGGGGTAAAAATACTAAAATTTAAAAATAGATTTAAGCTCTTTAGTCATATCTCCTATTGTGATACAAGCATATCAACTGCAGTGCATTCAATCCTCTAGATGTTGATATAGCAAAGGTGTGTCATTGCTTTTCTCTCATCAGTACACAGAGAGGCTTAAATGCATATTCACAATTTTAGGTTTTAGATACAAATGGACCACAGGGAAACTCATAGTTTTTGAATGTGATCTTTTTTCATTTGCAAGATGAAATATGCTTGTGTGAGTATTTGCCTTTAAGACCTTTAAGATACATTTAGCCGATACTTTAGTCAGCTGTCGTCAGTGCAGGTCACGCACTATTATAAAGTTCATAATAGAAAAAGAGCCTTATTTACAGAATAAAGCCTTATTAAAGATGACTGGGCATTGTATTGCTGAAAACAGATTTATAGATAAAAACTGGACTTTAATATACTGTAATTAAAGTAATTTCCGTTAAGCAAGAACAATCTTAACAGTAGATTGTTGTTTTGAGGGATGCATTCCCACACAGGGGAAATAGTCCTAATTTTCCATACTAAAGAAGAAATCAGAACCAGAAGCCTCAGTCCTTAAGCACAGTGGACTAACAGGTAACTAAACAGAAGTGTCAGGAATCTTCCCAAACAGGTGTTTCTACATGTTTTCTCACTGAAGGAATATTGTGTTTTCTCCAATTTTCTCCTTTTTGTCTGCTATCTAACATACGACACTGCTGGAAATCTATATACAAATAAGGCCCCACTTCCATATCCATTATATAGCATATTCTTTTCCCCTGTTTTTTATTTCTAGCTAGAAGCTGCCAGTCTCCAAGTTTGGAATCACATGGTGGTTTTGCTTCACTTCACGCTTCTAAATTGCAACTACGGGTAAAAAAATTTCCCCTCTTCTCATGTCTTAGCACAAAGGGATGGTCCTGCATTTTGGCTCACAAAGATGGGAACAGTGACAGCGTTAGAAAGCTCAGACCTGCAGGAGCCCTGACAGCATCACACAGGGATCTTGCCACTGCAGAAGTCCATATACCATGTGGGCTGAGCCCAGCGCTGCCCTCGCCCATGGATTCAGAGGCTTCTGCAGTATGAAGGGGGATTCAAAGAGAACAGGCTTTTCAATTGCCCATGTAATTTACCCTTGCAAGTTTGTGAGCTCAGATCTGCTTTCAGCAGTTTCCATTGCCTCTAAAAATGCACATTTTCCAAATAAGAAACACAAAGTGTGTATTTCCCAGGTGGTCCATGGGAGAAGATGACACACACACACACACACACACACCCCAGTAATGCTCCAGCCAAGCCAGGCTGGAGCAATGTCTGATCCCCCCATGCTCCATCAATACCTGAAGGTGGGGGGAGGAATCTGTCAAGTGTAATACAGTTCCAGTAAAGATATCTCCTCTGTTCTCTTTGTCAAATTGACACACACAGTTATTTCAATCTATACTTCATGGTTAAAATTGATCCTAGTGAGAGGATATGTGGCTTGATCAAACTTCTGTAGGACTGAATCAAACAGGATTGATGACAAAAGTACCTGCTTTAAAAAAGAAGGAAGTTTTTCTTGTGGTAACGGGGAGCTGCAGCCTTGATGAGGGACAGACGGGACAAAAAAAAGGCTCTAACATAACCAGTTCAGCATTAATAACTCTAATAATACTAAAGTCAAGTGACATATAAACAAAAATAACATATCTCTGTGTAAAATTCTGTCACTTTGAAAATGGTGACCTTATACACAGTGTTAAAAATCCCTGTATTTTCAATTCCTGTCCTACTGTGCCAGCTGTTCCTTCACAGCTCTGTGCCTGTGGAGGGATGGAAAAGTGGGTCTGCGTATGCGTGTGGGTCTTCTAAGACCTAACAAGCTTTGCTTATTTGGGATAAAGTCCTAAAATAAATAGAACTGTAAGCACAATAGAGTTTTTGGAGTGGCAATGCAAGATAATTGTGATCAACAGCAATTATCAGAGATAAAAAGGTAAAATTCAGTATCATATAAATACAACTACAGAACCATTGTATTTAGATTAAATTTAATATAGAAAAATACTATCCCTGTGTAGTCAATGCATAATGTTAACTGGATCATAACTTCCACATTATAAACCATCTGACCAGACAATGAGCATGTTATTAGTTTGGAAAACAATGTCAAATACAATGAATATTCCAGGGCCAAGATTCATATGCACCTGCCAGCAAAAAATTAGCTCCCAAAAAACCTTTTAGGGTATCAGATGTGTCCTTTACATTATTGTACATCTGAGCTTTAAAAGATAAGTGTAAGAACATATTCTGTAACTAAGGTGGATTCTGAAAACAATTTGAATAACTGCCATAAGGGAAAACCAGGGTTGCCAATCCAGTTTCAATATCTTTCTGTCACAAACTTGCTTGCTTCAGCTTCTCCTACCAAACTGTACTTGGCTGTTGTTTGACGGTCATTTTATATTTTCATACCAAAGAAAGCAATTAATTTAAACCTTAAAACCAAAATGCTGGTGTAAAATGTAATTCCACATAGGTTCCAGACCTAGCATAAGATGTGCTGGTTTGGGCTAAGATCCTGAAAGCAGCACATCATTGCAGCGCCACAGCAGGGTGGAGGAATCTCAGGCTTATCCAGGGATATATTAAGAAGAAGATGGGAAAATATAAAAAAGATTCTGTAACAACCAATAAGACTAAGTGGAAAACAAACTAAGAAGTAAAAACACATGATAATTCAGGCAATGTTCAGTAATAAATGTTGTACCATAAAAATAACTACCTGGATGTACAGGTATTCTGAGTCCTCTTCTTTGAAGGTAAGGATGGGATGCTCAAGAGCTGCTGAAAAATCTGACAATGATGAGAGCACTGGGACTAGATTGGTGTCTCCAAACACCCAGGGCTGGTGGCCCAGCAGTGACCAGCTCCAACTGCCCTTGAGAAAAATTACATTTTTTTCCTCTGTATTCTTCCTGTAGTCTCACAATTACTGTTCCTTTTCAGTCGGAAAAGAGGTGAGCATATTAAATATTTGGTTTTAAAAAGTGTTATTAAGCCATTTATTATTTGTCCATTCATATGGATTTCTAAATTAAAAACCCTTCAAGACCCAGTCCTAGAAGTTTCAGTCAATTAATCATCACCAGGAGCTCTAGCGATAGATAGAAAAATCTGAATTATAGGCATATGACTAACCACTATGGATTTTGGCAAAATAAAAAACCATAAGATGCTCTTCAATCCATTATTGCCCACAAATGCAGGAAAAAACAATATAATGTCAACATTTGCCAATCATATACCACAGACATTTCCTGTAATATAGAGAGAAAAATGACAGCAATCAGAGATTCTAATCTCTATAAACCCATTGAAAAATGTAGTTTTAGTAACAACACCTATAGTGTGCCCAAAAAGATTTAAAAATGGACAGGAAACAATGACCCTTGAAGGGCTAAAAATGTTACATGGAGATCATTCAGATAATCATTTAAGACCATATTGTAAAACTCAATGAGGAACCTCAACACACACAGTGTATCATTCAAAGCGCTCTGTCAAAGCAGTCTCAGGCAACAATATTTACTCCAGTTACATATGCATGAATAAGGTTTCAACATTAGGCAGGTAGATTGTATGCTCAATTTAGCTGAATAAATTATATTTCAAATTTGAAAATCTAGAACAAGCAGTCCCTGTTCTCATTCTCCATTCCCCTTGGGGCAAATGCAAGTCCAGACTGAGAAAATGCTAGTAGAAAAATGTGCCACTTAAAACAACGTATCTCACTTTCAAAAGTGACTGAGGTAGTTGGAAGACTACATACCACTGAAATTCAGTAAGATTTAGAAACTTAACTTTTAAATTAGGAATTATGCTCTTAACAGGCTTGTTTTTAGGCTTCACTGACTGTATTTTCAAAGGATGTTAGAAACTTGAACGAGAAGTTGTGGGCCTATTTGTATGATGGAAAGTATTTGTGTAGTGCAGTGGTCAAACTTCCTGAGCTGCCTTAATTTTGTTTTGAAAATCATGAGATGCTTCTCTGTAGCTCCAAGTGTCTAAACCATTTCTTTGATAACATAATACCTATTAATTTAGGTATATCTGCTCTTTCTATTTTCCAAAGAACACTGAAAGCACCACAAGGAAGGCAAAGACTAGCAGATGACTATTTTCTGAGGCTTTTATTGTAGTTGAAGATACTATGAAATAGACTGTCATAACCCTTCCACCTATGCTAACATGTTATTTGTGCAAGTTTTAGAAAGGGGTTATCAAGTTAATAGTAAGTTTTACAAAACAGCACCAACTTTCTTGGTAGATGTAAAGCTAAAATTCTAAATTTCCCAGTGTCTGAAAGAGAGCCTCCTAGCTGGCTCCCTCTGTCTGAACCAGTGTTCAGCTGATGCTGCAAATTTATCAGGCAAAGCAAAATGTGGGATGTTTTTTTCTAGCAAAACAACTGAATGACATAGCAAAGCACAGCAGGGCAATTTTACACAGCAGTGTAGTCAAGAGCTGAGATCTGCATAGTACAAAACTCCTGGTATTAATCTCACTTGTCTCTACTTTTCCACAGAGAAAATAAATTAAACCATCAGTTAATGAAACTATGATTCTGTACCTACCTCCATCTTTTGTTCAGTCCAAAGAAAGAACTGGTGCTGGTCACTATTCCAGTTCACAACTTCCATTACAATTTTTTCATCCTATTCTTACTGGTGTATTAATGCATCCCTTTGCTTTAGATGGAACCATTACACACTTGTGCATTATGAACTCTGTGTAATGAATTGAGGATTTCTATTTACTGCTCTACTTTTCCCTGGTAACACAGATGTTAAGGAAGGGCCTGTACTACAACCTTTGGGCTGGCTGGTTCCTGGCTGCAATGTACAGGGAAATGGTAGAACAAAAGAATGGGATTTGGTTTCTGATTCATGCAGAGCATACATGCAGGCTGGATGCAATGGAACTCCTGTTCCATGTGGATTCATCATTATTAAAGCAAATTTCAGGGCCGCCTGTGTCCAGCACTGATCATCACAGCTGCTACAGAGACATTTCCACGGCCTGTGGCTAGCTGGCAGCTTTCTACACATTTCTGACAGACAATCACTAGCCAGAGCTACACTACTGTCCTGCTTATGGTTCTGCTTGACTTCATAGGGAATACAGAAGAATGCAAGCTGGTATTCAATGTTTGGCACAATTTATGTTCAGCTATACACCTCCCTTTCCTTTTAGGAGTGCTGTCATAGGGCTCAAAAAAAGGACAGAGCTCTTGTCTGGTGTTATTACTCCAATCTAAACAACAACCAATGTAGCCAAGTGCCAGCAAATCTGAGACACAGATTTCCATGTTTCCTGTGATCACACTCAACTACATATTGTGTGGCTAAGAATCATTTTTACAAGAGAAAATGTATCAAATATTTTGGGAAGATAAAAAAAACAAACATAAAAGGCAGTATTTAGTCTTTTGTTTTTTCCCCTAGATCAGCATCTCACATGGGTAGTGGCTATATGGATGTGTGTATGTACACACACATCTGCCCCACAGGATGGAAAAGTTCTTCTCTTCCAAGAAACACAACAAATGCTTCACCAAACACAAGTAAATAAAAGCAGTATCAGCATCTCATATTATTTAATATTTTCCAAAAGTGGGAAAAATACTGGGTTTGGTGGAATGACTTTGTACTGTAGAAGAGAGATGGGGAAAGGACTATTAAAAACGTTCATGTGAAAACACGGACATACCCTCCCCTGCAGCTCATATGTCTAGGGGGTGATGGGATTCATTACACCCAGCTGTCTCCTTCAGGCAGAAAGGTTCCATTTGCATCCAGACAAGTTACAACTGTCCTGTAATTCCTCAATGACTAAGCATCACTGTATGTTAACTCTTAGTGTAATTACAGCAACTAAGAAGAGCTATACATCATCAACACTCATTAATATAGACCAATGTAAAAAAAATTGAAAGGGTACCCTCCCATTTACTCCATAACTACTTGTTTTGCCAGGAATGTACCCATGGTAGGACTGCCTAATAGTGTTGCAGCTTCCTAAACCAAGGGTTACAGTTTTCACTCTAGGAGAGAACTATGGAAACACTGCAAAGTTTGACTTACATGGTTATACTAGTCTTTTACATTAAAAAAAGTGACTGATCTGACCAATACTGCCTGGACACCTTCTTTCCTCTTAAAATAATTATTAAAGTTTAGCAGGTGACATTTCCCGGGGGGTGAGGTTTGCTTATAGTTCTCTCAAGTCTCACTGATTGCTGGCAGATCTTCCTCAGAATGACTAGCTCATGAATCATCTTTGAGCCTATAGTCCACAAAAATCAAGATGATGAGTCTTACCCAGAAACAAAAGATAATTAAAGTCACAAGTGGACACCAGAGGATCAGGCTGGGTGGCATTATGAATACATATTTGTGTATTTTTCTGTGTGGTTTTGTTTAATTTGGACTCAGCCTTCAGTGAAAGGTAAAGCAGCAGAGCAGAATTTAAACTGTACTTATATGTTCCAACTTAGAACACTTTTACTTGCCCCTTTTTGTCAGACCTTACCAAGGTCTGCTGTGTAAGAACAGTACATGGGTAGAGCAGAAGAGCGTCCATCAGTGAGTAGGTTAATACCATTAAACTGAGTCAACTTTCATGTGACTTGTTTTTTAACCCACAATTCACGAGGTGTCTACGTGGTATCTAATATGTATGAGCCTCCATACACTACACAGCACTTACAGTGCATTTTAAAAAGCTACTCCTTTTATAAGTTAAAACCTACAATACATTTTTAACCAGTTCTTGAGTATTCTAAAAGGAATGTTTTCAGTTTCCAAGCCAGAACTGGTCATTTTTTTCTACAGAATATGATGTTTGAAAATCAGTTCTTCCTATTATAGATTTCTCCCTCAGCTTGTAGAAAATCCATGATTCCCTAAACATTGGTCTTTGAAAGCACATTGACTAAAATCTTCATGCCTAATTCATGAAGTGTAGTCTGGAGATTAGTGGAGCTGGACATAGACCAGGAATACTTTATCATATTCTAATAAGCAGAGGCTGAAAATTGCATTTCTAAAGCTACAGTATTAAAGGGCACACTGCAAAACATGACCCAAACATAACTCAGTAGTTCTACACTGTCTGTAAAGGCTTTGATATGATAAAGTATGCTGACGAGGGGAATAAACACAACTAGAAATTTCTGTATTTAAGGAGGGGGGGGGGAAACAGCAAACACTACATGTATACATCAAAGCATATATTGTATTTTATAAACTCATATAACGTGATCCCAATGGAACAACCCTTGTACTGCTATCGATTATTTGAACACACCAAGAAACATCATTGCAATAACATAAAATTAGGCTTATGTAGCAAATGTGACAGTAAAAAAGGGTAGTAAAAATAGTCTGCAAGGCCAACGTAATCATTACCATAAAACTCTTAATGACATCTTGCCATACAATACACCAGAAAAATGTGAAGACTAAAATTGCTAGAGGAGTAACATGAATATTTTTTACTCATGGTGCTCATGTTATTTAAAAGGGAAATTTCTCCCCACTCCTTTTTCTGTTTGGTTGGGGTTTTTTTTGTTACAACATAACTAGATTAAAGGAGGAATGATATAGATGCCAAGGTTTCTAATTCCCTCATAAACAGGATCTGTAGGTAGTAAAAGAACTTGGAAAAGGATCTTTTCATATTATGGATTTTTCCTCTCATGTAAAAGGGTGAAGATGCACATCTCTCCCATCTCCTCTGTTTCTCCAAGGGAGAGTGTCAGGATCTGTTTTGAGAAGACAGACACTGTATATCCCCGGGTCAGAGGAGTACCCCAAATTGTACTGGAAAGAAAAAGTCAGAGCACTGCACTATTTCTACACATCTTTTCACCCTCTGTGAGTGCTGAGACAACAGAGCATTTCCAGAAGAGGAGCTCCAGCAAGAGGCAGAGAGGGCCCTTGCAGAGACAAGGGGGCACCCACACTGATTCCCACTTACACATCTGAAACCCACTAGTGTTTCCTGTCTCTATGCCTTTTCCCTGTTTTTTTCACATCTTAAAACCTCTACAGAAGTCTGGCCATATCTACAGGCTAAGCACTGTCTCTAGATTTGGTACCTTGGTCTGGTCCTAGGAGATTTATAAACTAAATAGAACCAAGATATTTCTAACCTGAGGAAATAATGCCATGTTCAGTAAAATGTTGTGGCTGCTCATTACACGCATAACCAGATTGGGCAAAGTATGAAAAATAGCTCACATATTACCTATAAACCAAAACCAAGAAATATAAACTGAGAAAACAGTAAAATTATCAGTACATCTGTTCATAGCAGTCATCTGTGGTCATGGGGCACAGAAAACTTGAACAGGCAGGGATGCTGTATCAAGGAAAAAAATGAAGAAAAAGAACAAAGGATGACTTGGTCAGAGCTGCAAGACTTGGAATGAGTGAAAACCATCAGTCACAGTGACCAACAGACCCTTGCAGTATAAACAAGGTAAAAATGATAGTCAATAAAATCACAATTAGGTACACTGAGTGTCAGCGTTCCTGTGTGCTCACAATCAAGGAAATCAATAACTAACACTGAAAATTCTCCACTATTTGCTTTCAGTTTATACTTTCCATTTATTTTTTTATTTGGCTTTCCCAGTTGATTCCATGAAGAGTGTCTTTAATAAAAAGCAATTCCAATGCTGGCAATGGTGCAATAGGAACCAAGTGCAAAATAGCAGGGCCTATCAGTTACTATTGAAATTAAAGTGCAGGGAGTAAAAAGAACAGGTTTACAAATAAATTAAGAGATTGGACACTGTTCTTCCCACTCAGACAATTTATATAAAGTGTATAAGCAAGCAACTTTTACTGCTCCAAAACTCCTTGCCAAAGAAGAGTCCTTAGGGCTAGAAATTCATGTACCTGCTATAGAGTTAGAAGGGGCAAGTCCCATGACAAAAAAAACAACAGAAATTCACAGCAAAGACAACTGTTGCTACTTTCAGGAAACCATATCTCTTTTTGTTCACTGCAAGCAGCATACTATGCCTTTCTGAGAACCTTCCACACTTATCCAAAGGAATTCAAGCATCCCTGCAGTTTGCCAGGAAGGTGCACAACTGCACTGGGTAATTTATTGAAAAATTACCCTTTTAATAGTTCTTCAATATTACCTCTGGGAATTTTCAAATATACCTATACACAAATCACAGTGATGATTTAGTCAGAGTAACAGTTTGCCAACAAACACAGGCTTTCTTACTCTATCTTCTAAATTTACTGGTTTCACTCCTATAGTGATACAAAGCACAAACTTCCTTAGGTCTCCTTATTCTGAACATTCATCATTCAGAGGCATATCAAAGAACCCCCCTCCAGGTGTACAAAGGTTGAAGTGTTGAGAATGGCTGAATCCTTAATTACCAAACAAGTGAAAAATGGAAGCTGCTTTAACACTTCTTGAGGTATATTTTCATTAGTGCACATGCACCTATGAAAAAATGGCTCATCTTTTGGAAATAGTACCTTCTAAAGAGGAATTGCATCTTTAGATGATGCATGTAAATAGACATATGAGATGATCTGAGTGGCTCCTGACAGCAGTGAGTTCCTATATTTTATATACTTATCTAGGAAAGCCTTTGGCTGAAGTTTGTAACATAGCACAGACCAGGAAGTGCCCTGCCTTTTGCATAAAAATCCCTAATCTTACACTACATAAACACAAGATATCACTCATGATAAATGTCTTTCTCTATCTGTGACATTTTCATTATGCTGTTTACCATATATAATAGGCACAAATCACACAATATATGAAAAGAAAAAACAGTATTTTGCCTGATCAGTGTCTGTTTACAGTAATCAGAGAGAAAAAGAGAATGACTCTTATAATGACATTTTATAGCCTGTTTCCAATCAATAAGACAGTTATTTTGAAAGATTCATATAAGTTTAGAATCAATTACGAATGAAAAGGAAAATGAAAAAAGGTTAATATTACTGGTTTGATATTTGCTCATTTGAGAGTTGTATTTTTTCCATCTTGCCAGACTCCTGTAAGTGATGCAGTTTTGTGGGTGAGCTCTACAATAAATGCTTCTACACAATTATTCCATCCTCAGGCACCTGGTAACTTGAGCATGTTTTTCTAAAACACCTATGCCATATTTGTTGTGAATATTAAATATCAAGGCTATTATTTTTAACATAATATATGCAATACTACTGTGAAATACAGCTCTTGCTACAAATAACTTTTCTTCTTTTATTTTTGGTCCTGAAAAATGTATCATTTAAATACAGATAAAAAACAGAAACCTATTGAAAGAGGTGAAAATTGAAGCTCGAAACAACAGGAACCTTATTTCCTCACATTTTCATGGATAAATTTGTCTCACAAACCAACATCTCCATTCACAACAGTGAAGTAGCTCCATCATTAAAGCATAACTAACAACTAGTTGTGGAGTACAGTTATCATTCCTATGAAAACAAGCTGGTTCCTGGTCTAGCAGTACATTTTAAATTTTAACAGTATCACTGACAATCCATATAGGTTTAGATCAATGTGATATCAAAATCCTCTCCTTATCTAACAATTCTTCCATTTCATATTCAAATGAGGAGTTAAAACAAATCCAAATGGTTTCTGCCCATCACGAACTAATAGCACAATTTTGATTAAAATTTATAATTTTTTTGCATCTCCCCAAAAACAATGAAGTATTTTATAGATGGAAAAAAATAAATATCACCCTAGCACATTCTGCTTTAACAAAATGCACACTGAAGTCCTAAGGATCACCTTCAAGGAAGGGGAAAATGCAACTTAAAGAGCCAAATGACAATTCCTTCACTTGTCAATACTCTTAGTAATAAACCCACAAAAACACAAATGGGAGAAAAAACTTTTGTATCTCTTTTAACTCTTTCTATTTGAGTGCTGTGCCTGAGTTCTCTACCTTAAGATACTCCCCACACTGACAGGTGGGAGAAGCTTTACTTGTAACAACAATTACGCTGAACTCCATGGCTAGAGAAGCTGTTGTTTACTAAAAATATCAAAATACCCATAATGCAGCTTTAGGATATGGCAAAACCAGAGTCATAAAACTTCATCTGTTCACAGACATTTGAACACATTGTTTATGCTCAGGCTTCTTTCTGTGCACAATTCTTCGCACCCCCAGAGATAGATTGTGATAAAAAATTTCTGGCAGTTTAGTCTCCTGATACATGTCTTTTCACTAAAATCTCTCCATATGCCTCTTAAAGGAACATATGATCTATAATTCTAGCCTGAGTGGAAACATTTCTGTATTTTACTATGAAAATTTATATCACATTAACAACACAAAAATGCAGCATTTATTACTTTCCTGATTCCTTTTTGTGCAACTTCTCATAATCTTTTAGCTGCTTTAGCAATAACTACTAAAATACTAGAACAAGGACCATGCCATGGAGCAACTTGGATGAAGTAGAATTTATTCTATAATGTGCAAATGCATCCCTGGCAGAATTTCCAGTGTGAACTGAGACCTCAAAGGACTTTTTCAACAATGTCAAAAGAGCACTTGTGTGGAGAAGACACACAGCACCTCCCTGTTTGGTGATGAGACACTAACCAGCTTTAGTTCTGATAAGATGCTTTACCTGAGGTGTTCAATTACATCCATACCAGACTGTGCTGAAGGAATATTTAAAGTCTGCTTTGCCCTTGACTCTTGATTCTGCATGTCAAAAACACTTAACTCAAACCCTTTTGGATTACCAATACTGCATTAAGTTCATTGACTCCTGTACCAGATTATCCAGGGCCAGATGAACTGATATCACACACAGAGATATTGATGCCATTTTATTATTAGACAGAACCAGCACAGCTTTACAAACATTTTAATTTGGGGGAGGGGGGGGCGGGGAGGGGAGGTGGGCTAAGAGACAATAAACAGCTCTCTCACACAATCCACAATCAAATATTTTATGGAACCCACCCTTGAAATTACTGTGAAAATTCGGAAATTTAGTGAAATAGATAGACCCTTAGGAAAATGTTCTTACTTGAGAATTTCTGGTGTATAAAGCCACAGAAGTGTCCACACTAATCTACAGCTCCCCTTACCGGGTCAGTTGCTGAATTGCATTCAAGCAGTGGCAAACATAATACACACGTAACATTTAGAGTCACAAAATGGGCATCACACCCATGTGCTGTTCATGTTGCTCAGAGATGGAGCTTCACCAGAGCAAGACAACTTTCAGACCATTCTTCAGAGCTGAAAGACAGGTTGGGCAAAAAAAAAAGAACCTGTACCCATTTCTCTCTGCTTTCTGGGTTTCCACAGAGCTCCTTGATTATCAAAGGGAATCCGCACTTTTTTTCCCACTCTGAGAGTTGTCAACAAATAGACTCTTATTCAAAATGGTGATCAATGAGCCTCAAAATATGGTAACAGCTTTACTCAAAAGCAAACCCAGTCCTTGCTCACTTACAAATGCCAGAGCACACTTTGTTCAGGCCACCTGCAAAGAGCATTGTGGGCTCATTCATAGAACTGGGTACTGCTATTCTTTGCCAACTCTATGGGCTTTTTTTGCTTTATAAAATTATCTCAGTAAATCTGATTTTTTTCTTGCAAAGTACATTATACTTGTCATCAGTTCTTCAGATACACCCTTAAACACACTATGAATGTTTTTCTTTCTTGAAATGTCTGGATAGTTTTCACAGGAAAGTGTAAAGTACACTCTATATATCTGAGTGAACTGAGAGATCAGATCTAATGCAATGCCAGCTGCTTAGACAAACGATTCAACTCAATTTCTCATTCCAAACACACTGCACTCTCAGGTAGCATCCAACAAAGTTTGCGTGGAATTCCATCCACAGAAATACTTCCTTTTCCCTTAACCCCTTCAGTTGCAATTTGCATTTTCAAGTAATTCAGAGTGCCTTCATGCTTTTGTCTGGACAAGTTTTACATTTTTAGTTATTTTGACACGATTGTAGTGATATAACAGATAATAATATAGTTGCAGTGAAAGTGCTTTTGACACAAACATGAGACCATCCCTCACACTGGCTTAGATATGAGCACAGACACAGATGTACAATGTATATTGCTGTAGAAGTTTGGTAGGAAAAAGAAGTCCTATCCAGGGAAAATAAGGCAACCATACATTTTAATGACAATTTTTATCCAAAATCAGCAAAAACTTGGAAGCATGATAGATTTTTTCTGGTTAAAACCAAACATATAAAGTGTAATTGTGATTATTTGATGGGATAAGTATATTTATTTCCCCTCAATAACCTTGGATTACTGTCATTAAAATAATTGTTACAACTAACTTAAAAAATATATATAAAGTCAAAAGGAAGCAAGCATATGCAAGTCACAAAATATACAAATAAGTAACATGAATCTATTTTTTATATGCCTCTGGCACCTTTTTGACTAGGTATTGACCATTTGTGACCATTTTGCTCAGACTAAACCAATCAATAAATTGCTCATCCAGAATGTAAAACGAAATTTTTTCACTCTTACAAAATTGATAATTCACAAGAGGATGAGAAGATTATACTGATTATACTGCTATAAACTCGGTGTGGATATCCACAAAGTAGAGAGACCAAATCACACAGAAATAATAATTAGTAACTTGAGAATTATTACTGCTTCTAGCAAGTGAAATAATTTTAAATGTTTTGATAGTTGAAGGTAAACTTGACATATTTGTCAATTTTCAAAGGAGTCAGGAGTGATTGGATTCAGGGGTCAGTCACTTTGAGGTCGTTGTGAGACCACAGATTTTACTTTCAAATTAAGAACAAGGAAAGTAATAACCAAAATTCCACAAACATGCCTTAAAAAAAATTGTGACTATTTAGTACAGAGATTTGCAAAGTTTTTGTGTCACCCACTGAAACAAATTCCACTTACCAGACATAATTTTTCTGACAAATAACCTTGATAGATAAAGGTAAAGCACATAGACAATTTAGTGCTATCACAAAGTTCTTCAAACTGAGTGCCAACACTCATCCTCTTCAAAATAAACCAGGGAGCACTAGGTCTCATGTTACAACGTATCTACAATTACAGAACACTTTCCAAAATGCTAACAATAAATCTAAAACAAAAATCAATACTATTAATTTGTGAGATGGATGCTAAAAAAATGAAAGCTGCCACTGTTCAAAAGTGTTAAAACATAAACACAATGGAAATCATAAATGAGCTTTAAAACTCAATTTAAAAATATGAAGTTTTTTTTAATCTCAATTTAAGACCCTTTTTGCTTATTTATTTTTATGAAAAAGGATACAGCATGTTAACAGACCTTTTCCCAGCCACAGAAACTGTTGGCATCATGCCCAAGGGATACAATAGCCACATGTTCACAATCTTTAATTATCCAATTAATGTAGTGTCATTTTAGCAATTAGTTCAGATGACCATATGTAATTTTTTACAAATAGTTCTTTATTTCTATGACCAGAATGCCAAATGTACCATGATGTGTTTTTATTAAATGCCCAACTTGAACAGAAGAAGGACTTCCAGAATTACCTGTATTTCACATACTGTAACTTTTGCTGTTAGACTCTGTCTAAAACTGATTCAGTTTCTTAAGTTGGGCTGATTTTTGCAGACCTGCTCTTTTGAACCCACCATCCAAACTTTTGTTATCTCCTGTAATGGTGAAACAACCCAGTCCTGAAGAGGTCTAAGCAGAGCTATGAAAAACCAGCTTGGTTCAATTTTCATGGTTTCTCCAGACAAAATTTAAAACCCAGCCTGATAAAACGTGTGTGTAGGCACTGCAAAACCTCCATCCCCATATTTCTTACAGAGCTCTGCCGACTCACTCCTTGCATCAGTCACCACGCAGAGACAACAGCGCATGGGAAGGGTGAAGAAAAGGCGCCTCCACATGTTGCAGCCACACAACACAACCCCGGAGCGCTCCTGCTCCATTCAGGGCCAGCGCTGCTGCCCTCAATGCCAGCTCAGCTCCACGAGGGCAATGAGCTGAGGCAATGCCAGAGCACTGTGTCCCCTCATCGACCCACAGCAGGCTGCAGGAGACAGGGGTAGGATCTCAGCAGCACAGAGGAACCTTGGGAGACACCATGTCTCCTTCCTGCAAAGCCATTACGCTTATCGAACACGGGTGAGCTCAGCAGACCCAACTCTCATACTCAGTGTTATCTCGTGCTTTACAGCTTAAGTTACACTCTAGAAAGAAAGGAAGTCAGAGATGCAGATTACATTACAGTCTCCTTGTTTGAAGCATATGGCATTGGCCTTGGCTGGAGGGGAGAAACTGGCTTACATGGACCCTGTATGAAAATTAGCTTTCCTTGAAAGTTTAGATTCAACACGTATAAGCTTTTATTCCTTATATAAAGAATATTCCCATACTCTTTTTCCTTGCAGTAAGAAGTGCTCTATATACCCACTAATTTAGGATTTGATCCCAAATACAACTTCTAATTGCTCTGATACAAAAAATATAAAAATACCAACAAAAATAAAGACTGGCAGAACTGATTCCTGAGTTCAGTACAACAGAACACAAGAGAAAGCTGAAGATAAAAGCAGAAATGTCTGCTTGAAATTAATACAAAAGACTTTGTTATCTGGACACCACAGTATTAATCATTAAACAAATTCAGAGAAAACTATTTTCTGTCACAGCATTTCTCTGCAGAAAAAAAATGTTATTTTCTCTGTATAAAACTCAAATTATATTCATTAACATACAGGTAATTGTTAAGAGAAAGGGAAAAGCAATTGGTGTATAAATACCTCAAATTTCTAATGTTTATATGACTGCATTTAGATGAAGGTATATATAAAGAAAGACACACAGGTCTTTATTTCTCCTTAATTGGCTTCATTTCTCTCTAAGGACTCTTTTAATGTATAAAAACTGTAAGCAATTTAATGTAAAATTCATATCAACCTAAATGAACAGGTTTAGCATTACATCCTTCTGTCACTATAATTTATGAATACCAAAAATGGAATTATAAGGCATACTGTTGTAGCTCTTTTTATTCATAACAAAGACATTATTTCTGCATCTATTGTTCTGTTCTTTGTTTTGACTACCTATCCATGTTTAACAGAGCCTGTTTTACATCAGGGTTTTTAGGAAAACAAATGCAACTGGCTGACCTCTGGTCTCTGACACAAACTAGAACTTCCAAGGTACGATTCACAGCATATCAAGACTTGGTAAGGATCCTCCCAGTTAGCACCTACAGATGAGCAAAGCTGCCTCAGGAGCTCTGTCGATAATTTCCTCTGACAACAAGGGAAGTTATACAAAATCCCTCAAAAAAAGATAGTTCTGTCCTGAGAGATAGAAACTTCTGGGGGATAAATCAGTGTTTTAATTGGACTTCTACTATATGTTCTCAGACAAAACGTAACAAACCCTTTCAGTGCCGGACCCATTTACCACCAGATTCAATCTCTGATTAAAATCCAACCCTCTGTACTGATTATGTTATGGTAATGCCCTAAGGAGACTAAAAAGCATCAGAAATGAGTGAGTCAGTATGTGTTTTAGCCACAGCAGTGAACTCCTGCATGCAGATATGCACTGGGACACTGAAAAATACCTGGACATTTCCCTTGATGGTAAAAGCTGCTGTAGCCTGGTTGTTTCTGCAGAAGTTTGTTTGAAGAACAAAAGGATGGAGGAAGAACATTTATAAGATTCTTCAAGATTACCCTGATTACTTCCTCCCTTTAAAAGGCAGAGTATATTGAAGCCTCTTTAAAAAATTCATACAGGAGAATCATTCTATGCAACTATAAAAACAAAACTGTCAGACAACATTCCCAATTCAATATTACATTGTGCTTCAAGAAAACATTTCCATATATTCTAGATTAAAAAAGTCTCATAAATAAATAATAATCCACTGCTTGCACTGAAAAATAATTTTCTGTTTGCATTTTAGTCTGCAGAGTAAAATTTAATCTCTTTTAATATAGTTTTTATATATACAGAGAAGTAAAGAGATGTAACCTTATGAAAATTGATTTTTTTAACATGGTTAAAAAATTTCTACCTATGTTTATCCAGAAATCTTACTTTTATGAGTACTGAAATATATCTCATATTGATAGCTTACACACAGTATTTCAAACAAATTATGATAATGTTCTTTTTTTTTTAAGAGAAGGGACAAACCCAAGGGTTTTAACCTTAAGCAGCAAAGAGATAATGATGAAGAAAAGGGAAACTCCTCAGAGGTTGCTACATCTGGCCACAGTTCAACAGAAATCTTTCAAGTAATTTTATATAATTTATTGTAACCAGACTTCAATATATTTTACATAAATCTAAAATAATATAAACATATACTATGTATGCGTGCATATTTATAAGTAAATCTACATTTTAAGTAATGTGATGTGTTAGTGATGCACAGAATATAAATTATATTCTACAAGCTACCTGTACCCAAGTTCCTTGGCAAAATTCAAAGTATACTGAGTTTGTTTTAGCTGACACAAGAAAACCAAATAAAATGTTGGTTCTAATAAAACTACTTTAAAACTCTGAACCTTTTTTTAAAAAAGAAGAAATCAATTTCCCTGATCATGCTTAATTTTTTCAGGAAAAAAATAATGCAGTATTCACAACAAAACATTCTGGGTTTGGCTCTTTTATAGAAAAGCAGCAGAAAACAAGGTTAGATTCACAATTCTGTCAGAGGCATCTGCCTCTTACTAGTGATATGGGAGTAACCTGGTTTAATTCCCTTCCCAGCCTGGGGGGATCTGAGCACTGGTGATAGCTGTGCAGTGGCTGAGGGCTGCTCAACTCCTTTCCATCCAATTCCACTTTCTGTAAGTAATTAAAGTCTCACTGAAGCAGGTACTGAACCCCAGTGACCCACTTCCCAGGTAAAAGCCACAATCACCAGCCAAAAGGGTCGTTCTCACTTACTTTATTTCTCAATTAGTAGTTACTCTATACAGGATAAAAGAGGGCAGAACAGTCCTATTGCTAAAACACTATTTTGGTAGAGCCATTTAGAGACCTTTCTGAGAAAGGCAGGCTGCAAGACAGAAATTGTGGACTTGAGGTAGTAGCTAGGATGTCATTCGATATTTGCTTTGTAGGGAATAACTGAACTATCTGTGATACTGAGAATGAAAGTGATTCCCTGTCCTGACAGGAACCTGGGAGTATTTGTCTGACAACCCACTTTTAAAGTGTGAACAGTTCTGGGGTCACCGAAAATATGGTGGTTCCTTCCACCCTAGAATAACATACTGTCTTTCTTTAAATATATTCACTGGCTGTGAAAATATATTCACTTGCCTTCAGTTCCTTCTACCACTGGCAAAGAAAAGTGTTGCACTGTCCTGTAGACTTGCATTAACACTCCTTAGTCAGAGTAAGTATAAGGTGAGGAAGCTGCAAAGAGGTTTGAGATTTGACCCTATAAATTACTTTCAGTAAAATACACAGAATAGGTTTATCTATCTTTTAAACTGGGAATGTATTACATCAGCATTTATCTAACCTGGAACCACAACAGGAAAATAATAAAAAAGAATGTCATTAGCTCCTAAAAGGATGCTGTGAGTATATAAATGTAGCAGCAAGGTTCTTGTAGGTGACTTGCATACAGCCATAAGAACATTTTTAAAAGTGTGAGAATTATTTCTAAATGGCACAGAAGTACCACATTTTTAATGGGAATTCTCACTAATGGAATTACTCCCATCACTTCAGGAAGTACTATTTTCCTGCTCACTGGAAGCTTTATAAAAGTGCTGTATTTTGTCCCTAACTGTGATTAATCAGCATGGTACTGTGAATGGCAGCAATTTCTTTTCAAACATGGCAATTTCAAAATTTGGCACAGGGTACAAGTTATGCAAATTATTCATAATTGTACTGCCTGCTAAAAGAAAGGTGCAGGACTCCAGGCAGAACATAATGAGCCATTCTGCAGGAGAAGTAGCATCCTGGCCAATGCCAGGGATAGGGAAACAACACAATTACATACTGCAGCAGCCAGCTGAGGACACCAAAACTTTGTTTCAGTCCCCAGTTTGTGGCACTCAGAAGTCCATCACCATTATTGCTCCCACTCTGCCAGCATATGAGGGCAGAGGAACTCGATGAGGTGATGGTGGAGATACATCAGCAGGGAGCCTGGTAGAGATCCCAGCAGGTCTCCTCTGTTACCAACAGCTCCTCTCCCATCCCAATCCCAGACTGGCAGGAGCAAGCAAACCCAGCATTCTGCAAGGCTCACCTCAGCCCAAGCCCTTCTCTGTACCTGTCACTGAAGTGGAAGAAGAGGAGCTTGCAGAGTGCACTGTTGGGAGGCCTAGAGCAGGCTCTAACCAAACCTAAATGACTCTGGAAACATTTGGCAAGTACTGCTGCAATGTCTACAGCAGCCCGTTCTTCATGAAACTTGTATCAACACATAAATTGTTGATAAACACAGTCTGTTGTCAAAGAAAAGGCAAAAAAAGAGAAAAATGATTGCTTACATAATGGGTATGCCAAAGGCAACTATTTCCACTGCTTCTATAAACATGATATTTCAAAGTCAAAAAAGCTGCAGTGTCACTGAGCTACTAATTCTTTAAACAAAAAGAAAGTATCTTTCCTATTCAGAGATGTGATACATCTGGCTATCAGAAGCATCACACATGCTGAAAATATGGCACAAGAATCCCACTATAGTGGCATCTACTAGATGACAGTATTATCATATGGTCCAACTTGATTGGATATTAGGAAAAGGTTCTTCATCCAAATTGTGGTTGAGCATTGAAACAGGCTCTCCATGAAGTGGTCACAGCACCAAGCCTGACAGAGCTCAGCAAGTGTTGGGACAACACCCTCAGGCACACGGTGGGATTTTTGGAGCATCCTGTGGAGAGTCCAGGAGCTATACTTAATAATCCCTGTGGGTCCCTCCCAGCTCGGAATATTCTGTGACTCTATAAATCTATGAACTTGACTCATTTTTCTGTCCCTGGAAGTTAGGATTTTTCCAAACAGGAATAACAACTTTTCTGGTTTTTATTCTAGCTGGTAAAGAATGACAATAACTAGATCTCAAATGCAAACACAAGATTGCTTTTTGCCAAAGCTTGTTTGAAATTGGCCCTTATACTTAAAAATTGAAAGTAATACCAAAAGTTTATTATATCCTTATTGAAATTGGTATCTGGCAATGATACTTATTACCTATTCATTTCCTACTTCTTGTTTCTGAGAGCCTGAAAGTTTCTCCTTCAGAAACATGGAAACCTTTAAGTTTTGGGATGCAATAAAATGCCATGTATTTAATATTTTTCACAGCAGTAAATTTCCAAGGTCTGCAGGGGTTGTTGTCAGTGTTTCTCCAAAGAGGATTTCTGATCATTACTTCATGTTAAAATGACTTAGCACAGGGCCATCTGGCCACGTGCATTAGCACACACTTCAGAAATCCACAAACATTTTATAACTCTCCTCTCTACTGTGCTCTAAGTGCAGCGATGGCAGCACGCACCCAAGTACAGTATGTAAATAAGACAAGGACTAATAATGCCTTCAATCCTGCAAGCACAAAGGCTGCTGTAGTATGTAACATAGCAACACATTTTCCATTACACCCTAAGATTAATAAGCCTCGTGGAGACCTGGAAAATCTGACAGAAAACAAGGGCAATACGATGTTCATTTCTGTTTCATTAAACACAGGATGAGCTGATGGATCTCTCCACACTTTGTCACTCTGCACTGTTAATGGCTCTTTGACATTATTATTCACCATGGGTGAGATTGTGTAACCTCTGCTCACACTGGTGAGCAGTTACAAAAGTAGTCCCACTGGCAGCTGCTTTAGAGAGGTTACCTGAAGCATATGGTGCTTCTCAGCTCACATCAGAGTGGCTGAATCTGACCATAAAAAAGTGTTTGTGAAGGATTTTATCAATGCACAGATAGTTGCTGAAGGGCACTTTAATGGATACAAAGGTTTAACTCAGCAGTTAAAAACTAGATTTTCTAGCAGGCTCGATAGTTGAGTGGTACATCTTTACCCTCTTTATTCTATCTGCATATTTTTAGCTGTGATGGAACAGTTTTGCAATGTCACTTTTTCAAAGCAAGTAAATAGAATACCTTAAACAGGGACACTGTGAGGAATAGGAACAGAACATAAAATGCCAAAATGTGCGTGCAAAGAGGCCCAACACCTCCCTGAGGATATGACACAATGTGAAAAGCCCTGGGAGAGACAAAATCAAGTCACATAAGAAAGTTTATTTTTTGTTTTCTAATTTTTCTTTTCATTTGGTAACTAATACAGAAAAATACCAATACAATGCTTAAAAACAACGCACTGGGGACAGGGATGTAGTAGTCATACAGAAGTTAAAAACTTCCCAATTGTGTAAATCAGTAGAGATGTCCACGTGTTCATCGAGGACAGTGAGCATGTGCAAACCCTCATGTTTGAATTCAGACATCCATGTGACTTTTCTATCCAACTCTAAGTGAATAGCAAAGACTGAGATTTTCATATGAGGTCAATACATAAGTTACAAAACAATAACAAAGGACATCCATCCAATAAACATAATTAATGAACCAGCTTGAGAAAATTACTATCTGCCTGCAGATATTACACAAATAGGAAAATGGAACATTATGTAAAAATAAATCACTGTGGATTACGTGTTCAACTACAGTTTCAGGTTAAGAAAGCAAAATTAATATCACCAATCATTCCAATTCATATCAGAAACAGATTTTAAGGAAAGCTTTGGCAGACTGATGTATAAATTATATGCTCAAAATTATAAATTAGATTTCCCCAGACAATCATGGTGATTCCACAAATAGCTTCAGAAATAACTCTGGGTAAGTGATGAGCTTTCTGGAGACTTACTACACAATTTGCAAACAGGAATTTTATAAACAACCCAATTCATTATATGAAGACTGTTACATGAGTTGCAATATAAATTTGTCCTGTTTTGAGCAGAATCCAAAACTAAAGTGGACACTAAAATCATTGTGGGAGATATAAATGATAGGCTTTTTGCTACAGCACTGAGATGTCTTTTAAAAAGCTAAGATGGAAGCAGAACTTCAAAGATTTGAGTCAGATGCTTGAAACCCAGAACATGAAGGCAGCATGCCAGGAAATTAAAATTACTAAATTAAAAATATGGCATACACTAAAAATAGTTAATACTGTATAACACTAAAGATGTCTGGGGTTCCTCTAAACCAATTTGCTTTTGTTGAAGAACAGTATTAATCAAAGCACAAAAAATACTCGGGACCACTGGACAGAGTTGTCAGGAAGGAAATACAAAGTGTCTAACACCTGTTTTGGGAATGTTAAATCCTCCACAGCACTGCTCTAGAAGATAATCTATCTGCCAAGGACTGAGACAAAAAGGGTAAGCAGTCAGATACATCACAAATTCAAAACAAATATGCAAAGGCATAATAAGCAATCAGTTCAAGAAATACAAAACTTCCAGTCCAGTTTTCAGGCATGACACAAATTCCTGCAATGAAAATGCAAAAAAAATGGAAGATCTTCCTTACACATGGATCCAAACAGTGGATGACAAGCAGATGTGTCTGTTTGAGATCTCACACTGCATTTCAGTAACCAACATGTGTAAAAGCCTATTAAAGCTGACTGAGTTAGCTCCTATATTTTTATGTCTGCAGAACAATACTAGCTCTGTTCCTGAAAACAGAATAGTAAGATAATCACAACCTTCAATGGGGGAGGCTTTAGTTAAAAAATAAGAGGCAGGAAAAAACAACCAATTAAAAATGAATTAATAACTGATTTCTTGCACCATAAACAATGTGAAAAGCACAATGCTGTAAGTAAAATCTGAGAGCAGAACAAGAGACAGACTGACATAAGGAGGGGATACCTGTTCTGTTCACATGTAGGTAAATGCTTCATCACATCATATTTTCACAGAAGAAAAGTGTGATGCAAGCCCACCCCTCTTCTCTCTGTGTATCTGTGTGTATTAAACCACTTCACAGACATGCACTTGCACATCTATCTTTGTCTTCTGTCTTTGCAAACTAATCCCTACGGAATATGAACAAGACTGTTCATGTACCATCATTTCCCGAGGAAAGAAAAAAACAGCTTTTGCAAGTGTCTGTTACTAATGTTACTTAAAGAAACATTCGTTTCCATGTTACTAATTTCACTGAAGCACCATAATAACAAATTTCTGAAGACAGAAAAATACAAAAGAAATGTAGACTCAAGTGACAGCTGAAGAATTAGGGTGTTCTACAAGAACCAGCACAAACCCCGCAAAGAGAAAAGCAGGTGGATTGGTAGCACGCTCTTGCACGCTTGGGGTCACTAAGATGAATGTGCATGAGATTCTTTTGTCCATTTGTGCTATAATTTCACTCACTAAGAACAAAATGGTGTTCTCTGACATGCTCGTAGAACTCCCTCTGGAGTCAGTGAGAATTACACGCCTGCATCTAAGGGCAGAATTTGGCCCTGAGTCATTAGTTAGAACTCTCTGCTGAAACCCTACGGAGAATAGGGGGTTTCAGAGGACGATGAGGATCAAACTGATGTAGCACACTCAGAGATTTACTCTCACAGGAGCCCATCAAATACCCAGACATTCCAAACACACCATTTGTAGAGATAAAAATCTTTAAAAGACTAGCACACCATGGTTGTAGAGGCTGCTTTCAGTTAAAACAGACTTAAGCAGCATTAAAAGCAGGGGCAACATAATCAAATTAAAATTTAGAGGAGAAAACTATCCCAAGATTTCAGGCCTATACAGAAGAGAATGGCAACTACTAACAACCATTTCTCAGAAAAAGAGAAGCTGAAAGTTAAATAACTTCAATACAGCTACTGTAAATATGATGCACATGTTCATAGGGGTCTTAAATCTACTGATGAACTGTTCTGTCCTCAGCTAAACAATAAACGAGTGAAGTAATTTTACCAAAATTTCCCACTAGTTTGGAATTTTGATGTGTATGTACATATATAAGTATGTTTTTAAACATGTGTGTATATATATATATATTAGTTTTATTTCTTTTCTATTCTGAAAAACCTGCCTATGCACTAATGAATACCATTCCATTAGTTTATGTTAAAGATCGCATATCTATTATTTATTTTGAGCTTTAAGGGAGCAGTTGATGCCAAAATAATTATTAACAGTATGCTGCATCAAATGCTTTTAAATTTTAAACAGGAGTATTTAGCAATATTATTTGTGTCCAGTTGTACCTTCAGAGAAATTATTTGTTTCTATGATAGGTACACACGGTTTCATCTCAGATTTCCTGGGTACTTGCAGTACTATTACTCAAAACCAAATCTGCGCTTCTCTTCAACTATAGAGATAATTCTTTTGTTTTGTTTTGATCAAGGACTGACAAGACTCAAATTCATACCAGCTGCAAAGTAACAGCTTAAAAAAAATCCTCACTATTTAATTCTAACCTTCACTGTATCTGTTGCAGGATAGGCTGGCATTTGCTGTTAAAGCAGAAAATTACAAGAAGGGCCTAATTGACCCTCTTGTGTCTTTGAAAAATCCTGTATGTTGTCTCTAATTGACCCTCTAGATACCTTTATGGAACAATGAATGAATCCTCTGTAAATAATGGACGGTGATGATTAATAGCCATGGTTTGGCTGGACCTCTGGTTCATGGAGTTCTGCTACTGAACATTTTTTTGTTTGGTTGGGTTTTTTACCATCACAGTTCTCTGTACTTCATAAGCAAAGTGCTTCAGGACAAATATCTTATTGTAAGTAACATGAAAAGTTAAATAAAATTAAATGCTACTTCATATAATGAAAAATAGAATTATTGGCATTGTTTCCATCACCGCGTTTTTCATGTTTCAGTAATGTCATCATAACATAGGCTTCTTTTAGAAAGAAAAAAATTTAGCATAATTTATTTCTTTATTATGCATTGTAGTCAATAATAACAATGTCGTATTTCTTTCTCTTGACTCTTCATTGCAATAAAAATCTATGACACTAAGATACTTCTAGATTTGGCTTCATTATAATGCTGTCAGAAAACATTATAAAAACATCTCCAAATGTCTCCTCCCTTATTTAATAACACTAAAGTTTAATGTTTTCAGGCTTGTCAAATTATAAACACAAATATGTTAAGTTGCACCATTACTCTGAAATGCCACAAAGAAATCTTGCTGGGTTTTGAAAACAATATTTACAACTTGTTAAAACAACTGGCTCAATGCCAGTCAAAGAAATCACATGCAGCAACAAATGTTCACATGCATCATCTTTCCTAGAGTACAATGACATTGGTGATGCCATCGAAAATCACTTGCTGTGATTCAGCATCCCATAATGATTGTGTCAAAAAAATAAAGGACAAATCAACATGTTCTTTCAATACACATTATCTAAAAAACAGGAAGCTCAAACAAACTCACTTTTCCAGATTTTATAAGTATAACAAAGACAAGCACTCTTCTTTAAATGTGAAAAACACAAGCTCAGTGTGGAAGTTTAGTCAGATGGCCAGTCCTGACAAAGTAGTTTAAGTTCAAAAACCACCAACTAGAAAGTTCCACAAGATTTCAAATAAAAAGCAGCATTGGACTCTGCAGAGGGATCTGGATAGACTTGAGAGATGGGCTGATTCCAGTGGGATGAAGTTCAATAAGGCCAAGTGCTGGGTCCTGCACTTTGGCCACAACAACCCCCTGCAGCGCTCCAGGCTGGGCACAGAGTGGCTGGAGAGCAGTCAGGCAGAAAGGGAGCTTGGAGTACTAATTGACAGGAAGCTCAACATGAGCCAACAGTGTGCCCAGATGGCCAAGAAGGCCAATGGGATCCTGTCCTGTACCAAAAATAGCGTGGCCAGCAGGACCAGGGAAGTGATCCTTCCCCTGGACTCTGCGTTGGTGAGGCCACACCTTGAGTACTGTGTTCAGTTCTGGGCCCCTCAGTTCAGAAAGGATATTGAGGTGCTGGAGTGAGTCCAGAGAAGAGCAACAAGGCTGGTGAAGGGACTGGAGCACAAGCCCTATGGGGAGAGGCTGAGGGAGCTGGGGTTGTTTAGCCTGGAGAAGAGAAGGCTCAGAGGTGACCTCATCACTCTCTATAACTAACTGAAGGGAAGTTCTAGCCAGGGGCTGGTCTCTTCTCCCAGGCACTCAGCAATAGGACAAGGGGGCACGGGCTCAAGCTCTGCCAGGGGAAATTTAAGTTGGATATCAGAAAAAAATTCTTTACAAAGAGAGTAATCAGGCATTGGAATGGGCTGCCCAGAGAGGTGGTGGATTCACCATCCCTAGAGATTTTTAAACACAGATTGGACGTGGCGCTGAGTGCCATGATCTGGTAAATGGACTAGAGTTGGACCAAGGGTTGGACTCGATCTTGGAGGTCTTTTCCAACCCAATCGATTCTATGATTCTATGATCTCAGGGAAGAAATAGATCACATTTATCTAGTTTTTCACATCCTAAATTCTCTTGGATACAAGCTGGAACTTGTTGGCCTGTTTGTGAACCTTCTGTAGCACTGAAGATAAATGTAGGACCTGAGGTTCATTATGCAGCTTTGAACTGTTCTTAACAACACTCACAGAACTTAAGTAAATACCACCATAATTCTATCATGGGAAAATTCATTTGACCAAGGTTCCAGAGAATATCTGTGAATTTAGCCTTTAGCCAACTCCAGATTATCTAAAATAGATGGGTATTTTAAACCCAATAGCAACAGTTTTCACAGCAGATACCTCAATTAATTGTGACTAAATTGAAATATGAGAAGTGTTCCTTTAAGGCTCAGATTAATACAATATATATTTAATAATGAAAACAAATCTTTGCTTCCTGAAATCTGCCCTTTTCTTTAGTGCAGCTTGGTTTCTTACAGACACTAACCCTGCTCTCCCAGGAGATGTGTCGCATTCCCAATTCACTGAGAGTTGCCCCCAATAAAAATGTGAATGCTTTTAGAAAGATGGTACTACTTGGGCAAGCTTGATGATGACTGTAATAAACTGCCTGCAAATAAGCAATGACTATGATGGGAGGCTAACTGGGAAGCAAGAATATTTCATAATTTCATTGATTTGGTGTAGGTGCAGCATCCTTAAGAGAATGATCTCAAAAAGCAGTTGATGTCCACATATTATTGGTGTCTCATCAGGCAGCAATATGATACTTTAGGTAAAAGGGGTTTCAGTTATTTATATATATATTATTTATATATATATATATGTACAGATATACAGAGAACTTTCTGAATGTCACAGAATCAGAGAACAGCTGAGGTTGGAGACACCTCTGGAGATCATGTAGTTCATAGTGCTTACAGCAGAGTCACTGGAGAAGGTTGCTCAGGACTATGCCCAGTTTGCTTCTGAATAACTCCAAGAACAGAGAATCGCAACCAGCCCAGACAATCTGTTCCAATGCTCTACTGCCCTCAAAGTAAAGAGTTGGGTTTAATCTTGAAGTGAAATGTTGTGTATCATTTTGCACCCACTCATTAGACACTAACGAGAGGATCAGTTCTGTCTTCTTTACTAATACCATCAGATTTTTACAGTTTAGTCATTCAATAGAAACATGATGCATATACGGCCTCACATCCAAATAAAATAAATTTATTCACACACAGTCATCCAATTTACTTGTTTAAGAGCAGTAGTCACTAATGCAAAATAAATGGAGAGACTTCACATGCATATTTGAGATGAACTTGCTTCAGACCCTGAAACCTGCAATCTCAACCACCCAGTGCTCAGTGTCACTGGGCTTGGGCAAACAGCAGAATGTGGCCATGTGTGTTCAGTATGTAAATAAAAACACAAGGGCTGTAATTGTGTGTGCCATCACCACAAATTACACTCATTACCCACCAGCAGCAGGTGCACTGTGACACTGTGTTGTGTGCACTATGGGCCTGCAGTTCAAGGCCTACCAGTTGCTTTTGTGTTTACTGTTAAAGGTATAAAACCCAAGAAGTGAAGTTCATTTCCTTGTTTGACTACTAATGAATATTTGGTGTGAAGTTTTGTAATAATAAACATTATCAAAAATAAAAATATAATTATAGAGGTGTACTCACAACTACTTTTAAAGTTCTTATTTATTATGATTGATTTCTGAAGAGGAATCTTTATGGCAGTAGGTATATTCATATAAATCATAACACAATTTACAGTAGGAAGTTGTTTGTCTAAATAGTAGAAAACAGTAACCTTTGTACAACTGGGGTTAAACTAATCCTGCTTTAATGAAAAGCAAAATTTACATACAGCTTTGTTACCTCAATAAATAGGGGTCTTAGGCTCTTCCATAATCATTCCCATTGTGCCTCCATCACCTCATCTGCTTTCACTAAAATCGTGGTTAAAAGCACATTTTTCTTTTAATATCAGAGAACACAACAATCAGCCATTAGGTCTCCTTCAGTGCATAAAGATCATGGACTATAATAAATGCTTATACTTCAAATAATTTTTTGTTCTCAACAGCATATACTGAGCCCAAACATTAGACACTTGATTCAATTAGCAAACTAATTGGTAAAATGCCACATATTGTTTTAGTTACAAGCCAGAAGCCAGAATGAAAACTGATTACATCTCTTCAGCTTTTAAAAATATATCGTGAGCTCCAACTATTCTCTCAGAAAAACAACATGGCATATGTAAAAGTGTTTTCACAGTTGGTCACCCAGAACAGTCATAAATGGATTTCCAGGACCAAGACTCAATAGTATAATTTTTAACCATCTCTAAAATGAAAAGTTGTTACTTATGGTGATGATGGTGACACAGTCTAGTTCAGGGTGTCTGGCACTTCTCATTTCAAGGCTCCAGTATAGTTGCTCATAACTTCTGCAAGCTCTAATTGTTCTCTCTGAGGTTTCCTTTTACAGATGTCCATGTGGGGCACAACTAACGTGGGAAAGTTCAGCAAATGTGTTTTCATAATTTCCAAAAAGCCAATGAGGGAAAAATGCATTATTTTCAGAAGTTTAAAAAAATTCTTTCAAGTGTTTTCTGAGAAACCTCCATGCCCCTAAGGCAGAAAAGGACTTCATAAGTCACCAATTTCACCCCAGCATTTGCAGGACCAGATCATGTAGTTACTTTCCAGATGCAGTTTGGTGAAGTGACTGCACAGCCAGTGTGGGAAAGTCAGGAGCTTGTTCTCACTACTCTAATATTAAATGCAGGAAATTAGAGCTGTGGCTAAGACAAAAAAAAAGGGGGGGGAGGGAGGGGAGGGGAGGAGGAAGGCAGAGTAAAACAAAATCAGAATAAAAAGTGTTAGGGGAAAGAAGAGTGAAACAAAATGTGTAGACAGAATATAAAAGAGATAAGTTGGGATGGGAAAGACAGAAGGAAGGAGCTGAGAGAAGACAGAACAAAAAAAGGAGAGGTCAGAATGGATCAAGGATAAAGAAATGAGAATACACAATTCAGTTTCCACACTGTTGCTATCTCACAAATATTTTAAAAATTAATTTAAATATGTCACTAATCACTCTTTGGTGGCTTGTTGAGAAGAAAAAAAAGCAACCCGTTGTTAGTTAGAAGTGATTAGTTCAGTTCAAAGGACAGTATCTGTACTTCAAAGGAAAGAATCCAACACCAACTATTAACTCTGTAGGGTTTTCAATCCTTCCCCCCATCTTCCTACCACCCACTGAAAATTAAAAGTAATAAAACAATAAATCCTTAAAGTTTAGAAAATACTGAATATTTAGGTTGTTTATAAAGACTTAATTCAGTCCCCTGGTGTATGCAGACTGGTAGAAAATTTTTAATTACAAGGGAATACTTGAATACATCCTTTTCTCTCTTTTCTTTTTGTATTAGCCCAGGTGTTTTTAGTTAATTATTCTACTAAACATGTCATCATTTAATATATTTATCCACACCTATGTTTCCAGTGGATCATATTGAACAATTATACTAATATTTTTATTGCTATTTTCAGCATGCCACACATTACACAAATCCATACCTACTGTAGCAAGAAACAAGTTGAATAAATAAGGCCTCTTCAGTCAAACATTCTGGACTATCCCCAGATCTCTGCAGCTGCCAAGTGACTGATTTAAGAGATGGACAAAAGTAGGCACACAAAAGTACAGATACTATGATTAATGGATGATCCAAATTTCCCTGAACTGTATATCATGACTTAATGTGAAACCCTGAAGAGATTAAAGGCAGGAATTACATTATCATGAATAATATAAAAAAGTGATGTTCTGTTTAAAAGCTTTTGAGAGCCAGTTGAACAAATACATTAACACAGCTTCCAAAGACTCAATCAGGTTGAATGTTACCCAGGATTTATTTTGAAATAAGTTTTATATATCTCAGATGTGAAGCACAAGTCTATTTGTGAATGGCACTAAAGTTATTAGCATATAGATTTTAATTCTTTCTTCAGTTTTATAGAGCTTACACTACCTGCATTGTCCTTCTTTTAATATTGGAAACTTTTCTGAATTATGTACGAAGCACATCTCAACCTCACACTGCAGGTATGAGGTATGAGACACAAAGATATAATACATATATACCTAAGTCATTATTCTCTCCTTTTATTATAATTTGAAAAACTGTCTCTTTGTTACAGTGACACTTTAATGTGGCTGTTGTGTCTTATTTCTCAATATTGAATTCATAAAACAGGGTTTGGAGGGCATTTAGTGTTTCCTATTATTTCAATCATATCAGTTGAAAATTTGTATTGAAATTATTCAGGCAGTATGTAAAGCTCTTCTATAAAAGATAGCTGTACATTAACTTACAATTAAATGATGGTTTTAATGAAATTATAGTGTGTGACAGGTTAACGGACTGATGCTGAGAGGCAAATGTCGAAATGAAGCCAAGACGTTTATTTTCAAACTGACAAATCTTAACTCAACCATAACATATAGTTCCATTAACATTATAGTTATTACACAAAATAATTTGGTTGAAAAAAATATGTAATAGACCAAGCTGGCAGACCATCAGACTAATCTTACCTGTCCCATGAAAGACAAACCAAACAGGTTTTGTTTTCAGATGGAAGAACTATAAACCTAGAACCAACCAGTCAAACACCTGCTTTCCCCAGAACCATGTCTTTACTTTTATCTGCTATTCTCAGACCTAAGGTCAAGCCAGCAGCCTCATCACTGCTTAAACACATCATCAGAAACTGTTAATAGGATCCCGAGTCTTAACCTCTGCTTATTTTTCCCAACTTCTATGGCACAAAGTGGCAGAAAATTGTTAACATTTGAGTGAGGGATTTCTCTTGTAGAGCAGCATCTCTGGATGGCATTAAAGACATTGCTCCTACAGCTTCCAGCCAGTTAGTAATTCAGACTGTCAAGATACAATCTTGCTACTATATACAATTTCACATATGGGAGTGAGATGTTTAAAAGAGCAAAACCCTTTCCCCTGAAAACCTCCTTCTGCCCAAACTGTTTTAAGCACAGGCTAAATACCAGCAAACAAGAAAATGTGACAGAATGACCCCACAGGATATGCCAAAGTGAAACTGAAGATCTTTTCCTTGAAATGAGTAATGGCACAGGACTAAGATAATGTCTGATTTTTGGCATGGCCAGAAAAACAGAAAGGAACAGGAGGTAAACGCACAGAATGAGTCTTTCAGTAAGCAGAAATATAATGGACTACTGTAATGACAAGTAAAATGCTGAAAAGTCTAAGCACATTAGTTACCACCATCACCATGAAGGAAACAGCTCATGGAACCAGCCCTGGGACAGAGACCTCCCCTCTCTGTTTTTAGCTCGAATACACCATCAGTGGCCAGAGACCAACAGTGATCCCCATGCAGCAGAGGAAATTTTGCTAGAGTGTCTTGAGTTCGTCTCAGAGCCCAGATCTGACCAGGCAGCTTTTCACCTCACAGGATCCAGGCAGGCTCAGGCTGTTGGGGGGTAGGGAATGGGCATGGAGGCTCTACCCTTTCACCTCTTCGGGCCACAATGAAATTGCAGTGCTGGGAAGCCTGCACTGTGCTTCAAAAAAATTATAGTTGTTAAGGACAAAAGAGCCTCTCTGTGACCATCCAATCTGACCTGCTGCTTAACTCAGATCACAGACAGCTACTCGTATCCATACTGCACCTTTCCTCCTCTCCACGCCTCTTTCTCAGTCTCTTTTTTCAGTTTTCTTTGGTTTTTAAGTATAGGGAAGCCTCAAATACCCCAGCGGCCTGTTCACCATTTAGACAAAAAATTACTTTTCTTTCTAAAATTAAAGCAAAATGTTGAAAGGAAGCAGCACATACATTTACCCTGTTGTCCATCTTGTTAGCAAATCAATGTCACACACTGGGTAAAAGTAATAGAGATTATATGACCCAAAGCACACTTAAAGCATCTCAGTGTATGTAAGATATTAAACACTAAAATACAATTTATTTTACAGATTACCTTGAAGTAATTTTCGGTCTAGTGCCACCTGAGCTCTATGAGCTTCATACACCTGTAACAACTACAGACACAGTCTCTTAGTACAGTCATTCAGAGGTGCATTTTTCAGGTTACCAATTGTCCATATAGTGCTTCAAGGGAAGTTTGCCTTTGTTCACTGAACTGTTGATAAAGTCTGTGAATATTTCTACTGGGTATGTAGATGAGCCTACACACTTAGCCAAGTCATGTCAGGAACATATGAGATATTTGATTAAAAAACAAAACACAAAACCACAGAAGCTGCATGAGATGTTTGAAATTCTTGTTTTGCAGGAAAGAACTCCATGTATGTAATGAGCTTTTCCCCCCACTGAAACCAAGAAACCAAGTATGTCACCAGCTGTCCCCAGCAACAAAGAAAATGAAGGAATGCCAAGTGGTTATGGAGGGAGTCAAGAAATCACATCCCCTAACCCAAATCTCTAGCATGGTACAGTCTTAGAAGTGGGCCACATCCAGTCCACTTTCTTTCACATACTCAACTAAAGCATGTGAATCTCAGATGTGAATTGTCTTTGAGACTAAATAACCATAGAGGAAAACATTTGCCAAGGCACCTCAGTTAAATTTCTGAAAATACATGGAATAAATCATCATCACAGACCCCACAGGCGGCACCAGTACTTCTCTGTTCAGCACAAGAACACCAGAGGTTATGGGGTGCCTGTCAAAGGGTGTTGCAGTAAAACACATGAAAAAAATCATACTGTTTACTCATAGTCTTTTCCCATTGAACCTTCTACAAGGAAATCAGAAGAGAGGTCCTGTGTAATTGTCATGTCAGTAATTACTGGTCTTTACATACTATAATTTCCTTCCTTTTTCACAAGACATATCACACTTTAATGAGCAGTCACAAATGAAACCAAAAAATACCAAGGAGCAACTCTTTCCTACAAGGCAGGACGTGCATGGCAGAACTGATGCATTCCTGACTAAAGGAGAGCCATTTCCTTCATGTTCTTTCCAACTTCTTCAAACTCTGCCTTTGCTCTAAATGCAAAGTATCTTTTGAGGGAGTTGCTTAATCATTTGCAAGACAGGACACTTATTAGCTCCACTGTTCTTCATTCCAGTCATGTGTTGTTTCATAAGACCAAGCAGAATGTGGCTTGGAAGAACAAAGTGAAACCACAAATATAATGTAGCATAATTCCAAAATGTACGGAGCATAATGATCCGTATAATGTTAAAATGTTGGTAATATCTCTTGATACTATTTCATCACATGCTAGCTGCTATTTCCTGAAATCTCTTTGAAGGATTAAATAAAAACATATGCTATGAACACCCACTGTGTGCTGTAACAAATCAAAACTAACTTCTTAGTTTGACGAAAGTTTCCACAGTGCTCAGTACTGTAAATTAATGTCACAGTGGTAAACTGCTTTGGAAACAGTGAATGCCAGTTAGTTTCATATTAGTAATATGAGAAGTCTCTGCAGGATTTAGAACTGAAACACAAGTGTCTTCTAAACCTGAATTTTGAGAAATACAGTCATAAAATGCTATCATCAGCTGGGTTGATGGAAAAGTGCAGTAAGACAATTAACAAGTTTATATTTCCAAAATAAACAAATTATTTGCTCCTGGTGTAAACAGGCAAAAGCAGAGACCGACAGGACTCACAAGTATTTAACCCGTCAGTGCCCTACTAGGAAATAAACAAATGGCTAATTCTAGAAACAGTGCTCAGCTATAGGACTATTTTTCAAAAATATGTTTTAATAAATATTTTGCATTATTTGGTGCATTGTTTTTATAATTTATTTATGAATTTACTAGATGCTTGGCCTTATATATGGCCACGAGCTCCACAAGCAGATAGATTTTTCTTTTAATTTTCTTTTTTTCTTTTAACAATTTTAAATCTGCATTTCTCAGTTTCCGTTAGGGATAGAAATACAGGTGAAATATTTCAGATTACAGCCTTGCCAACATTGTTTTGAAAGCCAGTCTAATGCCCCAACCTATCAGCTGCTTCACAGATAAACAATCCTACTGTTTTCAGACTTTCTTTCTAAAATAATGTCTCCTCTTCCCTAAGTGTTTAACTGATTCAGTATATTCACTTTTCCTCTGCACTGTAAACCTATTCTTATTAAGTGCCAGCAAAAATTTATGATCATTTAAAAATGAAGTATCTAACATATCAGCAAGTAATATCTTTCTCCACCTTAACAGAGCATCAAATAGGCAGGGAGACAAAGTACAAAGTGCCATAGTCTTCAGCTCACACCCTTCCTCTGCTGGCCTAGAACAAAGGCTGAAATGGCTTCTAATAAACTTGGGACACTCTCTTATCCTCACCTGGCTGGTCAGACCCATTTTTCTCTGCCTCATGTCCTCCTTTCACAGCTGCCAGTACTGATTCCCTAAATCACTCCTATGCCTTGGCCATTGTCTCCAGTAACTATGCATAGGTACATCTGCATAGATTATGAAAACTGTAATTATAATCTTCTTCTTGTGAAGTTTTGAAAATTATATCTAAAAATTTTTGCGGTAGTTTGGGTGGCATTGAAACAAGCACTCAATAAATAAAAAGAAGAAAACAAGCAGAAAAACAGTCAAATGGCATTAAAGTTTCTCCAAAGGTTTCACTAGAGATGAAATTAGATAAACATAAGAGTTTCTGAGACCCTCCCCCTTCATGAATGATCCTAGCTGACATGAATTACATTTGAATGAAAAAATAAGTTTGAAATGCCCAGAGTAGAATGTGGGGGTTTATGACACTGAGGTGAAGAATTACATCTTGCCATTCTCAGTGTCAGAGTTCAAGTCATTGATGGAGTTTAGGGATGGAAAGATCATAAAAGAGGTCAAGGAACAACTCAAGATTTTTCATCTTCTACAATTAGTTTGACAATTCTCAGCCTTTTGTAGAAAGAAGGCTAAAAAGAAATAAATTGTTAAAGAAAAAATGTGAGTTGCTTAAATACAAGTATTGATTTAAGCAATATTTAATTTTTAGCCTTAACTTATGTCTCAATTACTATGCTTTCTGCATATTATAACCTGGCTTTAATAACTGTTCTAAGTGATATGCATCACTATTTTGACACCACTATCTTAAAACAGGAGAGCACGACAGTTCTCAGGATATCACAAATTATTTTCTATGGTTTGAATTTATCCTAGAGTTTATTGTACAGAATATTTAATTGTCTTGAAAAACTTCTTTAAAGTAAATAAATAAAAAAATTGTTTGCTAAATTACTACTAGACAACAAAAAACTCCAAAGTACCCTAAAAATATGTGGGGTTTTGTCACTCTAATTTCATTTTTAATATGAGCTGTTAATTGGTTGATAAAAAGTCCATAAATTGCTTGGAGTACCTTCTAATAAAGAAAGCAAAAGCTGAGATATAACTAACACACCATAACAATTTTCTGCAAGCGGTAAGTGATTTTTTCCTGATTCCCTTCCCACTAGAACAAGAAAAACACACATTCTACTGCAGTCTGTGCACTGACACGTTGCTTATCTGATGACGCACTGCTTTGGGTCATTTTCAGAAGCTGCTATTTAGATAGAAAGGAAGAAATAGTAATATGGGGAAAACATGACAAAACTTTTTAAGTGTACCTCTTAGGTACGATTCACTTCCAAATGAGCAGAAATAAATAATTCCAGCAATACAGAATCTTATGCCATAGATGTTTTTTCCATTCTTGCAGATTGGTGAGTAAGAAATAAAGAAACCTCTCTAAATTAGGGCTTCAAAAATCTGAGGCTACTATAAAGAAACAAGATTAATCTAATCCCCTAACAACCCAATTTATGACTAGTAAAGGGTTATGAAAAATTCCATCTAGATGTCAAATATAAGGAAACACAAAGTCTTTGGAGACACATAATGATAAACTGCAGATTGAGCAATAAGCTCAGTGAACAGAATGAACAGTTCAAGAGTTCAGAACATGTTCATTTGAAAGGTGTTCAGTTAAAGAGAAGGGCATGGTATAGACAAAGGCACAGAAAGGTCATCATTACAGTCATTTCATCTTCATTACAATGGTGCAGTCACAGCATTGGTGCACACAATTTAGTTCACACTTGCATGTCAATGCACTGCTTTGGAGATGAAACAAAAAAGTATTTTTAATAGGTTAGTGAATCCTGAGACCTACAGGCAGGCACATAAGAACTTGTGATTTGATTCATATTTCAAATATAGATATGAAATATCAGTATTTTCAATCAATTAAAAATTAATCTGTCAAGAATGGTCCCATTCTTCATCAAACAATTATCAGAGATGTCCTGAACAGACTCTTTCTACCTGTCAGACTCCTTTTTTTAAAGCCAGTTGTTATCTCAAATGCAGTAGTCTATAATAAGCAGAAGTAAATAGCTGTTTAAAAGGTTTCAATAATGTAATGAACTCTGGCTTTTGAAATCAAAAATATCTACTCCTATGGCAGGGTACATTCAATAAACCAAAATAAGACCTTGGCTGGGATGCAGACCAGGCAGCCCTGCTCTCAAAAACAGGTGAGAAAAAACCTGTGCAGAAAGCCAAAATTCTGCTTATAAAATCTCAGACCTCATTGACTACCTAACACTGTCTGGCTAAAACCACTTTAGCAATAAGCACTAGATGTACAGGACTTCATGGGATGTGTCCAAACCAAGCACTGCCCCAACCAAGTTTGTCTGTAAGAGTCAGAGAATTGCAGTCACAGGAGGTTCAGCTGCAAGTTAGGGAAAAAGATATTAAAACTTTTTTTTCCTTTGGTATTTGCTCAGTATTTTTCATCAATAATTAACAGTGACTGGAAACCCCAGCACACTCTTGCTCTGATTTCTAATCCTCTAAAATGCAAACAGGATTTTTCCCCATGAATATGAATATAAACTCAAATATTTTAAATTTTATATTTACTTACATATTTTTAAACTGAGCAATCTAAGATCCTCTTGCATGATATATACATTGGTAAAGACATTTACCAAAAATAATTGATGTATCTCGGGCAGATCTCAAAATTAGAGAGGAGCACTGAGGTAGGAGAATCATTCTGCATGATAATGGTGTCAGAATTTGGTCCACAGCAACCCAAAACACTTTGCAGCTTTCCAGAGTAGTTACTGAACATTTTGCATTTAGGCATTTAGTCCCACAGACTCTACTACCAATTATAGATGACCTGCTCTTTTCAAAATCTAAGCCAAATTCAGTATGAAAAAATCTTATGTTTAGGCAACAGTAATTATGTCAGATTGATGTCCAAACACACACACACAGTTGGACACCTCTTGGATGCTTATGCAAATACTAAGATTATACACTTCCAATAGAAATTAGGAAAATTATATTTTAAATATCATTCATTTGATGCTATTTACAATAGGCAAGGATTTGGTAAAAAAGTAAATACTTATGTATTTCATTGTAACATTCATTCTATTGAAAGGGAATAGAAAATTTAAAAGCTGTTAAAGGAAAGGCGAAAGTGTCTGCAATACATTCCATCAATATCCCACAGAGCCCTGACAGTCATTGGTGATAGTCTGGGGTGTAGCACCACAGGGTAGTGTAGTTACAACTCAAAAACCACACCAATTAACTACAACTAATCAATTCTCTCTCATAACAATGGGAAGTATAATTCTTTTCCCATCTATTGTTCCTGTTAATTCACCTTCCAGTAATTGTGACAGACATAATATCTAAGGTGTAGTAAAATGAAAAAAAAAGAAAGAAATAATAAAATATTCCGTTTGAAAGCAGCACAAACATCAAACTTGTGAATTATCTTGATTAATTTTCTTCATGATACTCAATTCATGGCTGCAAGAGACCACATTATTTTTGAGTATATAAATAAACCCAAAACCACACCTAGACTTATCTAGATTATGGCACACTGGGGGGAAAACAGAGGAGGTCATGAAATCAGAGACCGCTGTTTCTCCTCATAATGTAATTACACTTTTGGCTAATGAAATTACTGCAGTCTCAGAGAAAGAGCTTGCAAGTCAGAGTTCCCACATGACTGTGAGAGATGTGGTAAAGAAGCCTGTTTACCATTTACATCTCAAAGATGCACACAAATCCCCACAATCCAAGCCCACCTTACTTTGTTTCTGAACTCTGAGCAAGCCTGAATTTATGAACAAGGCCCTTTCTTAATTATCACAATAAAAGGAAAATTAGCTTGAAGGGGGGGAAAGTCTGGAAGAGAGAGAAGGAGCATCTCATTGTGCACTGCTGGTACTCTCTAAACTGCTGAAAATAAACAGAGCTTGGGTCAGTGAGAAGCAGCAGCAGAAGAGCAAAGCAATCTAACAGGATAGCTGAGCACTCAAGGCCTCTGCTCATACCATTCAGGCACCCACAGCCCTGCTCCAACGTGCACAAATGCTCTCACCCACAACCAAAGGAGTCATTCAGGTAGGGATCTCCAAGCTTGTGAAGGACACCCAGCTTAGGGTCTCAGTGGGGAAACACTGGAGGAAGCAGCATACTGTGGTCAGAATTACAGACTCCTATTCCTGAGACACTGTGCACATACCCCCCTCAGCAGTGGATAATTCCTTCCACCATGCCAAGTGTGTCTGGGAGCTGTTTTTTAACTTTTAGGCAAATTAAGAGTGGCAAGGGGAAGATTGTGACCTACAACAGCTGGCCATTCAGGTGCACCTGTACAATACAAAGTACAATTTACCCACAGGAAATGAATGGAAAACCAGGACTTCTCACTTGGATAACCCTGTCAGCCTCTCATTTTCTATTAACTGTTACAGGAAGGGAAAATATACTACCTAGTTGCTGTTAGTTGCCACCAGAATAACAGTTCTAGCTGTTAGTAGCCAACAGCACACAGCTGGCAAATTCCAAAGGACAAAAGAAACTGCTGAGTGCATCTGAAGTGATCAGTAGTGATGTATATAAAATAACTGAATGATTTCCATCTTTGGCTAAATATTTAAGGGGAAAAACTATTCTAATAGGAAAAAGATTAATGTGTAATTTGTTTTAATTTGAATTAAAGACATTAAATAGATCAACTTGATGAAAAAACCCACAAAATACTCTGTCCATTGGTAGCCTCATTCTCTACTTCAAACCTTCCTTCAGGAGAGCATTTGATCTGAGCTCATACTTGTAAGTCTGGAACACACCTGACTTTTGCTTTCTAAGCACTGAACTCACATCATGATTAACCCAATATGATTGTGCTTACTGTATTTGAACAAAACATCCCACTTGAACACAGAACTCATGGAAGAAAAGGAAAAACAAACCCTTTCCTCCTGCACAAGTTCTTCTCCAAAGCTTTCAGTGTGAATGTTAAACCTACCTAGGCCATTATCACTCATCACATTAAACAAAGCCATTTCATTTTCAAATCTAGTTGCAAAATTAGTTCTTGCCTATTAAACAATTCTCAAGAAATTAATGGCAGAAGGTTTTGCTTTGACTGTCATAAAGATCACCAAAAACATTCGTATTTAAGATGCTAATTACAGGGGCTCAATGCCAAAAAAATAATTCTGGTAAATGAAATCCCATGATTAATTCATAACGTCCATTTTAGCATTAATCCTAGCATTAAGATACAGAGTAGTCCCCATACACACACACATATCTCTCTCACTCTGGGGAATAAAGTAATAGTAATTTCTAAGATTTTTTTAATAACTCTTCATATTTTATGTGCATTATTTAATTAATATAACTAGATAGTTAATCCACTACTTCATATTTATTGTTTGCAATCTCAGTTAAGGCCTGAAGATGTTAAAAACTCTGAACTAGTGACTGTCATGCATCCTTTAGGCAAAAGTTTTCCTGTAACCTCAAGGACTAATGGATTCACTGTTGAGCATCATAGTCCTTCTCCTGTACTGTTTTGGGGACAACATAAATTCTCACTGGTTTATAATTTAAGCTTGAAAAGTAATACCTGATTATAAATACCCAAAGGATTGCAAGAACAGTATCTAAAGACAGTAATATCACATACCTGGAAATTTCCTGTAGGGTTTCAAAACAAAATAATTACTGGATGACAGAGATCTTAAATCAGCACACCAACATCCTGACTGTACTGCCAGCACACTCTACAATATTCTTTCCAATAAAAGCATAAAAGCTTATATTGCTGGTGGAGAGAGAAACAGTGAATCTTAGATGTCTAAGACATCTTTTTCATGTGTCTTCACTCATCTTAGTATAAAACTTCATCACAGGTGTTTCTTTGTAAGTATATCAATCAATAGAATTTTCATGAGCCAGCAACGCAACAGGGCCTCCCAAATTTAGCTTTTCCATTCATGAAAAATCGACCCAGGAAACCAGGAAAGTATAGTAAAATGAAATAAAACATTAAATGAAGACTTTTCTGTCAGAGCCAGCAAAAAAAACAGGTATGCTAAGAGATTTGTCAAATGCATTATTTACTGGAAAGACAATTCCTCAAACCACTAACAGTTTCCTTCAGTTCATATACATATCTCTGGAGTAGCTAATAAGCATTTAACATGCTAGTCCTAAATATTTGTTGAAAGTATATTGCCCAATGTTTCCAAGCAGCTTTTAAACAACTTTATTTAACAACTATCAGTTTCCACTGTCTATTGTATGTGGTTTTCATTGACTCTCTTTAAAATTTATCTAAAGTCAATGGATCAATCACTTCTGTGAAAATATATTCTGAACACCAATTTCAGTAAGAGACCCTTTTACCATGTTTTTGACAGCTTATTGCTAACAATGACATTATAACTATTCATTTTCTGCTGATATTTTTACTGACTCTTCACTGTAGACAGCACCTACTGGTGGGTTGAGTTTTTTTCATTTAGTATCTTATGTCATATCTGAAGCTGTTCTTTTACAGCCTCTACATACCACCTTTTCAAAGTAGCAGGGGCATCTCCTCTGCTCAATTACTTATTAGTGTTGCTATAGAATACCATTTCCCCTCGTGGCTGATAAAATATTAATCAAAAACAGGAACAGAGTGATTTCCCAGTGTGGATGTCTTCTAATGGTAATACATGGAGTCTAAGAGAGATCTGGAGGTCATGTAATAGTTCTTGAAGGCAGGGAGGGGCTCAAAGATAGTAATGACATTGTATACTGAGTAATGAGATTGTATTCAAAGAGCACTGGATAGTTAATTACTGCTGTTCTGTAGGAAAACATCATAAGTGTGATTACAAGGATAAATGCAAAGATTTATTGGGGATAACAGTACATGACTGGAAAAAAAAACCTTTTGCAAACATTTTTGATCCTTCCTATTGCTCAGTATCCATCATAGAACCATATAGAGGTGGACTTTCCAAGTTATTACTATTTCACATCCATGCATCAGTTAATCAGAGCAATACAACAGTAAATAATTATCTGCTCATTCTGCTAGTTATTAAACACCCATCCAACCCTGTCTTTAGGTATTTTTGTTCTTTTTTTTTCCTCATAGCATTTGAAAGAGGAGAGAGGGATTAGAATGAAGAGAGGCAATTGAAAGATACATGGCAAACAGCTTGAAAAAAACCCTAGGTATACTTAGATATAATACTGTATGACCATATTTTCTTCTAAAGTTTTGATGAAAATACTCTTGACTGACTTGGAAAAAAATAGTTATCCTAAATACTTTCTAAACAAATAAACATTGCAAAATCATCTCCTTCACTGGTGGTGGAAGTGTTTCAACCTGGATCAACCAGTAGATCAATTTTAACACTAGAAAGTCACCAATAATAGGAGAAACCTTATAGAAACTGTTCCATGAAACAAATACTGTTGAGTTGTGTCTCATGACAGGAAAGCCTACTCAGTGCTCAAAATGTCCATTTCCATCAATTTATGGGCACTCATCAAGTCTGTTTGCAAGCAGATGTTTTGGCTTCCCTAGAACTGCCAGACCACTTTTCCTGTCAGTTTTGAAGATGAAAGAACAATGACAAACAAAAATGAGGGTGTTATGTCTAATAAATATATGTGATATTAGTATCATCCCTATGTCTCACAATACAATGGTCCAGTGCTGTAACTCTGGACCAGATGAAAACCAGTCTGAATCCCAGTTCAAGAACAAATGTCACCTCTTGGCACTTGTTTTGTAATTCTTTGAATGCATGAAGGCATAAACAGTCCTGTCAGCGGTCAAAAAACCCAATAAATTAAATGAGTTTTCATCACAGCATATATTCTCACTTGACAAAATTTTGTGCCCTGAGACAAACATAGTAACACTATCTAAATGATTAGTAGTTTAGAACAAGCAGGTGGGAAAGATGGCCAAACAAGTTAATCAGTTGAATCTTCATATTTAATAGTAACATTAAGCTTGCAACACTTTCTAGCTATGAATCTAAAACATTCTATAAAATATAAAATCATAATTGATGTGCTTTCCAGCCACGGATAGATAAAACCGAGAGGCTAAAGTCACCCAAACAGGTCAAAGCCTGGGTCAGGAGCAGAGCAAAGGTCACTTGACATAACTCACATTTACAATCCATTTTTTTTCTATTTTGCTCAGCACACAAGATGATTCATGATTCAGGGAAAAGGCTGAAAACACATATGCAGGAAAAGTACAGTGGCAGAAGTAACAGCAGAGTTAATTCAAATATGCAGCAAACCCTTTTCACTTACATTTATGCTATTATATGTGGGAAACTATTACTGTTCATTTAAATTAATCTTCCTCTGAGTAAATTAAAAGAATAATTTTCATCACTAAAAATTCAGTGTTGCCTCTGCATGATTTTTGCACTAGTAAATTGGGACCCAGTTCTGTTCCAAGCATGACATCTCTGCCAAGGCTTCTGAGAAACAGCATTTAACATCGGCGAGACTCGAGGCTGCTCAGTCTCCTGCAGCAATAGTCCTTAATGAGAAGAGTGTGGGTGGTGAGCTGGTTTTGATAAGTAGTAATAGGATGAGCAAAAAGTAATATACCGATGGTTGATATATTACTTGACATGTCAATTGTTGGAGAGTTGCTGTATTGAATTTGTACCTACAGCAAACACAATACACAAGATTCTAATATACTGCAGTGTTTGCTACATATTTTCCAAGTGATTGTATTGACTTTGTAAACAAAGATTATATGAAAAAATAAAGACTCCTGTACCATATAATATTTACCAAGCGAACAAATCTATCATAGCTGGAAATAAAAACACAATTTCACCTGTGTCAGGAAAGGAGGAAATAAATTGACCATTTGAAATGAGATCAGATACTTCAGTTTGGATCTCAGGTACCTAAGAGAGTCTCCTTCTAGTGCAGGAGGTGATGATTATTTTAGTTTTAAATATTGCCGGGAGAAGAAGGATAAGATGAAGTATCAAATTCTTAGTGTGAACAGTTCCAATATTTCAGAAATCAAAACGAAGCAAAAGGTTAAATTCACACTCTCCAGGTTGCATCATTTAGAGAAATACTAGGATGCTATCAAAGTTACATTAAACAACATTTTACATCACTTCAGTATTTGTCAACATACTAGACAATACTGAGGTGAAAAGAAGGGACAGAAAAATCCGTTACACTGATTAGGGAAAGGCTGTGCCAGTTCCAGTGGAGATGCCCCAACCAGGAGGCCATGATAAGCTTTCACTTCATCCTTCCACAGGAGGAAGGCCAACAGCCCTCAGGAGCCACTCTTATTCTGTGATACTTCTCCCCCTCTCACCTTCGCTTTCTTATCATTTCAGCTGAGAGAGCCAATATGAGGGAGTTTAGGAAAAACAAATATTTTGGTCTTGTCTGCGTTCCTGTCACTGCTGTTTGCATCTATACAGGTGTAGCAGAGGCCAAAAGTTGGCTGGTCTGGATTTGAAGAATGAAAATATAAACAAAGGCTTTACGTTGATACTGGGAGCTTAAAAATTGTTTCTTTTTTGTTTGTTTGTGTGTTAAAAAGAAAACAAAAAAGTCATCTGAATTACTGCTGAAATAATATTAACAACCAAAAATTGTGCTCCTGAAACACAGAACACATTTCAAATAAATAAGACTTCTCTTTATCTTGTGAACTCAGAACAGTTTTCACGTTTTGTAAAATACTTTCAAATAACCAGTTCTTATCACGAGATTTTTAAATACCTCCTAGAGCCAAAGATTACTGCTAAGAACAGACTGAAAATAAAGGTCTATACTAGACTTACTGTAAGATCCTAACTTGACAGCAGGAAAGGTGTTTTATATTTGCTCCTAGTACTTTCCCTAGAAATGACACAATTTGAGAAAAAAGAAAAGGATTATTTTACATGGGATTTCCCTCAACCAACACTATCACTGACACAACTTTTGACTTTACCAAGCTCCTTTTTCTTTGTGCAGCTCAGATTAATCTTAGGAATATCCACAGAATTCAGAAGTTTTGAAGCTGTATGTTTAGGATTGAAGGTAATAGTGTAAGTCAGCTTTTTAGTGTGCCCCCCTACCCCCCAATAAAATGTATATAAAAAGGAACATGTTAGCAGTAAGCAAACTGTCATAAGCAGAGCACTGTATTTAATATTCAGATCAAGGCATCTCTGTCTCATCCCAGCAAACCCTTTTGACAAAAGCCATCCAATGTCTGCCAGCAGTATTGAGTCCAGCTGAGGACAAATTTCAAGATGAACCTGAAATCAATTTGCCATCAAATTTTCATGCTTCTCCCAGACTATCTGTGGCATTTTAATTACAAGCACCCTAGGCAGGGGGTACTACAGATATTGACACTTAGCTCCTACAATAAACTTTATTGGCAACCTCTGTCTGAATGTAGTACTCAACTAGAATAACAAGAAATATATGGGGATATCTAAGCAATAAGGTGGCATAATCACTTTGAAGTGGTTTTGTTCCAAATGGTGGATATCTCTACTAAAGAAACTTTTCTGCATTAAAATAAACATCTGTTTGATAGAAAATTCACTTTTGTAATGAACTTGTACCAGATGCCAAGACCTTCAAGAAGATAAGCAACATTTAGTTCCTTCCCCTTCTGATTTAATTTGTTGGTGTTCTTATCTTGCATTTATAAATTCCTGAAGTTGCCCCTGCTAGAAATTGGGTTCAAATTAGATCTGTGACAGGCTATAGAATCAGGGAATGTCTTTACATCTATTTCAATTTCCAGTCCTCAAGATTTCACCGTACTATTTATAAGGGCTAAATATCTCAGCAATTAGGGATCTGAGCTGGAGATGAACCAGTGATTTGCAGGTTCTGCAATATACAATTTGGAGCTTTTTAGTAAAGATATTCAGAAGCAGTATGCATACATGCAGTGTCTTTCTGATCACAGTGAGGGCAAGGTTGCTTGCAAGCCAATTTTCCTCACTATGAAGTGTTCAGGAGAATGAAAATTTTATAAAAGAGACATTTAGAGATATTACCATGTCAGTATAACAGTGGTTTGCTCCATATGGTATGGGGAGATGTAGAGAGAAGACAACAATGTCACTTCAGACTGAATATAAATTTGAAACTAAGAAAAGTAGCCTATAAGTTGCAACAGAGGATAAATAGAAAAAATACACAGAAGAAGAAAGAAAATAAAATGGTATAAATGTTATCCCTCCATCTCATGGCAGGAGGGTTGGAACTAGATGATCTTTAAGGTCCCTACCAACCCAAACCATTCCATGATTCTGTTACACCCTAATACAAGAAGAGAGGAAGTGAATAGTGAATGTAGAAGACTGTGACAGCTGGAAAAGATTCAGTAATTAAGAACTGCAGGACACTTTGACACTTTGTTCAGGTGTGGTTTGATATTTCCCAAGCTGCCAAGTAGGGGATGTCAGCAGCAAACAAGCTGATTTATAAGTGATATGAAGGTTCTGGATTATTGGTTATGCTGGAACCCCAACACAAAGGGCACTAAACTGAAAAATAAAAGTTTGCAAAATCAGGGAATTTTACAGTTTAATGAACAGGACTACAGGACATGTTAGTTTCCCAGACCCCATTTATTCAATGGAAGTACTATTCTTTATTTGTGTCCATTGATCATCTATGAAATTCAGGATCTAAATGAAACAAAAGCTGAGGGGCAGCATCACTGCATAAACACTGGCGAGGTTCCACCGGACAATAAAAAACAGGAATTAAGTTTCATTACAGATGCTTTTTGCAGCATTAAAACTTAGTAATGTTTTTTGCTGTTGAGTATAAAACCAATACTGAAAAAAATTACACATAAATGGGAATTAAAACAATTTACTACAAACCGTAGTGAAAAAGTCTCTCACAATACTAGACATTTTCCAGAGTACTCAAATGGTTTCAAAACATTCTGCATAATGGCACATGTACTGCTAGTAAGTCTAACTACAGACCACTTTTTCAACTGTAGCCCAAGCTCCAGTGTGAGAGCAGGCAAAGTTTGCATTGAGAATCAGAAATCTCAGTACATCCCACACAGAGCAGGCAAATCCCTCCCTGTTCCCTGCATTGGCACAGCACTGCTGCCTGCATTTGTCAAGTCTAAATAGAGATCTTAGAGAATCTCATTTTAAAGGTGCCACATGAAGAACTATCTTTTTTCTTTCCCCTCTCAAACAAGATTTGTTTGGAGTTTTTACTGTAAAAGATCGACAGTCTGTTACATTCCTTAGGCACTGAAGTCAACACAAGCAATGAAATTGCCTCAAATCTTGAAGTATTTTTAACAAAACAATTACCTACCATCTCATGACATCCATTTGCATTTCTTCAACAAAACATTCAAACTAAAAAAAAATATTCTGCTTCCCACTTTCAGCTGTAGCCACCAAGGAGGCCTGGTCAGCTGCTTGGTTCCCCATAGGATATGTGCTCACATACAATTTTGAGGAAACTTCACACTTCTATGTGCACCCTCACAAAATCAATCTACTTTTTAATAGTGAACATATGAAAGCATATCATATGGAGGTCATTTTTTATTCCTGGAAGACGATAAAAAGACCAAAATATTTACTTCATTCATATGACCTGATAATAAACACATGAGCAAAAGTTCAAGTTGGCTGTCAGCTCCCTACAGAGAAGTTACAAGAGAAAAATAATCAAGTTCATTATTTTAAATACGTAGTGCTCATCCTGAATCAAATTTTTTTAAGGTGAATTCTAAAAATCAGGTATGTGAAAGAAAAGCTGTATGGAGTTAACTGTGGCATAAACTGGTCTAATGGCTTAAGACCATATTGTGAACCTGACTGTCCATCCCCAGATATTTGCTGTGGGTATCCTGCAGTTTCTTAAGTGAAGCATCAGCTTGACCCACAAAGAATAAACAAAGATTCTCAGGATGATTTTAAATGCTCTTGGGACATACATCTCTTCAATAACTGCAATAATAGACTTCAAATGTGAACATGGCTTGGGCAACATATTCTTTCAATTAGTTTTATTTTAGTGTAAATATGCCAACAATATGAAATCTAATGACACATGAGGAATTTCCTGAAATGGGGCACTACTGCTATTAAAATTATCTGATTTGAGTTCCTAGACAGAGTTCCTCATACACAGCAATGTATTTCCATTTGGAAGTGACTGCAGTTATTAGTAGCCAAGAACAATAGTGATTTTTAAGGCACTCCTTGAGGCATAAAAAGCTCAAACACCTTTACAAATTGGTGTGTATCAGGTAATTCACCTATCCATCATTTTACACACCTATACATATTACATAACAAAACCAAGCTAATATTTGTGCTGTGCTTTGAAGATGTTGTGAATGTTTTTTATTACTAATAAACTACTTTTCAAAGATCAGCCCTGAAACTTTAATGGATCTCTAGATATTGAAATACCTGTTACAAAACATTTAGTGATTTTTAACTTCAGACATGAGGAAAGGAGGATTTAAGTTTACCCTCTTTTTAGGGTGCCGTGTTCAAAAAACTGTGCTGTTTGAGACAGTTTATTTCAGGTACTTCTGGCATACATTAAGTTGACATACAATGGGAATATATGCACAGGTATTATACTGAATACAGAGTGTTCTGGTAATTCAGGGAGGTCTGGGGACTCAAGGAAAGCCATTAGGTACCTGGGGGTCAGCTTCCCCCACTGAGTAATTCAGTGGAAACTTCTAGCACTTCATGCCCAATGTAAACTAAATACAACAGAGCTAGAATAAACAGTTCCTCGGGATAAAGAAAGGAAGTGACAGATGCATTTCAAATTCTGTGAAATATTATAATAATAAAAAAATGCTAGATTTAAATCTCTGAAAAAAATTAGGAAACACCAACAAGAAACTTACTGACAACATTTTTGCCCTTTCTGGCTTTACTTCCAAGAAATACTCAGTTTAATAAGCTGCTCTGTCATAAAGCACATCAGCTACATAATTTGATAGAGCTAATAATGGAATAGCCCTAAATATTATGTTCCCTCAAGTTTTTGAGAATTTCACTCATCCAATCCCTTGTATAATGTACTCACACGTGTTTTGTACATTTAGTAAAGACAAAAATGAATTTTGCATGCCAGGCTAGCATTTTCATTGTCATCAAGAAAAGTTAATTACTGAATAAATTGCAAGTTCAGAAATATAATGCATTAGGACAGAACCTATCCTTTTTGCCTGAAGAACCTATTAAACTTCATCTCGTTAGCAGACTGAAAATCTTAATTAGCATTTTGTTTTGGATAAATCCTTGTCAAGTCTGCACTGTCTGTTGCAAATGTAAAAGGAGAGGGACTCGGCAGATGAGGGTTTACACGGCATCATTTCTGAGTATTTCATAAAATCTGGTGACATAATCTCAGACTTAAGAAACTAGAAACACTGAGCAGTTCTTAGGCTTGTCTATATTCTAGTCAGCTCTGAATTCCTTTTCATTTATCAGCCAATGAGCTGTTAAAAGTTACATATAGTTAAAATCCTATAACTATGTGGTTAACTGTACAATATGAGTTTCTACCGAAAGAAAAGGGAAAAAAAATGGGCATTTATAGTCCTTGCACAAACTTCATCTCATAGATTTCCCAGTACAGCTGACACAAAATATACAGATGACAAGACTGGAAACAATCCAGCAAACAATCAGGTTTTAACACTTGATGAATTTCAAGTGAGTTTGCCTTTTAGGTTTTTGTTTGTTTGTTTTCTTCAGTGAAAGCAGCAAACACAACGGCTTTAGGGAAGATTTATATTTATGATTTCACTTATCATTTCCAAAGAGCTACTACTTTCTAGATTTTGGGAGTCAGCTTTTTCAAATTATCATTACAACGTCGGAGGAGCTGTGCATCCACAATACCACCAAGAGTTAGTCCTTTTAGGACTAACAAAATCATACTCCTTTGCCACTAAATTGCCTCACTAACTTGCTCCCTCATCAGTCATTAATTCTTGCACAGTTTCCTCCCAGCTGGATCATGCACATTTCTATGGATGTGGTGATCTTCCATAGACTTTTGGATCTGAGGAAGTTTTGACATCCTTCTAAGCAGTAAGTATTGCCAGCTGAATTCCTTTCCTATCTATAATTTATAGAAAAAAACCAAACAGAAACAAAAGAGTGTCTTGCCCTTTTCAACATGGCACCCGAACCATACTGGCAACTCATTATATACACAACTGAAAGTGCAGCAGGAGAAAAAGGGATGGCAATGAGAGCAATCTATAAAGACCACAGAAGGACAGAATTACCCTGACCAAAAGAACAGTTTACCAAATAGAAAAGAGCAGAAAATGAAAATATTTTATTAATATAATTTCTCTCCTAGTTTTGCCTCTTAAAGTCAGGCAAAGGAATAGGTTCCTCCCTCCCAGTCCTCCAGGGACACACAGCACCTGAACAGCAACGGATCCTTTTACCAGCTCCCCACAAGGGGTAGTAAGCACAGCAAACAGAAACGATGGACAGCGTAAGTGTTTCTTCAAGATGCCCACTGAAGTACTACAGAAACTCAAGAGACAATCTTTTTCAAATGAAAGTAAAGAAAAAGCTTAGAAAGAACATTAAAACCAACATAACTTTCAAAGACAATGAATAACTAAATATTCATGCCACACAGTGTGCATACAAACAACGCACAAAGCTGCTCATTAGCAGCGGAGAGATTCTCACTGATCTCTCAGACTGATGTGACTCCGTTTGTCGCAGAGTAGTAACCCAGATACACCCAGGTTCCTATCTCAGAAAAGACAAACTCACAAGAATGACTAAACAACCTGCTCCTTTGCTGAACAGACAGTCCTAAGGGGGCAGGATAACAGGCTATTGGGGATAAAAAAGATTTAAGAAAGCAGAAGTACCTTTCATTGAAGTCCAACTGTGCATTGCTCTTGTCACATGCAATGAGTGTGTGTGTCAGTGTGCAGGTGTTGGACAGGAGTCTGACCAGAGGAGGAAGATTACTGACCAAGAAAGGTAAATGAATTTGGTGTAGGTGAAGGTGAGGAAGCATGAGACTTTAAAAAAAAATTAAATTCAAGATAGGATTCAAAAAAGATCCAGATTTGAAGAAAACCTGGCATTCAAACCATTTTCTACTTTGTGATAAAAACCAGTCAAAAATCATCCAAGTCCCATTGTTTGATCTTGTTTCATCAGGTCCTTCAGTGAATATTTCTTTGCTTCTATATTTTACCTTTTTGAATAGGTTTCAAGGTAGAGCAGATAAAACTAATAAAACAAATGTGGGAGGGCAATTGCATGGTCTCAGTCACAGTTCACTATAACCTTTTTAACCCTAAATCTTTTTAGAATCTAAGACAAGTGCATAAATGGACAGCAGCATGAAACAAGAGACAGATTACACAAATTATGGCAAAAGCAAAGCAGGAGGTCTACAGTAGGCTCAAAATGAACAAAAGGCCAAAAAGTTAATGCAGTCAGAACCAGTGATGGAAAAATTTTTTTTAAACTTTTTGAAGGTGTAAAAGGAGTAGGAACCAATTTCAACAGAGGTGTGGTTGCCAGTAGTTAAAGATCTCTTGAGAAGTAGCTGACTTCTGACCTTGGTAAGAAAATGAAGCTTAGTAAACTAATCCATTTTTTTAAATTAAGGTGTTCAGCAGCATAGTTGAGACTTCTAAAGACCAAAAATGTTGAAGTTGAGGGGAAAGGGAGGGCAGCTGATTTTAATGCATTATTGTGCCCAGAGTTCCTCTGTATGAGCAAAAAGATCTGTAATGACCCACTACATAAATTAAATCTCTCAAAGACATAGTACAACAGAAGATTGATGCATAAAGGCTGGACATGAAATAGCAGGATAGTTGCAAGGCCATAACCACATCTTGATAGGAGACTACAGACTTGGGGAGCTTAACATCTTGTTTTGAAACTATTGCTCAAGGAAAGTCTTTTAAACCTGTATATTAAAACTAATGAGCTAAAGAGCCCAAGCATTAAAAAACCAAAATCTGGTGTCATTCTTGGAAGAGTGAAGACAAGTATGATCATTTTTTGCTCCCCTGAATGTTGAATTACAGTGATTAGATACTTCTACAAGCTGCATTAATTTGTTATTTGCATGGAAACAGTGTAATAGGAAAACATTTTCCACATTAGTGCAACAGACAGCTTTTATGCCTGAGCTCTACAAAGAATAAATTTGCAATTTTCCAGAAAGAAGTAAGGTAATGAATAACAGGAATTCCAGTGTGGGAATACTACTTCTCTGTACAGTAGCCATTTCAATTAAATATACAAGATTTGAGACTACACCATTTTCATCGCTGTCTCCTAAGAGGCACTGGTTTGCTTCAGCCATGTGGTCAGGTGTTTTCAAATAATGTAAGAACAAGTTAAATTTTAATAATCAGTAAAGACAGGGAGGTCCCAAAAGAAGACTTAGTACAAACAGCCTGACATACAGAAATATGCTAAAATAGGCATAAATGACTCATGATTCATATTCCATATTCTTAAACAGGTTCAGACCCAGAGTGTGGGTGTATTTTCCTGTTTTAATCCAGCAGTACTTGCCATTTTTATTTAGCACAGGCATTAATGAGGACTCTCTTTTCCTGCTGCAAAAATCTCACTATATTTTTTTACAATTAAGGAAGGGATAGACGTAGCTAAAAGCCAAAATTAAGGATAATGGCTCAAAGCCTAATAGAGTGTTTTATCAGCTTCAGTGAGGGATCAATTTCAAACACTTCTTTCCATTTCATTCACAAATAAATAAGGAGCTGACTGCTGTTTTCTGGGACCAGGAAAGCTGCTAAAGTGTTCCCAAGTTCTTTAGAGATTTCCACTGCTACAGCAAGTGATTAAGTCCAAAACTTGTAATTTTTTCTTCATATTTTCTCAGATGTCAAACATCACTGTTTACTCCAATTTGCTTTGTAGAAACTTCTTATTTTTTCAATTATTTTTTAATAACTTTAACATAAAAGAGTTCCTAAAAAGATAATGGTTCAATATTGAGATCCAAAGAGCTTTCCACAAACACAGATGTCCTGCATCTTTAACCCACTCTCACTGAAGGCAGCCAGGCCACCCTACTGCAGGACTTTCTCCCTTTTTCAATTAACATCAGTGGGCTATAGGTAGTATTTTTATTGGTTTAGTTCTACTGAATGTAGAATTGTATATTAATTGCAAATGGTGATTAAAAAAGGGAGGAAAAAAAAACCTTGAAAAGGTTATTGAACATCAAGTTATAGCAAAAAAAAAGAAATAGCTTCTATAAAACTAATATTTGTACCCCTATAGTGTTAATTATGCCCTGAATTTTAAAGAGAATTTAAATTGCCTCTTTCAACAGATGTTCTCATAAAAGAATGGCTTATTTGGGAAATGACAGGTCTTTGTCAAAGTTTACCCAGTGGAATACAAAAATTAGTACCAACTAACTATAGCCCCAAGTATTACAAACTCTTTATTCTCAACAACAATATGACACCCCCATTAGCAGCGAGCTTACTAATTATATATATACGTAACGTACCATAAACAGCTATAAAGCAACAGCCAGTTCACCCCCATTAGTGCAGCTGATACCCTTCCCTTTCAGAGCTGGCCCTAGTGAAATCAGTCATACTTATGAAGTGGTTTGATGACAGGAAACCCCCCCAAAATGCCAAAACTTATTCAACCCCCAGGAAATACACCGAAATCTGTCCCCAGGCTACCTCTTCCCTTCCTTCATCTTCCAAACTATAGGACAATTTTCAAAAAGAGATCAAATATCAATATACTTCTAATAGATATGGATATTTATAAAAAACAAAGAAAAAACAAAACACCACCAATAAACAACAACCAACCTCAGATTTTCTTAATGTGATGTTGTATCTTGGATTTTGGAAGTAATAATAAAAAAATCCCATAAAGCAGATTTCAGAAAAGCAAATATGAATACTTGTACCAAAACCCTAACTACTAGACTCAGGAATAAGAAACTTACTATTATGGCATAAATCAAATTTAATCAAAACAATGAAAATCAGGGATATTAATTTTTACAACCCATTTCTCACATTGTGGGTTAAACCTGAAACTATTCTACCAGATAAATTTGAACAGTCTGGTGTAATTTATATATGAGTAACCCACCAAGAATTAATCCAAGTTGCTATTGCTATGGAATGCAACTCTTTGGGCCACCAGTTTCCTATTAAAAAAAATAATGATGTAACAAGAAAACTCGAACATCACTGGAGGATAAACATCTCCTCCATAAGTAGCTTTAGAATTTTCTGTATCATAATCTGAAAATGTAACCAAATTGACCTTATATTAAAAGCACAATTTTTGTCAAAATTATTTTGGTGATAATTGAGATGTTAATTGAACTGCAGTTTCAAACATCTGTCTCCTCCTGTGTCAGTAGCAGAACTCCCTTGACCTCCGAAGAGTCAGGATTTCAGACCATACTTCCCCTGCTGTGCTTCTGGGTTATTTCAGTGAACTAAATCAGTGGGATTTGTCTTTTTTTTTTTTTTTTAATACCAGTCACTTTCTACTTTTTTGGCACTCATCATTACAATCTAATAGGTTTGGTACTGCCTTTTTCATTTTCGAATTCATGGTTGCTTGGTGGTCTTAATTTTTTCAGAGTATTCAAAGATGACAGATTAATAGGTGGTTCTTTGCAACTATGTGGGCAGATCTTTAATGGAGCTCATTAGTTTTTATTAGTGAACAGCATACAGAGATGTGGAAGCTGTTCCTGGAGGACAACACTTCCTATGCTAAATTTTTTAAAAATAAAACAAACCAAAATTTAAATCCTCAATTATTCAGTATAAACATTAAAGAATATTCCAAAGTTTATTTTAGTGATACGATTGTTTTTTTTCTACCAAAGTCTGCTGTCCTTAACACCCAAAAAGGGAATTTTTTGAGATTTCCCAAGCATACCTTGTACATCTGTTTATCATCTCAGACACCTAGTAGTACACCAGGCTGCTGCTCAACCCACCAGAGAATTGTGTGGTGTCTCCTATCATAATAAGCCTTGAGCTAGGACTGGATTATGAAAAAAAATAATAATCACAACATTAAATGCAAGTCAAACTTGGCACTCAACCAAAAAAGTATGGGACATTTATATTAACATGGCACACATAAAAGGATTTAATTTTAAACAAAACATTTTTTACTTAACTTTATTGGACTTTTTTCCAGCACCTGCTTAGGTTTCCAGGTAACCATGAAGTTTAATAAACCTGTACAATGATAATTAAACACTGTAAATAATTTATCTGCTTAATCTTCCTAACTTGCCTTTTATTCCTCTGTAGAAAAGTGATCCTTGCTGGCATTCTGAATAAGGTTTGCAAAATAAATGCAGTGAGGAGTGGTAGCATAAAGTGGATTTGCTCTCAATAATGTATGAAGCCACATGCTGGGTAGAGGAATCCTCACAAAAGCGGTACCACAGCAATCTGTTCCTTTCATCTGCAGCCAGCATTTAAAGTGAAGGTGCTGCTCCGAATCAAAAGCACAATCACTCATTTGTGAGCAGATGTCCTTCACACGGCAGGCAGTGCTTTTTCAAAACAGAGCTGAACAAATGCACTGCTGTGAGACAAGTTCCTCTACCCATTAAAGAAAGAACACAGTATATATTAATTTAGCAGGTTGTTGAATGTTTTAAAGTAGAATTTATGAAGCGGAAAAAGCATGTGGTGAAACAAAATGGCTTTCAAACTAAAATATGAAAAACCTCCTCTAGTTATTCATTTGCAAAATGCAAGAGTCCAAGGCTCACGACAATAGTTTATGCAGGAAACAAGATGAAATGTGAGCTGGGTGATTTTCCACACTACACTCAGGTTATTAACTAAAAGAGGCCATTAATTTGATAATACGTATGCAATGGTAAGATGGCAAGCATATGTGTTCTGTATTCACATTTGTTGATAGAATTTAGATTAAATCAAAGTGAACATTGTTTAAAGCTGTTGGGACTCTGTGCCACTCAGCAGAGTAAACCTGAGAGCTGCTAAAAAAGTGAGTTCTGACACTTTTTATTAAACAGATTTTCCTAGTTCCCTCTGCACGTATGAACCCTCTTTTCCTCCCCAAAAAACCTTCTGGATGTGGTCCATGCACACTGTGGTGACAAAGATTCCCACTGACTCCTGTGTGAGCCAGGCTACAATCTTTGTTATGAAAGTTACAGTGGTTGCTCTTTCCATTTTTGGAGCACATTCCTATTATACACATTAAAGTATAGATTACAAAATAACATGCAAAACCTTTAATCCTTACTCATAATAATTTGAGGTTCCAAATTTAACCACTACAACTACCCACCAGTTACAGCAATGGTATGTCCTGTATCTATACTGATAATAAGAGATCTTTCAAAAGAAAGCTGGTATCAAATGAAGGCATGCAAGCCAAACCCTTCAGCAATCACTAAGAAGCAGCTACATCCCTTTAAGTGTATTTTATTTTATTAATATCTATTGGCTAGGTAGTTCTTCTGTCTCTTTTTCATGGTCCTCTTCTAAGAAGGAGAAGCAAGCCACAATACATGCATCATAATTTTAGCCACATCTTCCCCAGTCTGTCCAGCCCCACCTGCAGTCCCAGCCAGTCTGTGCAATGCCCTCCCATCCATCACCCCTGGGTGTGAAGCCTAAAAGCTTCTTGCACCCTTTGCACAGCTCACTGAGTACCTCATCACACTCTGAACACACATCAAACCTTAGGAAATATCTGCCTTTGCCAACAAAAGCTGCACCTTCTCTTCCTTCTGTCCTCTCATTTCCCATAATATGGCTCATAAACACATCAATATTTACAATTACTTTATCCACATTAAATAAACACAGAGTTTTGCTGCCCACACAGAAGGTTGATTCCTTCTTACAGAAACATGCTATTACTAGCAGTATAATTATTATAAGGTGGTGTGCAATTGAAACCTGAATCTCTGTTTATATATCCATGATTATTATACCAGGAGTCATTTGTGGAGAGTGCACAGATAAAAATGCAGCTAATAACTCTTACTGCAATGCTTAATCAATTTATGAATATATTATTTAAACTAATAGTTCAGGTAGGGTATCTTAAACAAGTTACAGAGTACATCGACCAATTCAAATACCAGCTACTAGATCAATAAGAAACTCCAACTCTAGGGAATAGGTACACTTGCATAAGAAACTGTGAATTTTTAAAATCCCTCTTTGGAGAAAACAACCTCATCAAAAAGAATTGCTTTAGGTCATAATCTTTGGATTTTGGTAAACTGTATGGTAAACCAGAAACTGAAATCAGAATTTGACACTATATAAGAAACTATTTTTGTATTTTTTTCTCTTTAAAATAGTCAAAGAAAAATAAATACCCATTCAGCTTTTCAACTGATTCATATTTTAAATTCAACATGATTTATGTAACTTATGAACACACTGTCAAGACTATGCCCTAGACTCAATATCAATGAATTATATTTATTTATGAAATATTTTTCTTCTAAAACTTACAAGAAAAAAAAAGAAAGAACTTTAAGCTAAGTGTTTTTAAGGTAAAATTAAATTACATCAAAAACACAAACAAACAAAACCCAAACCAGCAGTAAATCCAAGGAAAAAAAAATAAGAACATAGTCAAAGCTGGCAATTTAGTTTGTTGGCAACCACCATGAAAAGGTCCCTGTAACTTGATTTAGTACTTTATGAAATCTGAATACATAACTTGAATCTTTCAAAGAAGGATTTTTAATTAAAGGTACCCAGTGCAAGTTCACTAAGTAAGCTGCTGCCCTGCTCTCCCTCTGATGCTAAAGGTGTGCTTTATCTCTGTTTCAAGTGATACTGCATTTTAAAAATTAATTAGTAGCTTGCAAGAACAGCCACACATTATTGAGTAAGTACCAGCATTTAAGTGAAACAGATGAAATATTGGTAAGCAATGCAGACCACAGTATAAGTATGTGAAGGGGGTCATAGGCTAATCCCTATTGATTTTCCAAGTATGCGTACAGCACCGCTGGGAAAGGCCAGTTCTGCTGGCAATCAGCTAGCACAAATACATTATAAATCTTACTGTCCACCTTCACTGATCAGTGTCACTTAATTCCTCTACTAAAGACCAGGAAGAAACTACAACAATTCCATTCACAAACAAGCAGAGAAGAGTTTTAAAACCTTTCTCCTCAGGCATAATTTCAGAACACTTGTGATGTACTTAATGTAAAGCAGAAACAAGTGTCAAGGAGCAATATGGTACAAGTGATAACTGTTCTCAGAGATAATCCACAAGAAAACTGCTGGACCACATAGAGGAGGAACACAAATAATGATGAACAAGTCATTCACATTAATCTTACAAACTAACAAGAAAATCTGCAGCAAACGTGTTTGCCTGTTGATGGAGTGATCTGAAGCATGAATTTTCTAAAGCAGAGAAGAAGACAGCAGACTGCTGGTCTAGAGCTATGCACCATAACCATCTTTTACTGCAACATTCACAATGAAACAAGCTGGGTCCAGACTGATTCCTGCAGCAGCAAAGAGCTCCAGTAGCCATAAGGCAACTCCTGTATGGAACACAATAGAGGGTCAAGGCTTAACTAATGGACTTAAGAGGGGAAACAAGGACAGTGTTTTCAAATGCACAAATGAGATACTAAAAAGAGTAAAATACAGCTTGTTTGATGTCACTGTTACCATATTAATGAAGAATTTCTTCATGGAAGGGTTGTAAAACATGGAAACAGGCTGGCCAGAGAGGTGGTGGAGTCACACCCCTGGTGTTTAAGAAACCACCGGACATGACAACGCTCTGGTTTATGAGGTGGTGTTTGGTCAAAAGTTGGACTCAGTCTTGGGGGTCTTTTCCAAGGTAAATGATTCAGTGATCTCAGCAGGTATACCAAATGAGACTGATAGGCTGACTGACAAATAATTAGTGCTTACTTAAAGGAATACAGGAGATTTAAAGCAAATATTTTTCACATTGAAGAAGCTAATACAGTTGAACACAACTTGGCTAGGTTGAGAGCAGTGAGAAAATTGTATTTAACCTGGTTTTGTATTACATAAGCAAAGAGCAATAAACAAGTTGCACTAATTACTCTGCAGATTAGATATTCTGAAACAAATGCTCTCCTTGGGGAAGGAGGTTGTGCTACAGTTGACAATTCCAATATTGCTGCACATACTGTATCACAGGGAATGCAACATGCAATTCACCACTGTCTTCTAACTGAGATTTAGCAGTTCTCTTTGCTGAAAGTGGGAAAAACCATCACCTTCCCCTACAACTCTGGAACACTCCTGGCATGTAACTTGTATGGTATCGGCTTCTGCTGGAAAATCAGCCTACATTCATTTGCAGCGCAGTCTGTTTGCAGGAAGCAGAATATGAAATGAGCTCAAAATTTCCATTTAGAATATCATTTAATGGAATTTTAAACTGTCTAAGAAGATGGATACACTGTGTTTGTTTTCTCCATTAATGATCTATAAAAAGAATGGAATAGACCATAAATACAGTATTTTTTTGCAATACCCTTTACTAAAAATGCTACTACTTGTGTTTATCATTTATATCCTCATACACAACCTCAAAATTGATTACACTTTAAACCATACATAACTTGCTGTGTTTTTCATTTTGAGTCATATTGCAAACACTTTTATAACTCTGCTAATATATTCCATACCTTGTAGTCTTATTGATTATGAATATTTCTTTAGCAGATTTTATTGCTTTTCAAATAAAAAATGTTAGGTATTTTTTAAAAAGTGACAATAGTATTACAACTCATATACTTTTCTTCCTCCTGATAATTCTAATATAAAAATTGTTAGCAGGAATATTTGCAGACTATCATTTTTCAACTCAAGAAATGAAATGGGAACAGCTATTAATATAAGGTACAGCATAAGTTCTGGGATTTTTTTTCTTTACTCAAATCTCTATTTAAGCTGTTGGGCTGAATTAATAATCACTTTGAACATTTAAAAAATTAATATACTAAAGGAGCATCCATATAAAACATCATGGGTTTATATCAGGTATACATTATCTGTCCTAATTACTATTGCAGTTTGCAGACTGAAATACAATTTATATTTAGGATTTGATTTTGCTATTAATTATCAAATTGAAAAAATAAAATCTTGCATTATAAATTCTCTCTTGGAAATTAATGTTATTCTTTTTTTCCATAATCCTATCACACAAGCAATAAGTGCATTGCAGCATGAACACTTTAATTTTTCCAGTTAGTTTTGAGCAAGCCCAGAGGTGAGGTTTAATAAGGATCAATGGCACTTTATCTGGGACAGGGCCACTTCACAGCATGCAAATTACACAGTAACACTTAAAAAAAGAAATAGATTTAATTAAAAAAAAAAAGTAGAACCACAGGCTCTGGAAATTCAATTAAAGGATTTATGCAAAGGTTTGCTAGGTTTTTATATGCAGTTACTGCTTATATAATGAGCTTTTCATATTAAAAATCAATAGGTAATCTAGAGTAGAAGATCATCCCCTTAAATACATTTTTGAAATCAATTTGAAAAATAGTCCATCAACTGCTGTGACTACTCTTGCTGCTTCGATTAGACTAAGAGCAATATTTAGATTGTAAGACGTGCTATGGAATACCTATGCTTGGATTTTTCTTTCAAGTGTTCTTATACTTTTAAGTGCCCAAGCTAATCATACAGTAATTAAGTCTGCGTACAGTGTGTAAGTAATTAATTTAATTACTAGCAAGGGCATAAATGTCCTGAAATATGTGAAAAGGTGAGGCACCTAATAGCATAGTGACAATATTTTAAATATATATAAAAACCTACATCGACAAATGTCTCTGCTATCTTTCTTCTCAGCCTACTCACCACTTAACACACCGAGATAAATATTTCTGTTTATAACTTATTAAAGTCACCAGCTAAGGAAGCAATTAGTCTAACACTTGTCTGAAGAGCAACTTTCACACATCATGAATTTAAAGATGGATCAGGTCCTGTGTCCTTCAGGTTTAATCTAATTTACCAAGATGCTGTAGTGATATAAGATCATTATAGTAAAGTCCAAATATCCTAGTTAATATTCAGCACTTATCACAAATTCCCATCTCATGTAAGCAAGTGCATCTTCAGAATCAAAGGAGACAGACCCATTGCATCAGCATTTCATTTGCATCTGACTAACCAATTGCACAGAGTTTGTAAATATTCTGAGGTGAATATTGTAAAGCAGTCACTCAGTGTCCTTTTCCTCAACAAAAGGAACCAAATGCACAGAATCCAAGGGATTCACTGGCAGCACAGGCTGCTGTTGTTATTGCAGCATGAGTCTCCACACAACAGAGGATAAACAGGACTCCTTTCTTGCATGAGTAGAATTTTCACATCTGTTTCCATCTGTCCATAGTTATTTCCATTTCAGTCCTTAATTTAGCACCAGGCTGTTAAACATACATTTTAGCCACTGGGAAATTCTTAGACTAAAACACCCCCCTGTAATCTGCTAGCACGTAATGCCAAGGCACAGTTTGGGATGCTCACAAAATGCACATTCTAATAAATAGATCCTAAATAATTAAATAAAGAGGAAACGAGCACTCATTATCTCACATATTCATATGATAGGAAAATCTTTATTTCTACTGTTACTTATACATTCATATATATATTCACATATACGTTTTGTTATCTTAATTTAATACTTTAGAAGAAACATAATTCCTTTATAAAAGGTTTGAAAAATGGTTCTGGCATAGAGCTTCAATACATGAAACAAAGCAGAATGACAACCATGAGAGTCAGGGATTAGACAAAATTTTCTCTATCTGTAACACGCTCTGCCAAGCAAAGCATTTCAGCTATGAAATATCCTCAGAGGCAAATACATTATAGAAAAGTTTCAGAGGGAGAAGAAAAGTAAATAGTAGGGGAAAACTAACCATTAGTTTTCAGTTAAAATTATGATTTTTAACAATTCACCTATACTGTTTAGGAAGTGAATTTACCAATAGTTTCCATGTTAAAAGTTTATAGTAATTAAAGCTGCCTCACCAGTCACACCCAAAATTTCTGCTTCAGTACTTTTTGCTTTACACCCATCCTGCATCATTGCAGAATAGCACAGAGTTGAAGCACAGCCTGTAAGAACAAATACCCTTGTTGTCATTTCTCTATTAAGTCAGTTAAATATCTTCATAAGCATGCTCTGAAGTGCATTTCTTTATTGGATTTCAATTGTTTCTTAAAAGAAAAATCTCAAAGGAATCAAAGAAAAATGTTTGCTTACTCTCATTTCAAAAGAAACGTGGATACAGCCTAGTGCTATCTTTTTCGATAGGTTTGAAACAAAGATGTTAATGAAGAGTAGCTTTATTTTAATCTTTCTTCCTTCTAACTGAATTTCTCATGCGCACCATATTTTTCTACACTTTTGCATTTTAAACACAGTGTAAGTACATGAGGGGATCAAAGAGTTTCAGATGAATCTGAAGAGTTATAGCAAGGGTAACGAGGGTCCTTAGTTTCTAATGACAGAAGCATATGCTCTCAACTTTCTAAACTGCATCCAACTGAGCCATTTATCAAGGCCTGAAACTTTTTCATTATTTAAAGCACTACGACAGCTTTCCACTTGATGCCTTGGAAGTACACAATAATAGAGACTCTATATAGTCATTAATTATAATATCAGCTGGTTGATGAAGTTACTGTACTTGCTGCTTGGTGATTTCATTTTTAATTGCAGCAGGTGGTGTGGAAATAAAGTGATGTACTGACACACACGGTCACCTCAATAGTATTTTCTTTTTTATGTATGGATAAATGCAACTTGGTTTTTTGAAAATTCCTTCTGTTTTATATTCCACTGTATATAATAGCTGGAAGGAAAAATGAGCACACAGAAGACACTGAAAATTAGATGCAGATAAAAGACATTGTCCCCATTTTTTTCCTTTCCAAATATTTAAGAAACTGTGGGGGTTTTCCCCATGTGAAGATTCACAATTTCCAAACACATCTGTAATAAATAACAGTCACAAAATTATATTATGCACAAGTTTTTTCTTCTAATTTTTTGTCTTACTAAAATATTTGGATAAGTAGTCACTTTTGAACTCTACAAATCTGAAAATAAAGCTGCAGTCAAGAAGAATTAAACTTGAACTCCATGAAATTCTATGACCATTCTACAAATGAGTGTGTGATATTCTAAACTGTGTATTCTACTTTTTGTTCTGTTTTGGAATTAGTCCTATATGGTCCACTGCTCTAGTAATTTACTAACCCATATATCTACATAGATTTTTGCAATTTAGAGACAGCAATAGTATGAGCTGATTTATCCTTCTGTTGTCTTCAGACTGCTGTTGTATATGCTTTTGAATAGTCTGCACTGTTCTGCTCTTAAAAGTGTACTTTCCTCCTCTGTAATGTTTTCATTTCATTAATCTCTAATTTAACTGATTAGATAAATATTACAGGAGATTTTGCTGCTATAGGCTTTCCGTGAGATTGATAGGTAATAAAAACTGGTGTTTCCTAATGGCCACAGACATCCATCTTCTACATAAATCAGCAAACTCCCTTAAGAATCCCTTATATCCAAGTCATAGATCAATTGTACTCAAGCCTCATTACAACACACACACAGTGTTCTCTGAAATAAGGCTGTGCTACCTTAGCTCAAAACTACATTAAATGTAATTAATACAACTGTGATGTAAATGGACACAGCATTAAAATGTATGTCCGCAGGGAGAAAAGGTTGGGAAGGCAGCTATGTGCACTGTCATGCATGGCACACATGGCTAGGGAAAATTTTAGCATATTAGAGTGGTTATTCCATAAAATTGTGAAGCTGCAGTACCAGGAGCAGGGAGCTGGCTTTGCCAGCACAATCCTATGGCTGAGCAGCAAGTGAATACCGACTCTTCTCTAAAGAAAGATTTCTTATATATCCTCTCTGAACATGATGGTAACTTCTACCACCAAAGTTACACAAACATCATTAGAACTCCAATACTCAGACAGAAAGTACATTTACGATAAATATTGAACATAAGTAAAAATCTGAAGTGATGTGAATTGCTTGTCTCTACATTTGGTAAAAGGTAGGAGGTTTGTAACAATTTAATGTTTTATTTGCCTAAATACTTTTTTCCAATGTGATTTGGAAGGGCACATTGTAGAAAGAGGAAAACAGTAGAGAAAAGGAGTATGTTGTTCAATCTAATATAATATTTTATTTAGTACATTGATTTCCAGAATGGGTGTATATGACCTCTGGAAAAAAATAATAGAATTGGAGCTCTTAATCAGAGGCATTATATCCACAAAGCAGCCTGGGAATCATTGCTACGAGGTATTTATTATCTGACATATATAGCCATTACAAAATTATTCTTGAAATGGCCTAATTTTTCTGATCTCACCTCTTTGTACATTACTACTATAGTGGCCTGTCTGTATGTTCAAGGCAGGAAACCAGGTCTGGGTTGGTTAACAATATAACTGAAGCATGCAAATATGCAAACAAACCCTTGAGCCAAACTGCTCTCGTGCGTGTCAAGATTCATAGCACTGATGAGGGAACAACATTTGGCACCTTTTCCTCAGAAGTACTGAGCATGGAATTTCCAGAGATTAAGTTCTGTGTCCTGGGTGCCTGTTTTCTCTGCTGCAAGAAGATTCAAATCCATAGAGTGCAGAGCCACCACAATATAGGACCACCCCTTGTTATTTCCTAATACAAAATAAAGGCAATAAGAACTACAACAATAAGCTTGGAATTTGTCCACCTTCATTCTTTCATCATTATGCTTCATTGTTCCTTTCTCTATCCTTGTCATTTTGGTTTCTTTCTGGTTTTGCAGCTTAGCCCCTTAAGTGCTCATACTGCAAATATGCAGTGCAACCCCAACAGCATGTTCCATATGCATCACAAACATGAGCATTTAAATAGTCTTCACATTAACTACTTAATCTAATAGGTAGGATTAGACATTACATCCATTTTACCAGCTAGTTTGTTGCTTTCTTCATCCTGGCTTACATTTCTGTCCTCTCCTATAAAAGAACTCTGATGTTTCTACAAGGGTACCAAGCAGCAATACTGTATTACATTTTCAAAGGTTGCACAGACTCATGTGCTGTTGTGTGCTATGCAGATGTAAGAACTATTAACAATGAGCTGAGACTCACCATGTCATATGATCCAAATGCAAACCCTCAAGGACATGTATTTCCTCCATTTCAGTGGTTAATTGAGCCTTTAAACCACCCACAAAGATTACACTTGCAAAAATACTTAACCATTTGTGCCTTAAAAAGTTATACTGCAAAAGTGTTTTGCATCTATGAATATGGAAACAGCCTACAAAATGAAACTGTCGTATACCGAATCACCAAACCTAAGATGTGGCTGCCTATGCTAAAATGAAGTAAAAGAAAGCTACAAACCAGACCATAAATGAGTAGCATCACCAACAGTCTCAAAATTAACACAAAGTGTGGCTTTGAGATTCACACAGCATTAAAGAAGCCATCCTTTCCAATGCCTCATTTTTGTATCATAGTTGAAAGAGCAAAAATAAATCTAGGCCACAATAGCTTTGTTGCTCTGTCCACAGCCATGAATGGACACAAGAGGAAACAAGTCTAGTGTTGGTTTGCCTTTTGAAGATGGAAAATCAGTAAAGTCAGGTCAGGCAGTTACAGAAATCACGCAACACACGTTTCTCATTAAAAAAACCCTTTGGAAACTCAGTTTTCACATTGAAAGGAGTTGCTGAATGTTTTAAATACATAAAAAGGTCTTGCAAACAACTTCTGAAGACTAAGTCAGAATCTTTTGATCCTTAGTAAGAGCTAAGCAGATTGCCTGATAACTGCACATGCTGCCCTGGCAGAAATACACACAATGGAAAGGGTGTGTATCATAAAATTACCATCACACAGACTTTCTACCACCCCCAGAGTAACAACCAATTAGTGTCCACTATAATCCCAATCAGAAATTGTAAAAACAGATTATATTATCCCATAATTACAGAAAAGTGAGGAGCAAACAAAAAAATGAGGATGTATCAATCAATACTGGCAAGAAGTTAACAAAAAACAAGACAATTGAATCATCTGTGTTATAAAAGGTCAGGAATTATTTAGCTTGCCATGCATACAGCCTCTGGGAAAAGATGGAGTGCATTTCATGAAGCCACAATAATTCCCTTTCCATTTAAAAGTAACATGAACTGAGTGTCACACAACCAAGAGCAAAAGATGACCTGGTGGGAGGGGGAAGACCAAGGTAGTCCTACTCCTCAAGTACATTTTTAAAACCTAAAAATACTGTGCAAAGTACACACTACTCCCCAGAGAAACTATTCAGCAAGGCTTTCCCAATCTATCAGTTTACCTCCACAGATTTATGATATTTAGTGTCATTACTAATATAGATATTAACATAATCCAAATATATCAAGTCATTAGGGATTGGTGAGAAAAGCACAGACATGTGGAAACAGAATGACAGTAGAAAGTCTCTAAATTAACATTCTCAACAACACAAGAAATGTTGCTTTATTTTAGAATCATTACTACTTGAAGATGCTTTTGAGTTTTGTTTTTTCTTTTGTTTCCTAAAATAGCTCATATATACAAGAAAACATTCTGATTAACTGATTAACAAATATAGACAGAGAACTCACATTATCATGCTTCTGTGGAAAACTAAGAGTTTCAGTTTAGCAATGTCTACTTCAAGCTTTTATCAGCACTAATTTCAATGAAAAAAATGGTCGTAAAATTCTGAACACAGGGAAAACAGACCTTAATTAAGCAAAGTGTTATCTCTTTCTATTATAATGAAAGCAAAGTTACAGTTATATTTTTACCAAGATTTTTTCCCCACTTAATGAAGACATTATCCATGAGTTTTCAAAGTCACTTTACAAAAGAGCATTCAAGAGACATTAAAGTCAGCTTAAACTAAAAAGTCTTTTTGAAGTCAATAAACAATAAAAAGAACAATGAAAAGACAGCCTTTGATCTCTTCTTACTCTAAAGTCTTTAATTTCTGTTTTAATCTACTAGATGCATTAAGTCTTGTTTTCAAATATTTTTCATCTGCAAAGTACAGCAGCCTGCCTTGATTTTTTTATTCATATATATTCTTACTGTATTAATGTACACTTTTCATTGCCAAGGATGGGTGTCATCAAGAAGTTCTCCCACCAAAATAAACAGAAATTGTTAAAATTATTTTTCGTTCCCTTCTCTTTTAAAATTTCTATAAAAGGAAAGAAAAAATGCAAAAGGAAAAAGAAAATAGCATCTTCAGCTTTGAAATTTGTGAGATCAAAGGCTATAATGCACATAGATTTTTTTTTTCAAAGGATAAATTATTAATAACATGGGTGAACACATACTGGTCAATACCATGGGCAAACACATACTGGTCAATAACATGGTCAAAGAATGGTAAGTTAAGAGCATCTCTGTGCAGCCAATTATAGTTTATCTGACTTGATTGTTTGCAAGAAATTCGAAGTTATTCACTGGATTTTTAATAGAGCCTTAAAACCACTTTTAGCCAAGCTGCAAAACCTGGACAAGCTCTTGACCAGGTTCAGCAGCTCAGCATTTCCTCAGCAGTGCAAGTAAACAGGAAAGTACAAAACTGCAATGAATGAAAGTGTGTGGAAAGTGCAAAGGCAGAGACAGCCATTAATTCCCATTGTACCACTAATTTCTTCCAGGTCTCCAATACAACCCCCAGCTAGAAGGGCAAAAATTCTCTCCATACATGTTCACCCTTGACACACACAATCCTCTTCAATTTCTTCTGCATAAATACATGTATCTTTCTGGTATTTGCACACCTCCAGGAACATGGGATCATTTTTGGAGCACGGCACAAAAGAGAACCATATCCTCCCCTTCAGACCCAGATTGCTGTATCAAATCATCCACTCTGCCTTCCAAGTATTTCTTTCACATTTCCCCACCTCCATTTGTTGCAGAAGTTGCCAGGTTTTGCCAGTGATTTTTGTCAGAGAACAGCTTTAGAAGTATTTATTTCACAGAGACCACTGAATATCTGACAAATGTGACATCTTAGTGGTTCATTTCCAGCATGGGATATGGTTGGGAACACCAAACCACTGGGCTCTGAATTTTGCCAATATAAGAATGTTATCATTTTTCATACAATACATTTGATTCAAATAAAACTAAATTCTATGGGACAGATCTCTAAGAAAGAAAACAACCATGCAGAAATTCAAGCCATATCTTTTTCTTACATCAAGTTAAGCTAAAAGACTAAAATTTTCACTTTGCTCACGGCAGATACACTTAATAAAAAGAATCAGACTGAGAGCACTTTACTACGTTCAGACTAGCCTTTTATTGATTTGGATGTGCTATGAACCACATTATCTAATCTACAATAAGCCATTTACCAAGTGCAATGATCTATGGGCTAAAAGGCTTAGATTTTTAGTTCCATTGTAGACTTTTTGATGAAATGGTAGATCAGCAGAGAATAATACTATAATAAGATTGTGAGGGACAGAAGTGTCAATAATAGGAAATTAGAAAGTTTGGCTTACTGTTTTAAATCCTCTTCTGTTCATTTAAAAGCCCAATAACTCTTTTTCTGGACTAATTGTGCCTTTATATTTAACAGGAGCCCTAAATGACATCCCACAGGGAGTCAAGCTCACAGGGGTTCAAGGGCTCGTGCAACTGAACATATTTTTGTTTTTCAAAAATAAAACCATCCACCTGAGCACATGACAACTACTTGGTGGTGCATATGCTATAATTATATAAAGACACAAGTTATCATGGTACTGTCTTCTCCCCGTTACTGTTTGCCAAGATTCAAGTTTCACCTGCTGCACAGGAGATTTCTGCAGTTTCCCTTAAAACAGATTTTATGCATTTTGCACCAGAAACATTTCTTTATCTATATGCACAGAGCCCAGAAGACAAGTCTGAGTTCTCAATTAAGCTTGTGACTTACACATAAAAGTGGAGGAATGCTACCACAGTTTCATACCTGTCTCCTTTCTCATTCTCAGACTTGACCACTTTTTTACATGGGAATTCTCCATCTGCCACCAAGAAATGTCATAGAAATGTCAAGACCATTCACTTATCCACTGTTTTGTGTTTGGCTAGGAAAGAATCACACACATGAGATCCATTTCATTATTTTGCAGTATTGAAAAAGATAACACTACACTTCCTGACAACGTATTCCATAGCTTCCTCCCCAAACTACCAATTCTTGCAAAGATAACTTCTTTCTGAAAATCATTGATTTTGGCTAACTTGGACTCAGAAGTTTGTGAAAAGCACAACAGAGCAAAAAGGGATTTGCAACACTGCAGGCATCATCAGAAAGACATAAAACAAAAATTCAGTGGCCTTCAGCAGACACAAATAAATAAATTCCACCATTTAGTGCTAATTAAGTGAAAGCCAAAGCATTTTTATGATATTATTTTATTTCTAGTTCCATGGCAAGCTTTACTGCATTATTTCTGAGTCAGACTGACAGGTTACACGCCAAAGTAGATGTACTGAAGATACTTAGTGTCACTTTAAAGCAACTCAAGTTTTGATGTTCGTATATTTTTGCTGTACTACAACTATTAGGATGCATTGCCTCGTTTTTTTTAAAAATGAGAAAAGGAAGTGTTACTAGATCAGGTTACCATGGAACTTTACAACAACTGACAGTAACTCTAATATAAGCCAGTTTGTATTAAGACGTTATTGCACCTTTCCAGTTCTAATCGCCAATTATGACTCTATTAGTCCTACTTGGCAGTTCATCTGCTCCTGCATCAGCTAAGGGGGACTTGGAGACGGACCTCTGATCTTGGTGTTTCCGCTCCAGTGAGTGCTCAGCACAGCAGCTGTCAGCCCGAGACACTGAGGAGGGAAGGCACTGCCTGTTCCAAGATAACTACACCTGACCTTACAACAATTTACTAAGGAAATACCTGCCTAATGGCAGCGTGAGTGCAGTTTCTTTTACACTCACAACGGCACTGCAAATTAGAGACAACAGGATAAATCTATGACCAGCTCACCAGACACTTCATTAAATCACTGTTCCCTTGCCTTGTAGAGCACTAATAGAATCACAGCCCTCGTTAGCTACTGAATAAAAGATCAATCACATTCTTTGAGAGCTCTTGCTACCAGCTTCCAGAGGAAACAAGGAAAAAAAAGACATATTTAGGATCATCAGTAAGATTCTGAATGGCCTCACTGCAAGTTGGTTAAATTACCTTTTCCACAACTGACTCTGGCTGTAATACTCTGAGGAACTTGTTAAGTCTGCTTTCAAAAGCTGCTATCTAATATATGACTACCAGGCCCTGGTCAAAAGTTCATAATGTGCATATGTAAAAAGGTACTAAATTGCCTGAGGGCTAAAACCAGAGGAGTTTAATTGCAGCAAAATGCTGAAAATGGTCTGTTGAGGGTCTTTCTATTGGGATACTGCTGGCACTAGCTGATTGAAGTACAGCACATAAAAGCCTTACAACAATATTTCCTTAAATGCAGCTGAAATTGCGAGCACTTGCTAGTGCATATATGGTGTGCCAAGAGGAGGGAAAAAAAAGAGAGAGAACCTTCTGTAAAACAAACAAATTCATAATTCCAAAGTGTGTGGATAAAAGGAAGAATTAAACAACAATCAGTATCTGTCAGTATAAGACATGTTATAGGCTCCACATGTTATGGTGGGAAATGTAAGTACATATGTAAACATATTTAATTGGTACTCATTAAGATTTGCTGCAGTGAGAACTGGAAAACAGCTTCCATCAATCTATTCATGACCACACTTGGAAATTCTAGAAACGGTCACCTGTGAGACTGCAGATTCCCCTTGAAATCCAATGATTTGTTTGTGGTAATTTGAGAATCATTTCTCTAGTTACTGACATGATAAAGAAAAAAAGAAGGAAAAATAAAACATTTTTCTCTAAATCCATTCAAAAAGATACTTTTTCTAAGGAAAAAGAAAAACTTAATAATTTGTTTATGGGAAAAAGTCATAATCTGAAAATTACCTCAAAACAGCAAATTCTTCACTTAATTCTATTACATTTGACTATTTCGAATTATTTTTTAAATCACTATATTTTAACTGTCTGCACAGTGAACACAAGCAGAATATTTTTGCTTTTCTGGGAGTACTTTATGAACATGGGAATTTGGATTTTAGCCTGAACAGCCATCAGAAAAAAAGAAAAAGCATCCATCTTAAAATTTTGCTGTTTTTGTAGAATTCTGTGATTTACTCCTCAATATTTTTGTTATTATCTTGGATAAAACTTACAGTTACAAACATTTAAAATGCTTATGGTGAAATATTTCCCTTAACTTTTTATAAATTTTATTTTTACCTTTTGAAAACCACATTGACATATGGTTAAGGCATGTACTGTGCAGGAAACAATACCAGGTCAGTTTAATAAGCCCTTCATAGGAATTGCAGAAGGACTTTTCCACACCTAATTCTTTTTTCCCCAGTCCTGTCTGTTGGAGCCCACACTACAAACTGCAATAATGAATGAACCCAAGTTAGAGCCTTCCTGAAAAGCAAACTCGACCGCCCTGACACTGGAGGCTGAGAAGGGACAGAAAAAAACACAAATGCAGGTAATATGGGAAAAGTCATCAATATCCAGCACCCTCTGTATGATTTTGAAAAGCAAATATTCACCTGTATACATATGACTTGTTGCCACTTCTGTCTAGATTAACAAGGCAAAAATGTTACCTACAGCCCAAGTTTTGCTCATCTACAGCATGTGTTGTCTTTGGGCACGTCAGAGCTGAGAAAATTATTGACAGCTTTGCATAAAGGTTTTAGTTTAAATGCCTATAAAATGTTTGGAAATACTTCATCTAGTATTCTCAAAGACAACATAAAGTGATCCAGGCAATATTTTTATTTGTACTTGAGTGAATATAATATAGTAGATAAAATAGCCTCTGGCCAGCCATTACTGTGAAGTGGGAAGTGAGCACACTGTTGATAGCACTGACTTGGCCATTTTCACTTGGTATCAGTTAACATTTACAGCAAAATCACAGCCTTGGACGGAAAGCATAGACAAGATAACAGCAACATGGTCAAAAGCATGAGAATAAGCAAAGACTTCAAATCAGTTCAAGAGATCTCCACTTTCAGTCTTGGAAAACCCACACACCAATACGCTGCAGTAGCTTTGCAGACTGTCTCCATGAGAAGACACATTCACCTCTGTCTACTGATATAACAGTTATCAACCAAGTCTCATTTTACAACATAAAAAATTCCCAGGCCACTAAAAAGTGTCAAAAGTAAATTCATCTGAGTGGATGCCAAAGAAAATTGGTGATTAGTTTACCTCACCTCAACAGAGGAATTCAGAGAAGTCTGAAAAAGCATAGTTGTAACACCAGCTGCATTTATCCCAACAAAATAAACTTTGTGGAAATGACAAACCAGGAGTGTCTGACAACAAATGAAGATGGAACAAGATTTCATTTGTTTACTCTTGACACTCAGTGCTGACACTTATGCAGTTAGGAAGTCATTCAACTAAGTTAAAAACATGTGCTTGGGAAGAACTCAAAACTCTTCCAAAACAGAAAGGGACAACAGACTACAAATATTTCAGTAGACAAAATGCTTAAAGCAAATTGACTGACCTCATTTCCAGGCCTCTAAGTCTCTGTTTGTGGTCTGGACAACCCTTTCTTTCCAGATTCTGAGCACTACAATATAATTAATTAATGGATGTATCTGCCAACAGAAAGGAACAGCAAACGGAAGTGGGAGAGCTGAAGTTTTTTTTTTCTGATGATGACAGTAAACAGGAATGACCACGTAATATGGCCCAGTCACATTTCATTACCAATTATAAACAGTATTTTAGGGTAATAGAATAGCAGTTAGATTGCATTTACAGGAATCTTTGCTGTGGACAATAAAGTTTTCAGTTGAGTTTTCTGTCCCTTCCTAACAGCAGAAAAAGCACTGAGCTGTGTGTTCAGCTCTGCTGGCATTGGGAATAAATGTAGAGCATTTGATTTCCCAAGACAAGCAATGGTCTGGATTGTGTTCTGAAGAGCATAATTTACTTTAGCTGAAGGCCTTTTAAAGTGCCACATTACTGTCTATTGAATAAGCACATGTGTAACGTAGGAATGATAAATTTCACCTCATCACCAAAAATAAGGTCAGATATTGTTTTTATAAAAAGACATTCTATATGAAAACATTTCCTTTAGAAACATAATGCCAAAAGGAGACAATAAATATTATATCACAACTGGAACTGACAGTTTTGTTGATACATCTGCTATAATTCCTTTAAATGTTGAGAATTCACATGCATTTCTCATCAAAGAATGAAAGAAATAAACAAAAATTTTTCTCACAAAGTCATCACTTTTGGTCCAAAAGCTGAGAGAGAAGCTCACTTCATACATACTAGCTCATTAAATGTAATCAAGTATAGCTCTAAAATCCTTCACCTCAGGTAATACCTTGTTTCTTGGCAGAACTAGTTAACTCATTTCTGTTTACTTATGGTATCTTGACATATTACCCAGAAAACCTTTATTTTAGTGCCATTAAGTATGCAAAAAATAATGTTTTTACATTTATGTCATGATATTAATAGCAGAATTATCACAAATGTGCCTGGTCCACAAGAGGAAACATGGAAGGACCTTTCAGATGCCTGATCCCTACCTGCTCAAGGGTGCTGATGTTCAGGACCTTTGTACAGAGAAACTGCACTGGGGAAATTCCTTTCCTACTGAGGCAGGACACTGCTCTGCAGTCGAAAGGAGGCTCCTCAGTGCTGGAGCAAGGAGTATCCAGTATCCCTTTGCAGATCGTGCCTCTGTCGTGTAATTAACAGTGTTAGATCAACTCTCTATTTGGGATGGGATGAACTACTCAACATGAGTAGACAATCAGATTCTAAATGACACTGTTACAAAGTCATTATCATAAAAAATTGCCAAGATGCTTGTTTTACTTGAAGTGCTAAATTAGTTTTCTTGCACTGGTAGTATTCATCATAATGAAAGTTTGACAATTCAAGACAACATTTTAATAGTAATGCTGTTCACTGGAAAGAAATAGTCTTTCCAATTTTCTACAAAATGAAAAACCCCTAATTGTATCCATTAATAGATTACAGTGACAGACAAGGTAACATTAAGAAAAATACCTACATGTGTTGAATTTAAGTGAAAAAGTCAGTCCTAGTATTTTCAAGTATTCTTATGTTCTAGTTTGTTAACTTTAAGTGTTCTTCAACATTTTTTGCCTAATAGTGGGTACAGCATTCAAACAGATATCAGCACCAATGTGCCAAGTCAGCAGAAGGATTTTCAAACTTGTTCCTTTTACATAAAGTCTGGTGCTCATCACTTCGGTAAATGCTTTCATGAGCAGGCAGGAGCCTCACCTGCCATTTTTACATGCACACCCATCTATCAGAAGCAAAAGAAACAAGCAAATGTGTGAATAAACACTGAAAATCAGCTCACGGGAAGTTTCAACTCTTGCTTGTGTCTACTTAACATTTTTCTGAATTAACAGCAATATCCTTCTTAAATGCATTAAAGGTGCAAGTACCATCCACAGAAGCAACACATGGATGAGAACTCCATTTTTGCAAATGTCAACCCTTAAGCCAGTACTGCCAGAAGAGATGGAAATCCACAGCACTAGCAAATGAATCTTGCATGTTTGGGACAAATAGATCTTGTTCCTCAAGACAAACAATTCTCTCTATATCTCAAAAGTGACATTACGTTTATATAAGATGCATCATCCAACAATGCTGTATTTATCTTATTTTAATGTGATGCTTTTGCAATTAATAAAATTCCACAGGAACTTTCCATAGATTTTTTTTTGGCAGGCACTGAAGCCTGTGCTATATCCACAGTGATATATAATAAGTGCAAAAATATGTTGTCACTAAAATAATGGATGGAATTTGACTACAATGTTTATATTTACTGACATCCTCCTTGCTAAAAAAGGATTGATGTTACCACTGTAACAACTTCCTAGAAAGAGGAGAATAAAGAGGTAGGAAAATCCACATGACTCAAGTATTCTAAGTCTCAAAGGAAACTTTAAAAGCTAAGTAAATTCATAAATGCTTTGAATACAAATCCTCACACAGATTATTGGGAAAATACTAAGTACTGCATCATTTGTTGTGCATTTTTACACTGAGCACAATGAATCCAGTATTATACTCACTTTCCCTCTAAAGAGGAGGGCAATCTGCTACTTCATCACAAGGAAATCATACAAACTCAGGTCATACAACACATATCAAAACATAAAACTATTTTAATATTTTAACTGGCAAATGGATTCAAGTCTGGTTGGGTTTTTTGGCCAAATCCTTCTCTTCTGTTTTTAAATTTAATTCTTGAATCATAAATACATTTGAAACAACCCTTCAAGGCATTACTTTCACAGCATTTAACATACAATTATAGATTTGTGCTTTTTTACTTTTTTGCTAAGGGTAAGAAACTACAGACCAGAGAACTAAGAGTAGGTTAAGAAAAGGGAGAGGAGAGGCAGAAAGGCACATCATCTTACACTGGTATTGGCAATAAAACCAACAAAATTAAGGACAACTATTTGGTTTCTGGAACATATATTCCCTTTTCTCCTCTTTTTTTTAGGAACACATACACTCTTACCTAAAGAGAAGCCACAGGGACAGTAAAAACATTACAAGTACAGTAGAAAGATGTTCAGGATTTGATCAGCATCTAACTCAATCCTTTTAATAACTCTCAGACTGATATACAATGGAAGGTACTGAACTGCAAAATGCTGTGAATATCCAATGGAAAAACTAAACACACTCCCTAAGACAGACTCATCAACCGCAGACCTATTTCCCTCCACGTGGAAATCTCGCCAATGCTCCAAGCTGGCCAAGGAACATCCTGCAGTTTGAGCCTTGCCTCTAGAAAAAAAAGGAAATTACCACACTCATATCCATAACACCAGAAAAAAAAAAAAAACAAAACCAACAAACTCAACCCAGCAAGTTCCCTCACATTTTCCTCAAGAGAAAAAAAATATACCTATATGTACAGTAAACGTTGGAATAGAGAACCGACAAGAACTAGAAATACTATTGGTATCACAGTGGGATACCTCCCAAAAGCCTAGAAATATGAATTTTCTATACACACAAGTACATTTTCAATAGCTTTCCTGGAAGGAAGTTTTTAGGAATGTTAATTTAGTTATTCACTTATGTCCAGGGAATGCCAACATGATGATAAATGACATGTCACAGTGTAAGAAAAAAAAACAAACAAACAGATGAATCACTTTTTTCAGGCAAACAGACTCTGATTGTGTTCACCTGTCCAGGAACATGAACTACATTAAAAACTCAAGTATATTTTTCATTTCTATAGATAGGTACATAGACATATATATGTAAAAATAGTGAGAATATTGAGAAAACATTATGCAGTACCCTGCAATTGATATACTTTATTATTTTTGGACCCTGCAAATATACTTTTTAATGACTTTCCTCTAAAAGAAGGGACTTTCTAGCTCATATTACTTGGACACTCTTACTGTTTACTCTTCCATCTTTTTTGTGAAGTCAGAAGAGATTTCCCTGAGAACTTCAAATAAATAAGATATCCAGCTGCACAAACACTATACATTCTGTTGGATTACTTTGGCTTCCTAAGGAATATTTGACTTTCTCTGGATGTAAATGATTAAAGAGAATTCATCATCTGAAACTGATTGGTGAACTGTTTAAAGTGGTATGGCACCTCTTCAAAGATGATATAGAAAGAACTGAAAAGACCATGGTACAATAAAGCATCTCAGATATCCAAGGAGTTCTAGGGAAATAATGTAACTTAGCACTCCACTCCCCAATTAAGAAATAGTATTTAAATAATAGTTGCATAAAATAGGATCTATACAGCACTCCTTTTTAAAAAACAATTTCATATTTCATCTAGTCCACATAGGGCCAATAAAAGCTTGGGGTTTCCTGAACATCTGTCCATTTGTAAATAGAAACTTCCAAAGAAATGTGAGGAAAGATAAACCATGTTCTAGAATCCACAAAATTTATACTGCTCTATGAGTTATGATCACAAAATTACATGGACTAACAACATTCAATTCTGTAATTTCATTATTTTTAACATCTACTGTTTTAAGTTTGGACATAGGATTTTAACTTCTAGAGGTCAAAGAAACAAAAACTAATCTTCACCCAAAAACATTGCTTTGCTGAACTTTAGATGAGTGGAACATCAGCCCTCTTTCATAAACAGTAACTAGAAGGCTTAGTAACAGCAGGTATGGATGTGCATGTGAAAGACAAGGAAGAAGAACTACAAGAATTACTGCCTCATTGCCTCATCAAGTGATAGGGATAAGAAGATCTCAGCTCATTTAAGGAATAAAGAGTAAATTTAATTTTTTTTAAAAATCATAGCCAAAAATGATGCAGTTCTGTGCCTCTAAACTCAGTAGGAAACTTGATTTAAGAGAAGAAAATTAAGAAAGTGAAAAGCAGACTAATGAAACACAAGTACTTCTTAGAGCCATTTGTTCATTACCCACCCATTCCTCCATCATTCAGGTTGTCTCACAGCTTCAAAAAATTTAGCAGATTTGACATCTTACCCTACATGGGATTTGTTTTTTGCATTTCATATCATTCACAGCACCTTAAGTGCAATAGCTGAAAATACCTGGTTCAGTTAGAGTACCTCGTAGAATTTTTGTTTCATAGAATCAGAGAATGGTTTGGGTTGGAAGGGACCTTAAAGACCACAGGTAGGGACTCCTTCCACTAGCTCAGGTTGCTCCAAGCCCCTTCTAACCTGGCCTTGAACACTTCCAGGGATGGGGTATCCACAGCTTCTCTATGCAATCTGTTCCAGGCCTCGCCACCCCCCGAGCCAACCATTTCTTATATCCAATCTAACCTTCGCTCTGTCAGTATGAAGATATTGCTCAGTTTTCTGTCACTTCAGGCCCTTGTCCAAAGTCTCTCTCCAGCTCTCTCAGAGCCCTTTTAGGTACTGGAGGGTGCTCTAAGGCCTCCCTGGAGCCTTCTCTTCTTCACACTGAACAAGCATCTCAGCCTGAGAGGGATGCTCCAGACTTCTGCCATAAAGCATAGTAGCTATGTTTGGCCAAAAACATAAAAATCATTAATTAAAAATAATTTTAGGTACTTTTCTATAAAAAGTGATTAAAAACTCATTGCTAGCTAAAAACTTCAAGTTTTATTACAGTGAATATTTGAGACTATCTTTCTAGAATGCAACACATCTTTGGATCATTATACATGAACTACAGTGCATTGACTTTGCTTTCATTACAATCATCTCATTCATAAAAATGTTCTATTGCTCTCTACTTTAATAAAGAAAATTATTAAACCTGTGATTTATGTGCTAGCTAGGAAATAAGGAGGTCTGGATCTTACTGTGTTATTTCAACAAACTCTAAGTGATCTTGCTCATGCACATAAATGAGAAGTTCTGGGGTCACAGGCAGGATTGAGTCACCTCATCTACAATGACTGTCACTGGACAGATCTGGGGTGCTCAAAGGGGCACCAACAGGGCTCTGACATGGAGTGAGGGGCACACAGAGGGCTCAGGAGTGCAGGGAGTGGCACATGGAGGGCTCTGCAACAAAGCAAAAAAAAAAAGGCACTGGAGGACTTGGGTCATCAGCAATACGTGGTAATTTCAGCCAGCAATTGTCACTGCTCACTATGCCCCAAAGCCATCAAAGATTACACCTTTATTAGGCAGCAGAACAAAATTATGCTATGCAAGAACTTTTATTTACTGGACCTCCTTAAAATTATTCCTATATCAATATCTATCATAACCTGAAGACAGATTAAAAGTGGGCAAAGGAAAACACGTAGCAAAGCACACACCATAAAAGCCCTTTAGACCATCGCTGCCACTTTCCTAACTTAGCAGACATATGTTTGCATTAGCACCAAATAAATGCACGAAATACAGAGGCAATCTGCTTAAGTTTTTTAAAAAATTGTCAAAACTTAATTTTAAACAGGATTATTCCCAACAAAAGCTACTGTTGATAGCTAAAGCCAGAAAAAGAATATGAACATGCACGTTTACCTTTTGGTTTCTACAACTCAAGTACGTTATATATTCAGAGAAGTTCCTCACAGTGTATTTCCTCTTACAGTCTCGCAATCTATTATTTTTAACAAAGCTCTGTTAGAAATGCTTTTGTTGTCTTTTTAGCAATGCTTGTCAGAAAATATTAGATTTATGTCAACTACACAAGAAAATTTTTTGTGTGTGGTCACAAAGCCAGAAGTGTCACAAGCTGTCCATAACCAGAGTTTTAACATTATATCTGTGCAGCAGAGTAAAACACACACACTTTTGAGAGAGAACTTATTTCTAATCAGTCAGAAGAAGGAAGGGAGGCCAAGAGGTTGTACATATAAATCCAGAACATTATCTAGAGCTGTTACTAGCTATTTTCTTCCTCGACAACAGAGAATAAAGCCATGAAAATAATTTGTCACAGAGCACTGTGAAAATAGATTCCCCAAAAGAGAACCCTTTTTTCCCCCAAAATTCCATATTTTAATACTAGACATCAAAAAAAAGAATGCTTGTACAGCAATATGCAAAATAAAAGCCAATGTAAAAATCAAAGTCACAGAACACCAGAATTTCAAGTATTTTGGATGTACTGAATTTCACTCCCTGAACATATTAAAAAAAACATGCAATCTTTTTTTACAGTCTCTTTAAACTCATATTTCCAAATTTTAGTCATATTTCCCCACAGGTGAAACATTATTTGTTTTCAGCTATTACGTAGATAATGAACTTCTGAGCAAAGAAAACAAATTATGATGTTTCAGCATGAAAAAGATCAGAACAGTACCACAAGGATGTGGCAAATTCTGAACAGTGAACATAGTGATAACAAATTAAAAAAACAAAGGTAAAAGGGCCCAAAAAAAAGAGCTAAATATCCTGTTCAGCTGATTCTATCAGAGCATAACATCTTTCCTGTCACCCAAGTACCTCAATGCTCATAATACAACAGAAATTTCCTTCCTTATGGTTTCTCAAATACATTCTGAGCAGATCAATGCTGAATAGCACCTGAGAGACACCACAGCACTTCAGGTGCACTTTAGCTCCACAAGTGAGGGTGAGGAAAAGAGAAAGAACTAAAAAAAAGAAAAAAAAAAAGAACTTGAAATCATCTTTGGATGGCTGCAAAAGAACACAGGGGGAAAAGTATGGTGAAGGAAAGCTTGGGACTTTCACACAAGAAAGAAATTAGAGATGCATCCCAGAGTGCAAAAATAAAAAGGATTTACTTTTAAAACCTCTTCTTAAGTAATACTCATTTTGTTCTTAAAGCAGCTTATACCCACAAATTCTATCCCTCCATCATGATTCAACAAGGTTGATTTCTAGACAGTGTAGCAATCCTGACTCAAGAAATTAAATTAACTAAATGCAAGACTGACTTTCTGCAAGTTTCAGAAAGAAATATTTGGTTCTGTGATGTTAACTCCCTATGAGGTCAATTTTTTCAGATATCAGGCAGGAGATTATCAGGTATCAGACAAGGCTGGATGTGAAATTGCACAGAAGACTCACATTTGTGAGCAATTCAGACCTACATGCAGACATTCCAAAGGTGCATATATGGATTTCTAACTAAAAAATGTTTTTCCAGGCTGAAAAATCAGGGAAATAATTATTTTCATTTCAAATTTGAACTTAATTACCTGTAATATAAAACATTATGGACCAAATGTTCCCCTGCCTTGCAGCTCACGTACTTTAAAAGGCATTCTGAAATCCTGCAAGGATCTGGGAGGAGAGAAAAAAAAAACTTACTTTGTCCACAAAACTATAGGGCATAGCAAAGCTGCTCCACAAACAGCTATGGGGGTGTGCTGGACACAGCAAATTCCAGGGCCACTGTTCCCCCTGAGCACCAGTCTGCACACTGAGACCCTGAGCTGTTCTGTTTGGCACATGGATGTGTTTTCATCAAGACTTTCCATTCCTGTGGTGTAGGTTACAGGGGACGAATTTAATTTGCCCTTATATTTCATGCTACATTTATTTTAGCAGGAAGTTAAAATATGCATCACTTAAATGTAAGTTTGATAATAAACTTGCTTATATTACATTTTATTACTAGATAGGACACATAAAATGATCAACAACAACTTTGGAGGCATCTCTTTATCATCCTATTACAACAAATCAAGATATTCTTCTCCATAAGCCTTCTTTCCTTTTGCCCAATTCAGTCAATTTTAAATAGGAGTTTACTGGTCGGAAAACTCTGCTGTCGGAGTCCAATAAAATAACTGTCCTTCCATCGTACTTGAGGTACAGTCCACAAACCTGTGTGTTAAAAAGGGAGCTGTGGCTTAGCATCACTTGAACATTTACACTTCAGGCATTAACCCATAAAACAGGAGAACTGCACATGTGATTTATACACTCTCCACAACTGCTCATACCCAATAGGTAGGGAGTCCCTTTTCCCTGTCTGTCCTCTTTCACTGCCTGCCCAGAACTCAATCTGAGAAAAGAAACTGACATTTTGATCAAACTAAACTGTGAGGCTCTTTCCAAAAAGAGCTGCGTGTTGCTTTTCAAGAAAACCCAGTGCATTTTCAGCAACGTCTTAAGGAAGGAAATACAGACCAAATTCTGCACCGAAACACCCATCCCAACCCTGCCCAGGACTGCTCCTGCAGCTGAACAGGCACAACCAAGGACAGAATTTGGCCTGAACTGTGAATTCAGTAATGGAAGCCAACATCAACTCCACACAGCCCACACAGATCTTTGGACAGCAAAAAATGTTTGCTTAGGGAGGGAATACTATCCCCAGCAATAAGGGTAATTCCAGCCTCTTCAGCAAAGAACAGGGGAGAAAGTGAAGAGATGATGAGGCTTCAGGGCCACTGTTGGGCTTCTATCAAAAGCAAACAGATGTGATCATTAGGAAGGAGCAAGTCACTCCTGTAGATGCAGACTGATTTCTTTCCAGAACATCATTTCTGAGTGGATGTTAGGTGTGTGCAAAAATCATCACATGAAATTGAAATTTAAACACTTCCAGCTTGTGGCAAAAGTAAATCCAGTGAAGCTGTTGTAGGCACTTGGATTTCCTCCTGTCTGTATATGCACTGCAATCCAGGTCTGCTGCCTTAACACTCCTGGCATAATATCACAATGAAGACTTTGGGGCCCTTAGAAATATTCCTAATAATTCTCAATAACAGTATTTTAAAAACAAAATTCAGTTATGGAAAGCTACTATCTTTGGGAGAGAAGGGAGAAATCAAAAAGCAGTTCAAGGATCAGTCGCTTACACAGTGAAAAATTAAGGGCAGAATTGCCTTACCACAGCTAACTGGCTTTTAGAGGTGACAAGTTGTGCTCTTCTAGTTGTAATTTGTATCTCAGCAACAGAACCAATGTTTTATTCTCAACCATTAAAAGGGGGTAACACATCTGCTAAAACTCCAACACAATGGCTGGCTTTACACTGCAACAGGAAATGTAACCCAATAGTCTCAGAACTTCCCCAAACCCCAGCCATTTCTTAATGTAAAAGGATTTGAAAATTCAGTTCACTGAAACATCTGTTAAGCTCTTGCTACTCTAACACATGATATTCTTTCTGCTCTGTTACCTGCCAACAAAAATATTTGGGTCCATGTAAGACTATCACAAGTGTGTGATAACGGCACTCCATTTCCAAATTTATGTGCCTTTGTACACTCAGAAAATCACCTGGGAGTGACACTAGATAGGATACTCAGTGTAAGCTCAAAACTTACAATAAACTTATTTAATTTTAATCTTGTATGTAAATAGTGACAAATTAGATGGGTTCTGAATGACTGGCAGTAATTTAAAACAAAAGCAACAACTTAGGCAAACTTTTCTTGAGCCAATTTTCAAGAAGAGAGACAAAAGGAGAAAGGGAAGGAGTGAGAAGGAGGAGAGAGAAAGAGCATGAAAGAGCATGAAAAAACAACAAAACCCTAAAGCCTTAGATCAAATCAGCTAAGCATATGTGTGGCCTACACAGTTACACTGAGAGCTTCTCTTCCAATTTGTTATTTACAGTGGTCACTTGTTTCAATTGATATTTAATTATATTGTAAGCATCTCCAACTTACTGAATAACTAGATAGTGGTCAGCAAAAGAGAGGCCCTTTGAACATCAGTAGGGCTGGAGTTCCTACAAAAATAAAACGGGAATTTATTTGCAACTATTTCTTCCTACAAAAAATACTTGTTCTCCATTTCTGTATATAAATCCTTGTGGATTTTACATCTTGAAAAGAGGTAGGTGGGGGAAAAAGGAATAGAATTTACAGTGCTCTACTTAAAAAAAAACTACTTCCCAGATTCCTACAACTATCAGTGATTTAAATATTGTGTTATATTTTAAAAGCATACTAGACAGCTCTGTGTGATTCAACAGAAGAGTTCACTATAAGTAGCACAAACATAGAACAATTTTTATGCTGTAGTCACTCATAAAAAACAGGTTTGGAATATTAGAACCTGCATTTCTTCTTGCAGTAAGGTATGACCATTTACAGAAGCAATTAAAATTATGCCTCTAAAAGCCTCACATTTGAAAGACAGATAAACCCTACTTATGTTTGTTCTTCTAGAAAAAAATTTACAGACCTTTTCTTTATCAAGTCAGGTTATTTTAAATTTCTGCTAACAGTGTCCTAACTACTGAAACTACCAAAATAGCAGCAACTAACAGCAAACATGTAAATGAGCGTGTTAAAATCAGTATCTTAATACTGATTCTCAGTGCTTCAGGGAAGCAGCTAAAATGGAACAGTTACCAGCAGTGATTCCGCAGCTAAATTCTGTCATGCTGAATACCCCAAGTGCCACACACCTCAGTCTGCATCACCTCTCCCCAGAATAGTGACTGGCAGTATGCAAGTGTGCATTTCTAAAGAAAATACTATATCCTCATCAACCAACGTGCAGCTGTTCAACATTTGAGAAGTGAACTCAAAAAATATATACTTCAGATACACAAAGAATATTTCTTCATTGTTGGAAACAAAATAAATTATTAAACTGTTGTGATTCCTAATAAGCAAAGTTTAAACAGATGATTTTATAAGTACCACAGAAAATGATGCCAACTAAGTCAAAGGTGTGAAGACTGATTTCTCAGTAGCAACTTGTAGCCAGGAATTCTTGTTCTGAGAAAAACCAGTAGGGAATCAAATGTATGTTCTGATTTTGTCCTGCATCAAGCTTTGAAGTTTCCAAAACAGAGCAAACTGAGTGTTACTCTGAGCTACCTATGACTTTCAGAACATATACCAGTCTAATTTTGCAAAATACAAATTGAAAATGTAAATATTGTTTATGAACAGCTTTTAAAACACTGATACAAGAAGGCCCCAGCCAGAATGGGGGATGTGCAGCTGCAGGCTCTGTGTGTGCAGATATGCTCACCTATGCAAGCATCTATAGAGACCCAGGAGCCTGATAGTTCAGGACATCGCAAACAGCTTCCAACTGGCTCCAGAAAGGATTAGTCTCTCCATGTACCAAAATGCTGCAGCCGCTAAAGCTGCTGCCTCCGAGATCGAAACAGGGACAGGCACATCCCCATGGCACCTTGTCTGAGCTGACAGCCCTTACCTCTCTCCACACAACCTTGTCACGGATCTCTCAATTCCAGTTACGGGCCCAGCTTACTTGAAACTACTTTAAATGCTGCTGCATCATGCTGCATTGTGCAATGCAGACATCCTTGGAAAACACAGGAACGTACAGTTCACCACCTCGGGACTGCAGCTGTAAGCTTTGAGATCACTCCCAAAACTCTGACCAAAAGACTCATCTAAACTTCAGGGTGAACTCCCACAGAAACACTGAAAGGCAGCCCACAGAAAGATCCTCAACAAAGTCTATTCCAGGTTGGTGAGAGCACAATCCCTAAAACAGAAGCAAGTCATTTGCTCCCTACAAACCTCAAAATAGAAACTCTTACACTGATGATGTTGAGAATTTCAGCTCTGCTTGTTTGCATACCCAGGAAGGGGCACTCTTCTGGTTTTACTGGCAACTGAAACATTGGTAAAGTTCAGAGGAACATAATTCATATCAGAACATGAGTAGTAAAACTGCTTAACCTCAGCCCATACCCTCCATTATGACATTCAAATAACCTCAGTGAAATACAAACATGAAGAACATTACAGAAGTGATTTGACTTGGAATAGAGTGCACTATTATTCAGTGCTGATATTTTTTGAAGTGTGCTTTGTATTCTCTTTTATGCACTACCCATTAACAAATAGATACTATGAAAAAATAGAATAATTGTTTTAAAGAATTCAAAATTAATGCTGGTGTTCCACTTTGTTCTTTAGAGGATAAGATTGCCTGAGCAACAAACACTAAAGGTTCTCTTGTGAAAATATGTCAGAGCAAATAAAACTAACAATTCATAAGTGTCCACAGACTGGATCCTTTTCACGGGATGTTGATAACATTCACTTACACATTCTCAGGAGAACTTCAAGAATTTGTTTTGCAGACTATCCCTAACACAGCAGAGGCATGGTTTTATAGGTCCTGGTCAAAAAAACATGCTGTTGAAAGATATTATTACTTGTCCCAAAGTGCCAGAACACTCACTTATCAATGTTGTGGACATAAATAGGTTTTGTGTATGTACAGGCTGCAGACTGCAGGCAGAGGTTAGAGGTGTTGGAGGTGACCATGCACCCATGGTCAGTGCAAAACTCTGGAGTGCTTGTATTTTTGCTCCATAGAACTTACTGAAGATCTGGTATTGTTCTTTTATGGACATGTAACCAGATTTTTTTATGTTTTTTCCACATACATGATCCCAGTATAAATTAAGATTAATTTCATTATCTCCACAATAGTGAAATGCATAAGCAAATCTTTTGTGCAATTTATACACAGAGGTTCCACCACTGATTTCCTCAGCTACTAGAGGTTATGTGGTAGATGAAGCTGCTTAAGGATGGATCCCCTTGCCTAAATTCTGATCTTATTCAAATAAAACCAATTAATAAAAAGCAGCTAAAATAGATAGTTGCGCTACACCACAACAACTCTTGCCAGCTGAGAAGTCTTATGGGAAAGGCATCTGGTTTGAGCTTGAACAAACTGCCATGGCTAGATGAGTTCTGCAGGGATATGGACCTTTCCATTTCCCTCATTCACAGCTGGAAACATTCAACAGAGACTGTCTCTCCCTGCTACCCTTTTGGGAATATCCTTCTTTGCCAACGAAAAAGGAGTGAGAAACACCCTATAAGGTTAAAGACAGTTCTCAATGAAGTAAAAGTCATCTTCTGCCTAAAACATACTTTGTACTCCCTATAAATAACCAGGCTCAGAGGTTCAAGGGATAAGAGTAATGCCTCCAACTGCTGGAGATGCTGCAAATTCTTATATAATGAAGACTAATAACATTGGCTAAGGAAGAACTGAGCAGCCTTTCATTATGTCATGGTCCCAGTCCAAAATCCAATGGAGACAAATGGAAAACACCCATTGTCTTCAGCACTTTGTAAGAATCAAGAAAATTGTTGGGTTGTTGGTTTTTTTTTTAAATATGAATGAAGGTGCTTTTACCACTGAAAGCACTTTCCCTCAGCCATTAATAATGTCTGTAGTATCTTTTCTAACTAGGGCATCTGTTTACATAAAAAATGCAGTCAACATATTCCACTTAAAAGCCAAAGCAATTTTTTTGATGTTTTACATATACTGAGCACAGAAGTAACTCTAAACTATCCCACACCTAAGACATACAACACCCTCAATCACAGAGAAAATCATATATTCAAACAAGGATGTCATGCACTCCATCTTACATGGTTCCTTAACTGAAGATTGACAAAGTAAATCTAAAATGGTTGATGAAGCCTCTTCTAGAGCACTATCTTGGCACAATGTTTGTCATTAAAATCAGGATCATGGTTATAAAAGGCAATAGGTCAAAGCAGATATATACATCTGGATTTTTATAACTTTTCTCCCTTGACTTGAAAAAACAAAGGTGTGTAAAGCACTTTAAGGCATTCACTTACCATGGATTTGGTGAAAGGTCGAGCCAAGGTAAACAGAAGGGTGTACACCCACCAGTTACGATGGATGGAGGAGTAAATCATATTTCCAGGATGGACTGAATTAGATGTCACTCCATGGGGAGAAAGGCGTCGGTTCAGCTCGTTAGAGAACAGTATATTGCAAAGCTTGGAGTGATTGTAGGCCAGCATAGCCCAATACTCCTTCTTAGGTGGAGAAAGCAGGCTGAAATCAAGCTTTCCAGAGGAGTCTTTAATTTCTGTAAATCTAAAAAACAGTAAATATGCCTTAGATACCTCAGAGTTAATTCCACTCTCATTAAGAACAACATGAAATGTAGGCAACAGAGTAGAACTTGGCCAGAACCAACATAAAACAACAGCTTATTTAGCAGCTGAAAGCATCTACTAGAAATTGCCTGAGACCCAAGAAGTAGTTCCATCTAATATGGCAGTAAAATTCTTGGATAATTAGCAAAAGCAAATGAAAAATAAAAACAGGTAAAAAAACTTTAATGATTTAAAGGCATCATACTTATGATGACAACTTATGAATCACTTTATTTTAAATCAAAGGAAAAAAAAGATTTTGCCATAGATCCATAAAAGCACAATCACAAAGGACAATGTAGGGTAAAATAACTCCGCAGTAGAAGCAGAGAAACGCAGCATCCTTTCATTTCTCCTTCTTCCCGTCCCCTGATCATTTCATCCAGCGCCCACATGCTGCACACTTGCATTTAAGTGTTCAAGTAACTATGGATGAGTCTCGCTGCCTCTTAGACTTTTTTTTAGATTAAAAATTGATGAATATAAAGGGGTTATAACCTTGGTAACTTGCCATCAATAGTCTTATATGTTTAAAAGATAAATGTAAACAAAGCCAAAATGAGTTCTGGCAGAGTATAATGTTTTTAAGTATACCCATGGCATGGCTGAACACAAATCAAAGTAACTAGTTGATGTTTTTTAATTGGGTCTGACAGAGTCATTAAACACCAGCTGTTTGTTTCTTTCCTCTTTTTTTTTTAATAACAAAGTGAATGTTCTAAAGACATTTAGATGAAGAAAAGGAAGTTTCCATATAGCCTTTTTCCTCCCAATTCTTACAATTTGATTTATCAATTTACTGGTATACTTTAATAGAAAATAATACTACACTTAGTTACCGATCTATGTTTCATTCAGCAGAGCTACTAAAAATAAAAAGGATTTAGCAAGCTCTTTTTAATACTCAGAGTTTTCAGAATCAGCTGGGGAGAAGAGGGATAAACATAATTATAGTACACACTAGCAAAATGTTTTAAAATATCTTCACTAATTTTGCATCTCATGCCCAGAAATGAAGAGATCAGCTGGAATTTCTATATTCATTCTGTGAGCAGAATTATAATACACTCAGAGAAAAGCAATACAGTATTTGAACTGAAGAGGAATCCAGGATGTTCTGTGTCTTGCAGAATTAGCCTTTCAATTTCAACAACAATATTTCTCTTTCATAATTTTCAGTTAAATAAAATACATTTCTGAAATTAACAGGACTATTCTGGGAGGAATTTCCTATATTGATTCCTCAAATAATCATTTATGACACCAAAAATAATCTATAAATAAACCACTTTTTGTGTACTGTATAATGGAAGCACGTGGTATATTTTGAGTCCAGTCCTACAAGTGCTTATGAGAGTCAATCTTACTTGTGTTGGCAATCTCACTGAATTCAGGAGAATAAGGGCTGTACAATTAAATAAACAACACAGAAATAAAGACAGAAGAAAAGTCAACCTACTTATTATCCTGATTTTATTATGATGTGCTTAAAGTAAAAGCTTAATTTAAGCAAAATTCATTTGTGCTGAATGCAGAGAAGTAACTGGAAATGAACAAAGAACCAGAGAGGCAAATAAATATTTTGTCTTGGAGCAGTCTAGTGTAGTATTTTCTGCAAACATGGGCCTTTGTATTTCCCCTAGCGGGGGGTCTTGACTCTGGAGAAAAGATCCAGTCAAGGTTTATGGAAGTAATTAGATACCAACACTTCTGTTTTACAACATAGTTTAAGGCTCAGAGTTCTCAAGTAGGTCAGAAAGCACAACTACCCAATAATACCTAACTAACTCCTTACATCAACTTCTTGCCATTAAATAGATTGGTAGGGAAAAGCACAATTATTTACAATGATCAGTTGAAGTGGTAAGATACAGTGCAATACATTAATTGGACTCCTTAGAAAAAGGGAAACATACTATTTGTGTTTATTTTATTCAAACACAGACTGTTACTTATTTTTTCATGGGCTTCTCTAAACCTTGGCTGATCTTACTGACTTAACAATGAGCACTTTAAAACTGTTTTCAAAAACACAGATAAAGATGTCCAGAGATGTGAGCTGTGGTCACACACAGCACTTAATGCAGAGAAAAACAAAGATGTCATTTAAAATACTATCAGAGATACAAACTTACAAAGGGGAAGAAGCAGCTGACAATTCAACATAATCTCCCATTAAATAACAGCTCATTTATACGTATCCCATTGTGCCCTCCACATCTGGCAAGTGATTGGAGTTGGCAGATTTATTTCCAGAGCTATCTCTCCTGCCCTGCAGTAGCTGCCCTCACTCCGAACAGGACTCTGCGACTTTCTTTCACCAACCTGGTGTGATTTGCAAAGATAAGGATGTCCAGATTTTGTTACCACCTAATTACTAGACATTTCATGTCTTTTAACACTGGGGAGGATTATTACTGGCATTTTCTATTGCTTCCTTTCATTTCAGCCATCATAAATTTAAAACGGTAAAAGTAAATCTATCTGCAGTGTGTCATTTATACCATAAGCCCCTGTGTTTGGAAGTGATAAAGGTTTCAGCCCGACCCTTGGCTGGTCTCTCTCTACCAGGTCCCTGGGGTTACATTTTATGGAAACATGATTAAAAAAATAAGCTTCATTCTGGGTCACTAAAACATTTCAGAAATAGGAAGGCAGAAAATAAAAAAAAATAAAAAAGCCCTCACACTTTCTTCCTTTTGGTTTGCTAGAGCTGTTACACATGACCAAAAGTGAAACAGAAATCACCAGTAATGTTTAAAGCTGGACATTATAGGTCTAATCCTGCAGTGCCTGAACTAAATCAGAAAGCAGTAAGTGGTTTGTGCCCAGTAAAAATTCAGAATTGGGGCATGCATTTTGCACAAGGAATTTTATTTAAATCAAATCCATCTTTTCAATTATTAGCACAAAAATCACAAGCACATCTGAAATAAGGCAAACCTCATCAACATGTTTTCTTCCAACTGTACTTTTCTTGGCAGTAAAAAAGATGAGCAACTAACATTCTAATTAAAAAATTCACCAAAAGAGGCATGGCCAGATTTGTAATGTGTATTAACTACACTACTTCCCATTTTACAATTATACAGCTAATGTCTGCATTGAATTCCCTAATTTCTCATTATAAAACAACTGGATTTCATCTAGTAGTTTTTAATTGCATTGTTTCTCCTGCTAAAATAACTGCACATTCTTCCTGCTAAGATGTTGAAGTTGTTGAATGACAAATCAATATAGGTCATGCCATTCAGATTTAATCAATTATTATTCCGTCTCCTCGCAAAATCAATGAGTGGTCTGAAATGCGGTGAAAATCTGCATTCACACAAAGAATGATCAAAAAAATATCTACATACTGCTATAAAACTAGAACACCCTTTATCCAGCAATAGAGCCAAATCCATAAGCATCCACAGGCATTAGTAATGCTTCTATTTTTAAAGAGTTTATTCAAAGGCAAATGCTTTAGAGTAAGGCCCTTCGTTTTCAGAAACTTTTGTTGTTCTGCCATAACTGTTTCCTGCCCTAAGAACTAAAGATTTCAGTGAAATCAAAGGTAACATCCACCAACCTGTGAGACTCGGAGGACAACACCACAACCCTGGCAGGAGAGGACTGGCGTAAAACCTCTTCCAGAAGCTGGACAAGATAGAAATGTCCCAGGTGGTTCACCTGGAAGGTGGACTCCAGGCCATCCTCAGTCAAGCACCAGGGAACACCAAACACGGCAGCATTGCAGATCAGGATGTGGAGGGGCCTGAAAAAAATCCAAACAGAAAAAAAACCCCTTCCTAAAACACATGCATTTATACTCCTTTGCGAACAAGACCCAGGTGTGTCCTGGGTGCAGGTGTGAGGGATTTACATGGCTGGTTTCTGTGGGAAGGAGCTGTCCTATGCTGGGCACACCTGCTTCCAGTTGGTTCCAGCAGCTCCACTCAGAGCCCAGCCCTCAGTGACACTGGTGGCCCCTTTGGGCAAGAATACAGAATAAAGGGCAAAATTCCACACAGCACCACTGTACTACCAATTACTAATTGGGAAACTGTCTCCTGGAGAATTTAGAAAAGAAATTTTTCTGAGGAGAGGGAGCAACTCCTATCACTTCATTTTATGGGTTACACATCTATTCATGACACCTGCACAATTGGTAGGGGACAAGTGATTAAGAAATAAAGATGCAATGCAACTAAGCACATGTACACATTTTACACTTCTGCAGCTTGTGAATTGTGCTGTTAAAAAATACAAGTTGAAAAAAAAAAACAGCAAAACGTTCTAAAGAAGCTGTATTCTTTGGTGGGAAATCTGCACACAATACATCTGAGATCCTTGAGACAGAATCCTTCCTCACTGAACTCAGGTAACTAAGTTTAAACAGAAATGCCACAATAAAGGAACCTGAAATGAAAGGGTAAAATTCTACCAAACTAAGCTAGAAAAGAACCTAGTCTGGCACATACCTCTCATTCAAAAAACAGGTCCAGAAAACTTCAAATTCCTTGAGGTCTCCAGTGTAAGCTCAGGATACTACACAACTTGCAGCCTTCCCAACCTCCACAGCAAGATCAAGGACAAATGCCCTTTCTGTTCTTTCTTGTCTTTTTCCAAATCCTTATGAAACACAGCAAAGTCTCTGGTTCTCGGACCTCAGATGGATCTGCGTTTGCTAGATTGCATCATCCCTTAAGGAAACCTTGGCACTGACAGTGTGTTCTTGTCCTTGAGGCAGACCCTGACGCAGCAGCCCTCAGCAAGCTCTACCTGAGCTGAGAACCTCAGGCTTGAGAGTCTGCATCTGGCATCCCTGGCCCTGGCATATTTAAATAGGACAAGTCAAACAAAATAATGATGGCCATAGAAATCTCTCATTCCTGCACCAATACCTGTGATGTCCTAACACCACAAAATTAAGATGTGTCACGTTCGTTTAGCCCATTCCAGCCTGTTAAGTCTTTACTGCAATTGTTCAAATACCATGATACAATATCAACACTCATCTTAAAACTCTAATCCTGAAGAAAATAAATTAAGCACAACTAGGAAAACTAGCTGCTTGCTCTCTCTGCTTCTCAAGTGCTTCCTTCCAGCCCTATACACATAAAATGACAGGAGACCCCGAGTTCGACCATTTTCCCACAGGATTGAAGGACATACATACTCCAACTCTGCGTATCTGCAGAAGAGATTCTGGAAAAGAATGTGAGACATGAAGCCCCACACTCTCAAACAAACATAAGTAATTAAATTCCTTCAGGCATGTTTGAAAACCCCAGATTTTCAAAGCCCATTTTTCAAAAAAAAAAAAAAAACATTGCAAGGGGAATAAAACACACATTAGCTGAATACTGAAAGAGCCACATAAGGATTGACATAAACAGATGTATTTTCTTATTTTGACTTCCAGCCCACTGGGAAGTAACCAGTGTTGTCTGCTTGAATAAGAAGTTAACATATAATATCTGTTCCTGTGCCAATGTTAACCAAAAGCTTGAGAAGCAGTAAGAAACATCTGTGTACTTGGGGAAGCTCAGTTTCTGAAATGCTGGATTTCTGATTTGCCTTTTGGTCAGTGACACTGACGCACCTGGTAACTTCACATACATACTACACTCACAAAAGAAACTGAAGGGGCACTGCCCTTTTAATAGGCAAGGTCCTCTCTGTCCAAACCAACTGGCAAAAAGGCAATTTTTTTTTTATCTTTGCAGCCACATTCAATACAGCACAGGCAGGCTATTTACTGAGATGTACAGGATCATATTCTTTAAAAGGTACCTGACCTTTTGTTGCACATTTTATCAAAATGTTTTAAACCTGAGTTCATTTTGCCTGTTTGAGATGCACCTGCCAAGAGGAAAACAAAGCAGCACAGAGCTTGAGAGTGCACGGAACTTCGGATGATTCATCACATCTTCTGAGAGTTTATGAAAACCTCTAGCAAGAATTAACTTACAGATCTGTAGATCTGCTGGGAAAAAGGAACAAGTTTCTCCAATGCAGATGCAATTTTTGACATAAGACCTTCCTGTATGAGAACTGCAGCACATGAGTGCAGCAGCAATACAAAAAGTACATTGGCATTGCCTCCAAAGCAAAATATAGCCCTTTTAAAAATATTTCTATTTAATAATTGCCATATGCACTATAAAGTAATAGATCACAGACAGAAATGATTCCTATATGAAGCAAAACTATATTCCACCTATCCAAACTGTCATATGCTTCAGCATTACTAATTACACAATAACTACCAGAGGGAAAATACACACTCTATACCTAAATCTGTCAGCTTAATTAATTAAAAAGATGATTCTAGAATTATAAAACTATAAAATGTAGTTACTTTTTAATTGTTAGCTCATTTAATTGGATTTTATAAAAGTAATAAAATTACGCTTCAGTCCATTTTATGCGATTTGTATTTTTCAAAGCACATCTCTCATTTTTTTAAGTAAGAGTAATTAAAATTTAAGAGACTGCAAAATTAACATTATTTACTATATTCTATTAGAAAAATGTGTGAAGAAATATGAAAATAAATACAGAAACATTTTAAACAATTATCCTACTGAAAAGGTAGGCTCAGATTCCCTTTTAGAATTCCTTTTTTTTAAATAGCATTAGTGGTTTTAAATACTAAAAAAAAAAAGATTCCTCTAGAAAATACCACAGAAAAGAAACCTAAAGGCTTGTATCAATAGATACTGCTGTTGTGCCTCCTATCAGGTCAGAAAGAACCACCTCTCGGACTTGGATCCAGGTCCATTAAGCTATCGGTGTCTCTCATCAGACTCCTAACAAAGGTCCAATTACTGGAAATTGTCATCTAAGTTTTTGTGACCTGGCCATTTGCACACCAGGAAATGAATGAGATTACCTGTATAACAGCCACTGTGTAGTTATGAATTTCAGCCACAGATGACAGATTCTAATCTCAACGGTGCAGAGCTCTGTATCACTGAACGTATCATTATGCAGGGACAAAATTTTTAAGATACATGACAATTCACACTGCACATCTGGCACTACAGCTTTGCTTTATGACAGGAATATTTTTAAGTGATAGCAGAACTATGACCTTGATTTCACAAGTTCATTAAAAACATTGCTGCAATCTACATTAGGCTTCCTACTGAGCCCAAGGAAAAAAAATCGCCCCTCAGTTTAAAATAGTTTGTAAATTTACATCAAAGACACAGCTAAGGCCAACAAAAATGTCAGCAGCAAAGGAAATTTTCTGTAGTGTTTACTCCTGGTATCAACATTACCATGTGCTCCCTCTAACCATGATGCCTATTACATATTTTTGCAAACACAATAGTTAAGACCCTGCAGAGTGTTATGAAAATTTGCCCCTGTATCTCCTTAAAATGTCTTCAGGCAGTGACTTCATCACACCAAGTGAGCTAATGTGATCTACCATCACAATTTAAGTAGGCGCTGGGACTTAAATGTGATCTGCTTCATCATGGCATGTAGTCACTGCTTCTTATCCTTCACAGCAGGACTGAAACTTGGGAATTCACTGCTCCAACTGTGTGATACACAGCAATTCTAGAAAAGCCTCACCATGCTGGTAAATGTAGCTACGATTTAGTGAAAGTTAAAAAGCATGTAGAATTTACCAGGACAATCTTAAATGTGAATATCTCAGCTGAAAACCAGCTAATATTTTGTGCACTTCTCAAGCCTCTGATACTTTACTAACCTTTGCACTGGGGAAGTCATTCAGATCTTACATGCTGTGCACAATTCACCATTAGAAGCAATAGAGTAATTCAATGGCTCTGCACTATTTTAAAATACAGTAAGGGAATACATTTGAGAGATACAGAAATTAAGTTGTTGCTACAAATCAGTTAGTTATGAAATTTAATAATCAATTTGTTAGCAACTGATGTAAAACTATGATCTGTCAGCAGTCTCCCAAGCTGGCTGTGTGCAGGAGTAGATATTTCCAAGGGAATTAATTACTGATGATTTGCAAAGGTAAGAATAATATTTTTCAACAAATGTAGCCTGTGCACTAGGAGGTTAAATAAACACCACCAAAATGTCAACAGAGTTCTTGGCTTTGGTGTTCTCCCATTTCAAACGTAATGAAATAGTTAACCAGAGATTATGCAAAGGGAATACTTTCAAATCTTCCCATGAAGCAGAATGTCACACCATCTGGGGCACTTCTCAAGTGATTTGAAAAGTTCACACTGTTTGGAATTACACAGAAATTCAACAGAAAAGGCCTTACCATATCCCCAAAGTCCCATAAGCAACTGTAGACCTGTGTCACGGCCAGTAAAGGCAGAGCTGTGACTTCTCTTCCACAAAGAAGCAAAGTCACAGCCCACCAAACTTTTCCACCCCATAACTCTGAACACCCATGTTGCTTTCTCTGCAAGTTAGAAAGTAGAACTGTCTGTGAGGGAATGCCTTTGTACGCAAAGGGAATACCCAACAGGCAAGCCAAGCTTATGGCTCTCCAGAAAACAGGTGAGTTAAACAACCATCGCCAGAAATCCCTCTCAGTTTTACAAGCAGCTCTGACAGGAAACTGAGCAACAAGAAAATCACAAAGTCAGGAGTCAGACAGCAGCACAAAATCTCAGAACCATGTATAATCTAATACCGACACAAAAATATCTAAATATTTACTTGTTCAGTGTAAAAGCAAAAGAAAAAAAGGCACTGCTTAACTCAGTGAATTTTGGAAACAAATACTTAATGTCTAACTTCCATTTTTCTAAAAATATTGGCTGAAAGGTCAGCACAAATACCCTCTATTGTCACCTGTCAGCTGACAGAATTGTGGATTCTTGTCAGACAGGCTTCATTTTAAGGCAAGCTACTAACACAGGACTTAGAGCCCTGATGGATGACCTCCTGCTAGAAGCAAGGAAAATTCTCTGCAATTCATCCTACTGGATTTCTTTGCAGGATTTGTCTGTTGATCAGCAAATGCTTCTGCCCCACTTCCAAGAGATTAATGGAAGTGGACTAAAACTGTTCTGATTCTTCCTTCATATCACATACATGGGAATTATTATGAGCAGCTGCTCCTATGTCTTCATAATACATCATCTGCATACTGCCATACAGGTCAACCATCTCTCAATCATTATTCATTTCTTCTTTAAAATCTTCAGTGCACAATTTCATAAATGTTTGGAGCAGGAACAGAGGTCTCAACTGATTTAGAGCTAAACAGAAAACATCCATTAGTCATGGTTTTCCCTTTATTAGTTTTCTTACATATACGGGGGGGAGGGCGCAACAACTAAAATAACCCCACATCATCTTACAGCTCCAGAAATTAATAAGTTATCTTTCTTTGAAGAAAATTTCTGTCATTTTAGCTCTCAGGGGTCAGGGGAGTTTGAGAAGCCTACTTTTCCTCTTAATGGGGTACAGAAGCAGATCCAACTACTCTGAAAATTTTAAATTTGAACTTCTGAAGAGAAATTTAGATGAACTATTAAAAAAACATTGAAGGGTTTTAAACATTTAATGCTAACACTTGTAATGTTGATCCTAAACTGACCTTAAGTAAAACGTGCACTGCCCAAAGCACTTTCCTCTAGAAATTATCCAAGCTTGGATTTTTTTATTCCACTCTTGTAAGAGTTTCACAAAGACACAAAGGGAGGAGGTGGAAAAGATATTTCACAAGCATGTGGTGTGTTTCTTCCTTCCATTAAGTTCACACCAGGGACTTTCTCACCTTTTTTGGGCCCATTATCCACAGCTCTGAATTCCTTTTTGCACAGGTATAATCTCACACTAATTTCCTCTTTCTGACAACACACAGTATACTCAGAGCACTATTAACAACAGGTGTTAGTGATAATCTTCCCTCACCTCAGCACCACATTTCAAAACAAAATCCATCCAAGCAACCATGTTTTCCTCTGTTAAAGTGTTGCATCTTTCCTGTATCCCTGGGGACTCAAAGTACCTCCATACATGTAGATTTTGAAAGTTCTGGGCCCAGTTTGAGGTAGAAGAGGGACAGGATAAGGCTCTGCAACTTAATTTCTGTACCTATTCAACCTTCCAGAATTTCCATTCTGCATCCTCTTCTTTTTCTCAGGTTCTGGCACAGTAAGAGGAGCCCTTTGTTCCATTCCTTGCCAGGTCTTGCAAGGACATTTTCTTTGGTTTCAAGTCTCCCTGATGCTTAGCAGAGAGCAGCAATGACAATATCCAGAATGTGCTCGTTTTCACTCGGCAGCTGAGGACATTTGCAACCCCAAAGTAGAACATCTTTTTCAAAATCCAACAGCACATCACTGTTTACACATATACACACACAGCTACAAACAAACACAAGCCAGACATAAAGGAACATCAATTCATTTTTGCAATAGCCATGGAATGATTTGTTGTTTCTGCACATGCTTCTAAACACATGAATTTCGTTGGTACACAGTAAGTACTTGTTAAGAAAAGAAGAAAGTTACAACTCAAAAAAGAAAAGGCAAATTACTAATTTTATTACATTCTTTTGTGACATTTCCAAATCCAAATGTTTTTGAGGCCGTGGTTGATCATTCAAACAATAAAACACTTCGTGGATTACAAATGTTTCACTTGCCAATGACAACTCCTTCCTCTGTTCTGCCAAATTATTCTAGAGCTGTAACAGAGCTCAGAAAGCCCATAGCAGCTGTGTGCTGCCATTCAGACCTGAAAGATTCCATGTTGCGATAAAAATTAATGTACTTTGACATCCTCTGGGATTCTCGGTGCCTTGGGAGCCCCTAACAGAAGAAATACAACCTTTTCAGTCTATTACACAAATTTTTGGATCCTAAAATTAAGACACGTGGTACACGCATGACCAGTCTCATGTCAGCAGTGAGGCTTCCCTACACAAGTGCCAGAAGATTCTGCCTTCATGTGTTTTCATTATCTCTCATAGAAAGTGTTTCACTAAATAGACTACATTTTAATGTATGTGTAATTAAATAGTTACTCTGGCCTTATATTTTTTCAGAACTTTTAGAAGGCAACATCAATTAAACACACAGATCTTCTCAAAACCCATTGAGCCATAATGCCCCAAAATCATCGGTTTATTTGTGACAGAATATGTTTTAATCAGTCATACATATCATACATATTTTAGTTCCTTAGATACTCAAAAGAGCCTTTACAGCTGGTACATCTTGCAGAAATTTTTACGAAGACAGAACCCCAAGACTTTTTGAGCCATCTTAGACTCAGCTTAGACTTAGGCATAGACAGAGGGCTGAAAATGGGCACCAGAACAGGCAATGTGCTGAGCAGAAATCCCCTGGAGGGTTATCAAGGTTTCTTGTTTAGGGTACAGTGAACAGACTGCAAAGTGGCCAAAGACAAGGGGCAGGTTTGGAAATTTTAGATAGCACAGTTATAGTCATAAAACTACATAACAAACGCCAAACAAAATCTTTCTGTTAGTAATATGTAAAAATGCTTCATATTTTTGTAGATGCAACTACATGTAAAGTTATGGTGAAGCGTCAATCCTATATTTTAATATGCACTTTACTTAAAAAAGAAAAACACTCTGAGGCGGGAGATACTTCCACGATACAGAAGATGAAATGAAAGGTGATCTGGTGAAATCTTCAGGATCTCTGCCTCCAGTAAAAGGGGGAAGAGCTTAAGCTTGGGAGATCTTTAATTTATAAAATATTGGAAACAGGTTTTGGATCCACATGACTTGACACATCCTACCACAATGGGGTAATTGTGTACGAGAGCTTAAAAACAGAAGAAAGAAGGAAAAGAAAAATTATTTATGCAGAAAGCCAATCCCTAGGCTTTAATAAGGCACAGCATCACCACAAAGAGAAAATAAAGTTTCACTCTAATATTATTATGTACGTTTCAAATGCAGTCAGCCTTTGATCTTATTTAAATTTAAGATATGTGCTGTCTGCAACAGTAACTTCTGAACTCTGCGTGTTTCAGTACTTAACTCAGTGTGGATATTTTTTGATATCTCAAAATGCACAATGTTGTCCAGAAGTTTGTGCCTTGTGTCAGGACACCAACCATACTCTAAGCTGAGAAGACAAATGTAATCACTCAACTGTCACTGGTTCTAATTCACAAAAAGTAATTCTTTAAAAAGCAAAGGGTTAACAGGTTTGTACAGTGTTAATGTTCAAGGTTGGAAAGACAACATGCAGTGGCAACGATCATCTCTGACAGATACATTGACTACAGAACCATTAAGCTTATTGATATAATGGCATCACTGACAACTCACCTAAACCATTTATTCATTTTTTCTGAATCTTTTAAGTTATGTATGCAACAACTTGGTAAACAGATCCCATTTCTACACATGTATTCTCAGATAAACATAGAATTTATCATACAGTATCTATGATTTGATTGTTGTTCAATAGAATTAAAAATAACACAACTTTAGTATGCCAGTTACAATACATGAAAATGCAAAAAAATCATATTCTGAATTGAATTTTTAGCAGCCTCTGAAATCTTAATTGCACCCACAAGGTTTCAGTGCACTTCTGCTTGCAGCATGAAAAATGAATGTACTCAGAGAGTTTGAGGCCTCAGCTAAAGAGGCCATTTTGGGTCTGGTTTAGGAAATAAGAAGAGACTAAACTTCCAAATGGAGAATCATAATTCATAACTGCTGTCTTTTCCATATTTCTACACACAGTATAAGTGAATAAACTCTCAGCACATGCCAATTCTTATCATGCAAAAAAAATTCCCATTTTAAAGTAAAGGAAAGTAACTGCAGTGAAGCTCTACATCTGGAAGTCCTGCATAATTGTGAATTGCTGCTACCAATTCAGAAAATTTTAAGTAGTAACTGTTGGCAAACATGCTTCATATCATCGAAGTAATTCAAGATTTTTCAGGATAATTTCTGGGGTTTTTTTCCTCGAACATTGAGAACATTAAATTGATGTCTTACTGTTTGGCAAAAGATAACTTTAATTCAAACCAAGTGGCACTATGCACCACTCCAAACTAAAGATGCACATAAAATTTCATTTGTAACTTTACTGCTCACTTCTGCCTGCTGACAGTTTTGATGATGGAAGTGTTCTTATGATGAGGAGCAGGCAAAAGCCATGATGCCATGGCTGTAAGCCTTGACAACAGGTCTCTGTTTTCGAAGTTTTAGAACTGACAGACCAGTGCTGGCCCCCAGTTAAAGGATGCAGGTTCCAGTCAAGTATGTGATCATTAAACTGTGAAATATATACCAAAGTACCACATCCACAAATTCACTCTCCTACACAAATACCAACCCTACAGATTCTGAACTATCCACCACTGACACTGACTGAATTTAAATGCTGTGCTGCATACAGTCACAGGAGGGCAGTCATTTTGTCTATAAAGGGGATTAATACCAACCATAATTCCTCACATTGTGCCCACTCAATGAAGAGGAGATTCAATTCAGTGTTTTTTAGTTCCAAAAGCCTAATATGAAAGATTGGTTGGTCTGCCTCTTTCAGCTGTACAAAAAGCAGCTAATGCCAAATCCATCTTAGCCCAGAACATTATTATAAACAGATCATTTATTTGATTTTCCGTAACAGAGACATTCAATCAACTGCCTGAGCTGGAAACTAGCAGAGAGGAAAGACTTGATACAGATATAAGAAGTAACTTGAACAAATCCAGATATTTAGATGCACTGAGATCTCTTTTCTTACTCTCATCCCAAAACCCTAGCACTGTCTTCACAAGAAAGGAAGATGGAATTCATTCACTCATGGTGGAAAAAGCCAGTGGGAAATGTATCTGCAGAAAACAAGCCAGAAATATTAAAACACTAAAAGACGGCTGGGTTTCTCAAAAAAAAAAATTGTGCTGGAAATCCTTGAGCCTTGTTTTTTATTGGACATCCATTTTATGTATTTATTTATGTCACATTGAATTCAGGCTGTGCTACAATGAGGAGGTAGATCAAACATTAAACTTCAGTATTGTTTTATTCTGTCTTCTCCCAAAGATGACTTTGGGAGACCAAACTAAGTCACTGTGTTTAGTTTCTTCTGCCCACAGAATTTTTCTAACTGTGAGAGAAAGAAAAACTGGAGAACTCTGTCCTGCCCACAAGGAAAGTTTAAGTGCTGCAATCACAGAACTGCAGGATCTATAATAATCTGAAAAACCCTTCTCCCCAAAGCTTTATTTGAAACTGCATGGATAAAAAAAGTCTCAGAAAGAGAAACAGCTGTATCAACTCAAGAGTACAGATAATGCAAACAAAAAAATCTCTTTTTTTCTGTGAGGATGAAGAATTCTCTAGAATATATTTATAGCAATATGGCATAACTTTGCAGTATTTATATAGTCTGAGCTCAGATTTTATCTGTGGACAAGGCTGTAACACCTAACAAATCCAAATAGGAATAAAAGATTCCTTTCAAATCTCAGGAGCATGATAACTTGAAGAGGAATCATCTGACTCTTACTTTCAAACAAGGAAGGCCTCTTAGCTCTAAATTACTACTCCAATTCATATTAAATATTTCTTTTCAGAGTAACTCTTTCCCCCTGTTTATTATTTATGATTTTCTCAAGGCTCCCTCTGTTGCATCATTTGTTTTCTGTATACAGCCAGCCCTGTTAAATTCCTGCTGAGCAGAGGATGACATTTCTTCATTCTTCAAGGAGTTTCCACAATTTCTCAGATTCCCAAGCACATTTAAGGAGGAATTTTTTTCTTTTTCTCTACAAGTTATTTGGTTAAGGCAGGAGATTCACAACCTCCCCAATATCCTCTCTGCTCCCTGCAATCCCACCACCACCACCTCCCCCAGCTGCAAGAAGTTTTGATGTTTTAACACAATGAAATTTAGGGATCCTTTTTCTGGAGTACTTCCATTTTAGTTTTCTCGTCCAGGAAGAGATCTGGGAAACACAGTCCTTGAAGACTATTTTCCAATTGCTATCAGCCAGGGAAGAACAGGCTCCCAGGTTGTGATGTGACTATGAGTACAGCCTTATATTTGCTGACAAAAATAGCAGCTAGAGCCAAGAAGTGTCACAGGAAAGCAGGATTTCATAAGGCATGCCTATCCATTCTCTATTTTATAAATTTTTAGTTATTAGATCAGGTGTTACCAAGACCAACAGATTCTGGAAAACACCAAAGTGTCCCAGAAACCAATAGTGGACTGGAGAAATTAACCAGTGAATAAAACTATTTGCACACCGAAGTTTAAGATGTTCACCACTGAATGCTCAAAGCCTCTTCACATAAAGTGCTGTGAGAAATAAAATGCAGATCTTTATTAAAATGTGTGCTTTCATATACAAAATTTCTCCTTCACACTTTAAAATTATTGCAGGTTTTCTAAGAAACCAAGGTCCATACAACTCAGAATTCAAATGATAGTTTTGTTTAAAAAAAAATTCTTTTCCTAATACTTTTTTTAAAGGAATTTTGTAAGAAAGAAAGCTCTATGTTTTTAACATATTTCCTATGCCCTTTAACAGGAGTGGCAGATACCTCATGGGAATGGGGGCGACTGTACCACAAGATGCCTCCTCCTGGAGGTCCATGAGACCAGGAATGTCAACCCCTTTTAAGAAAGTTAGGCTGCCAACTGACCAAACTGGCCAAAGCAAAAGGACAAGGCTCAGTGTGTCACTGAAGCCTGTAAGATTCCTTTCTAATGCTCACAAAGCCACCAGTGCAAAGGAATCACCGATGTGACAAAAGCCTCTGGAACCTGCAGCAAAGCAAATAAACAAAGAGACAAAAGTCCTCAGTGCACATTAGTGCTGGAAAACACATAGGCCCACCATTGTAGTAATAAGATGCTACTGCTGTATAATTGCTTTTCTGACCTTATCCAGACATAGTTAAATTACAAAGAATCAGAGGCCAGAAAGACCTAGCAGGTCTTCCAGTCCATTCTCCCACCAGTGCAGACGATTGTAAGGTAACTCTTCAGTATCTGTATCAGATCAAAGATCCTCTGCTACAGGCAGTGTGTGGGGTCTGCTTTCCATCCAGCCTCAGACTTTAAACAAAACATAACTGGAAATTCATTTTGGTCAAAAACCCCACAAGTCTCAAAACAGAAGTTAGACTTTCCTACAATGCTTTGAGTATTCCTGCCAGACACAGGCACATTTGAGCACAGATTTGAGACAGAAATATCTGACGGCAAGGCAGAGGCTTTAGATGCTGTCTATTACTAAAAATTTTCCAAATAAAATGAGAGTGAAACATTAGTAAAACCTGTCCATCACTGACAATGTAACTTAACAGACCTACACTGGTAGAACAGCATATGCCAAGAAAAATAGAACAGGTTTTACTGATTCTAGATATTCTCATTTTCTAAGTTCTCTGGCAAAAATTGATTTAAGCATGTTCATTTCCAAGGATTTATAAACATGCATACCAAATGGACTAGCTAGGATGGCCATGATATGATCTACAACACACAAATCAAGTTAAGAGCTGCATTTGGAAGGAGAGTGGTTTTTACCTTCCACTGTACTATACAGTTGTTAAAGAAATGTAGCATATTAAAAGCATGAAGATGCTAAATTAAAACATTTACTGTTCTTACATTACAAAACTGAGTTCATATTAAAGCTGCAATACTGCAAGGATTTGTCTTCCAAGAAATTTTAATATATGAAGATGACATGATAAGAAAATATTGATACTAAGGATTTGGGCAGTAAAGGAACTTGTGTTAGAAGTCCATTTTGACAATTCTTTGAATCTAAAAGACCTATAAGTACTAAAATGTCATCTGTCTATCCATATGAGATTTCACTTTGGCAGTATTTCAAAAGTGAAAAAACATTCTTTGTTACATATTTTCTCAACGACATTATATTTTCAAAGCTGTCTAAGAGGCCATATTCTCTTGAGAAGAAAGATGCATATCTGTTACAGAAATATTATCAGGAAAAAAGCTAAGTTTGAATACTCATAACTATCAATGGGTCAAACTGTGGATAAAAGCACAAAGTGTGGAATTTATTGTCAAGAGTCGGAACTTAACAGATTTCAAATTTATTCAATTCAGAGGTTCATTGCTCTGCTCAAGCTAAATAAAACCAACCATTTTGAAGTCAGCCTGATTTTCTCCATGTAAATTTGTCTATTGTTAAGTGATGTAATTATTACAGCCTCTCTTTTTCTTCTTTTTTTCATTATGGACTATTTCTCATACAGGTATGGAAAATGGAGCTGTCTGGCTCATAGGGCGATATTTTTTAAAGCATTAAAAATGAAAAGAGAGAGAGAAGGTTATAGAAGAAAGACAAGGAGTGCACTAATTGTTCATCCCTTACCTCTTCCAAACCACTGCAAAACTGTTAAAAGTTGCCTGAGCTTTGTTTTATGCAGTTCAGCTTTGGCCTTTTCCAATAGCCACAGGAGTAAAAAAGCCCTTTGAAGCTGGAGCTACTCATGGAATAATACAAGATCTGTACTATTTTTTTAATATGAAAACAAATGATCTTTAATTTACATTGAAAAAAATGCCTGTGAAAAGATTATTCACTAACTGCAGTTGCTGATCCGTCCAAGAACGGTGAATTCTGCCAACTGTGCTCAGCTGATAAAGACATTAAAATAACAAGAAATTATTACATATAATTTTCTGAGTACTTACAGATTCTTGGATTTGAATGCTTCAGCAAAGAGCTGCACACTCTGAAGAGAAGCAAGGTCTAAGGTCATAGCTTCTACCTTGGCTTTATGCTGGAACAAGAGAAAATATAAAAAAAGATAAATAACAGCATGTTTAGTTCACAGTATCATGTTACAGAAAATGTGTTATGAAACTTGTCTGATTCCCTTGTTTACCATTATAACCCCGAAGTGAATACAAATCATCAAAAGGAATGGATGAGTACAATATTAAGTGCCAAAAGTAGCACTGTGCTTTGGTGGTTCTGCTAAAAACATACACTATGTAATGCACAGCTTTATACAACGCAATGAATCGACACAAGGCAGTGTTAAGGTTAATAAGGTATCTTTTTGCTTCTATTTTGATGGTGAAACTTATGTAACTCATGAAATAAAAAGTAGAGTAAGCATTATTCTCAATGCATGCTATTTTTTACATACCATAACAGTAGAAAAAAATCAGCAAATGCTCTATAAAAACAACTAACTTCAACCTTGCACATTAATCCAAAACAACCTATTGTGCACAGCAGATGATAAAAAAGACAGTATAAAATGACTACAGAAAACAACTGATCAACCAACACAGTTTTTCACACACTAAGAGTATACCAGTGCATAATATACATGCACTTGTACTGTGAGGGTGGGGAGGTCCTGGCACAGGTTGACCAGAGAAGCTGTGGCTGCCCCATCCCTGGGAGTGTTCAAGGCCAGGTTGGACAGGACTCTGAGAATTTGGTTTAGAGGAAGGTGTCCCTGCTCACGGGCAAGAGGTTGGAGCAAGATGAGTTTCAAGGTTCAACCCAAACCATCCCATGATTCTGTGTCTTGAAAAGAAATTGTGAAAGTATTTAAAGCCAGCTTTCCACCTAGAGGAGGACACGCTATTCCACAAAAGAAGAGGTTAACCTGAAGGGTAGTTAACCTTAGGCCCTACTAAAGCAACTCTTTTCAATATTTTCAGCTTTAATATCCCTGTTCCCAGACCTTTTGAAACACTTTAACTGAAAATCTCAGAACAGAAAGAACCAAAAGTCTATTTTCATTGCAACCACTAAAGTGAAGGTCATTACAAGAACCAAGCAGTCAGTGGTTCTCTCAAGCCAGAGTTCTGAACCAGCGCTCCTTTCACTGCAGCTGTGTGTCTGCTCCACAACATCCAGGGGTTGTCTCTTGTTCTTCCACAAATGCTACACTTTGAGACATCTATGACCCTCTGCAAAATACCAACTGTCCTGGCATCTAAGTCAGATGGACCCCCTAAGGAATAAGGAATGTGTATTAGTGCTTAGCCTCACTTTTAGACTTGCTGCTGCTCAACACCACATAAACTCTCTGGCACATAAAAAGAAACCAGCAAAAGCCTTGTACTCTCCCCAAATCTAAAAATTTCAAATCTCAGCTCACTCTTCTTAGCTTATTTGGCAAAAAAATACTTAGAGGGACACATCATGTACTCCCAACATGCTGCCTACACCTATGTGTAACAGTCATGCTTCAAACTGGACATGGGCACTGCTGAAAGAAAGGCCACTGAGATGGAGCAGATGCAGCAATTCTGTGCAATCAAAAACAGCATTTGAGTGGGGAGGCAAGAGGAGCTTTGTTAGCACCACAGTGCAACAGAGGATCTTCTGGGATTACAGGAATATACCATGATCGTTGCTCAATGACAAGGAACATTGCTGAAGGAACAGAAAGGAAGCAGCACACATGTCAGCACAGAAGGCAGCTGGGAAGAGTGCTCCCATTGTCTCCCAAGCTCAAACGATTCATCTGATCTCCCTGTTTCATTACATCTGGCACTTTTCTTCCTACATCTGTTTTCTATTTTGCTAGTACCCATTCTGCCCACTACAAGTACCTTACACGTTTGGTATAAACAGAATATCACTCAAATTCCTTTTGTCCCATTCCAGCTAGACTTATCAGGACAGCAAAATAAATACAATTAAAATTTCAACATTTTCAGTCTCCATAGGAAGTATCAATTGATGGAGTATGAAAATGCTAAACGAAACTTTGCTACAAAGAGTTTTTTTATCCTCACAAGATTTACATCATTCTGGAATTCATTTTGCCCCACTACGTAAATATTTTCTTCTATTTGATGGTCAGAGACTTGAGAAAGATAATGCTACCTTGCATTATGCAATACAATTCCTGAACAATTTCTCTTCAACTGTGCAGTTCAAAGCTGTTTACTTATTCCAGAAGTGGTGTGCATAGTTGGATTTACTTTGCTTCTGCTTTCCTCAGTTATAACATTCTCTGGTGTCTCCCAAGGGTGAAAGAACACAAGAACGTTACAAATACAAGGACACAAGGGGGTCAAAAACCATAATAACCAAGTAGCTCAACAGACTACACCACAAGCTGTTAGCTACTGTCCCCTTGGGGGGACGGACTGAAGTCCACATGATATCATTAAGGTAATCCTTTTCCTCTTGGTGACACTCATTAGGCTTCTGCTACTGATTCCAAGAACAGAAGAGAGGTACTGTACATCAAGTCCCAAAGAAAAAAAAGTATGAAGCCTCCAAAATACTTTCTGAAATAAAAGTTAAACAGACTCAGATTGGATTTGTGGATTAATATATTGAAAATATAAAAAGCAGAAATTAAAAAATCATTTTTTTTCACCTTTCTCCCTGCTTTTCGTTTTTTAAAATACTGATGGTAGAAGCCATACATACTGAGCACAGACACTCCCATTTACTTTGGTTTCCTTGCAGGAAAAACTGAAGCATGTGACATCCAAAGCACTCAGGTCAGAAGGTGCCACCTCAGCTTCTGAAGACAAGAAGAAGCCAAGTGTAAGTTTTTTCTCCAACTTTATTAAAGTTTCGGATTCTCCCTTGTCAACTGAGATCCCAGCACCTTCACCCCACAGAGGTGTTCTGTAGACCATTAAGTCCTACAAGTTTGAGGTCATGAAATGCTAAACCTTTAGCAGCAACTCGTTTTTATTCCAAATTTTCCCACTCTTACTTCTATGTCACAGTGTCTTTAAAAAAAAGCTATGAATAAGGCAATATACTTGCAAGGTATGCTCTTAATAATGCAAGACTATCTCTAATCAATGACAAGCTGAAGGTTTTATGTTTGTTTTCTTATAGTAACTCAGTATTACCTTTGTTATAATGTTTTGCCTCTCCCTAGGAGCCTGTGTGTCACATATTGTGGCATGTATAGAAAAGCATAGGGTTTTTTAATAAAAAATAAAACTAAAGAACATTTTATTTTGCTAAAAGGCATCTTAACTGTAATTGCACTCCGCAGTCAAAACTGATTGTTAATGGTATGCTGCAAATCCTGATCTAATGTGTCATAATTGTATTATGCTGATGTCTCTCACCATTTCACTTCACATGTTTTCAGTACTGAATTATGCCTCATTTTATGTTGTGAAATCTTAAATGAGACTTGCCACTTTCCCAAATACAGGAGACAGTCTTTAAGCTGACATCATAAAATCAATGCACTCAGGCAGGAAACTCCAGAATTTTAAAAATTAAATTGACAAAAGATATTAATGCTCCCTCTACTACTTTATTTTCAATTACATCATTTAAGGGGAAACTAGATCATAGAATGAGTGTAGCATAATTTAAAGAGCTCGTTTGTAAATCACAGGATCATTACTGTGTGGTGCTGTTGAAAGCCTCTGAAAAAGAAACAGTGCCCTTGCTGCAGATCCCTGGGACAAGTACCCCAACTGCATCCAAAACCCCTTTCATGATTCAACTCAGACCAGCTTTGCAAACTGGCCAAAGGAGAACAGACACAAGAGGTGGATACACTCCTGCTGTGTACAGAACCCTGTGAAAACAGGTCAGCCAGAACCAACTGAGACGGTGAGTTTGGGATGGGGATATTTGTATTTCATGAAGCCCAAAGAGCAGTTCAAGGCTAACAATGTCCAGGCACCAACATTCTGTCTTTGAAGAAGCACCTGAAAGCAGATCATTCTCCAGTTCCTAACAAGTTCTCTTTTAAACCCAACCTAACAACATTTTGGAAAGAGCAAAGAAAAAATTATATCTTGTATTTCACGATTTCATGCCCAGTTCTAAAAGCATTTTATCACTATTTCCAGGAAAGTTTCATTACTCTACAAAACACCAAAAAACAGTTTGTTCAGTTTTGAATGTAAGCTGCTCCCTATTGGAGAAAAAATATTAAAAATGCTTAAGTGCAATTGGCTATACTTTGCACTCATGCTAGAAAAATGCTTATTGAGCCAGAAACTAACACAAAAGTGAAAACACGCAGAAAGCCAGCTATTTCACTATATGCAATGTATCCACTTTACAGCTTAAAAATTGTTTAAAAATGAACACTGCATGGTAGAGTAGTTTGGCAGTAAACATGATTGTGCATTTGTGTCTTGGTATTGAAGAAGGAGCCTTTTTTCATAGTGAATTTTTCATTCAAATGTAAGTGATGATTTACGTTAAATATAGGTAAAGCATAGCTACATTTTCCTGAAGGATTGCAAGGAAGTGAAGAGCAGTACAATAAGTTGAAGCATAAAAGCTTTCTCTGTCATAATATTTATTATAATGGCATATGAAATAGCTGAAATAAATAATAGATGACTAAAAGTAAATTCATATGATAAAGAATCTTTCAGCAGACACCATTACTTCTGACTGCTCCAGTTTCATACAGAGTTGAAGAGTCTTAATAAATATGCTGTAGCCCCTGTATCTTATGTAAGTACAAGTCATTTTGTAAGGGCCTACTTAAAATGTACCATAGTGGACACTACATAAATTACTTTATAATTTTACTCTCAGAAAATAGTGTGTATACATCTTTCATATTTAAAAGTCCTTAACTCAAAACTGAATACATAGCACAATAACAAAAATATCTGACTTCAAGGAACTGAAAGTACAATCAGTTGGTAAAAAACAGTTTTAATTCAATACAGAAAAATCTTCATGGAATGCAGATAGTTCTTATGTGCATTGTGAGAAAAACAAAATCTCCAGGAAAAAAAGAATTTGACATCAAAGCTGATGAAAAAATCTGTGGAATTATCTGAAAAGAGGTAAACAAATAACCAAATCTCGGCATATGACAAACAATGCCCAAATAAACCCATATTTCCATGTTGAGGATGGAGGAGGGGATGCTTTAGAAGCACATCTGACAATTTGACACACAGCTTATGACAGTCAATAGCCAGTGCCATGCACTATTTATGGAGGTACCTAATGAGGAAAAAGGCTTTCACTCAGGATTAGGACTGCAAGTGTTATTGTCCCTAATGGAGTCAACATTTGGTACTTCATGCAAAATTGTATTTATGCAACGCCAGCCTCACCTGGTTGTGTGTTTTGAATGCTCTGCAGCTGCTTCCCATGGAGGTGATGGGGATGGATGCAACACACTGCTTTCAGAGCCATCCAAAACACATGCTGGATGCTTTAATAATATGTTCTTTTCCTATGTTTGAGATACCTTAATAAAGTTCATTAGAAGACCTCATGGGGTAACATTTTTATGCTCAGTTTTCTAGTTTTTTTCCCCATATCCAGCCCCCAATATCAGCAATATTTATGCAGTTCTTTCAAATTTTCACTAATTTTATGCAAGAGAAGGTACAAAACTCATTTCCTAAATATTCATTATTTTATTAACACATTTATGTGATGTACAAGGAAATAGCTGGGACTAACTTGATGGTTCATGAAAATCAGTGATTAAAAGGGTTTCCTTTCTTTCTTTAGAAAGAAAATTTATTTACTTATTTATTCTTGGTTTTCCTTTTCCCTATGTGTTACTTTACCTGTATTTCAGTTGTAATTCACTGCTGTAATTTTTTCCGTTATTCTTCTTGCTCAATCCTCTCAAACATATTTTGATGCTACGTGTGAGCTCTCCCAAAACCTAATTTTGAAAAGGCCGGTTCTTCCTGCTTAAGTAGCTAGATCTTCCTGTTCTTCACAAAAATGGAATTCCTTCAGGGGTTGCCTTCATCCAAGTCAAGTGAACAGCACATATATCAAGACTTTATGGGTCAGTATGAGCCTGCAAACTGCTCAGATTACTGATCATCCTTGGACTGACATCGTATCATGAAGAATGAATTATTAGTAGTATTGTTGTCTTTGTCTCTATCCCTTCTCCAGAACAATTTGAGATGCTTGGGGAGCATCCAAATCCTTTTGGTATGATCTACAGTTTAGAGTGGTAAGCGGACTCTTCAGAAAAACCTGAAGTGCTTGAGCTGTTGTAGAATTGTCCTGCAAATGAATGTTCTAAAGTTGCAGTGGAAGATCCACGCACATAATAGCCTGGAAGGCACATCTGAACTGGAAATTTAACTGTTGAGCTCAGCTGTGTTACAAAAGCAGCAGAGAAGTCTGAATCTTTCCTTGGACAGAGATTAAATATAAAGGCAACAAATGAGCCACTGAAATTCTGAAGGTGAGAGATGTGAAAAACTGATAAGGACAACCTGACACAAAGTAGTTCAGTTTCTGAGGATGCCAAATACCAATCTGACATTTGGTCCTCACATTGCTCACATTGCTATTCACAGTAATATTTTTCCTTCTTTCAAATATCTTATTTACCTATAATTTAAAATCCATGTCACTAACACAAAAATGTGACTGAAGTCTCCAGGTATGCTTAGGGTACTTAGACATGAAAGGGCTTTCTTGGTCATGCAATCATTTTAAATCCTCCAATAATTTTAAAACTGTATCTCTTCCTATTAGTAAATGTCTACATATAAAAAGAAATGCAAAATACACTTATTCATGGTTTGCTGGTTGCTTCATTTTTCACATTTTAATATCCTTTTTTAATAAATCTTCTGTAATAAATACCATTAAAATAAGCAATAATGTTATTTCACAGTCTTTGTAATAGTTAACTCTTAGATCAATATCTCTGTAAATTTGGCCTTTCATATCTTCTGAAGACAATTAGAAAGGAAAAAAGGGAAAACATCTGCATTTCTTTATGAAATTAATATCTTTACTGAAGTAAACTATGTCCCAGCAGCCCTAAATCATGCTTAAAAGGAGTAAGAGAAGTCATTCTCCTAAGGACATTTTTAAAATTATTTATTCCTTAAGCAGAGAGAACAAAAACACACACAAAAAGTGCTGGACTATAATTTCTGAATGCTTCAGCTAGTAGGCTCCAAATGCCCTGATCGTTCCTGGATGTACATGGTTCCATTGCACGCAGCACACGTTGCCTTCAATAACAAGAAATTGCATGCATTAAAAAGAAAAAAGTCTACTGTAGCTTTTGGCAATAGGAATTTGTTTAGCTCTTAATGTACATGAACTGTGGGTATTTACTTGGGAGCTACTTTTAGCTGGATTTTTTTCTTTCCCTGGATATAGATCACTTCTTTCTGTCTCCAAATGCCCATTCCTGTGAAGCTCATTTGAATTTATCTTGGGGAATCTCAAATAATCTTGGCAATATATTACATGTGTATGGTTTACTATTCTAGTAAACATATCTCCTTGTTTAGAGAATGATCGAGGGAGCCTGGGAACGTGTAGCAGAATCTCAGCTGTGGAGAGACTCCTATTCAGATGCTTTCAATTCCTTTCATTCTGCAAGATCCGAAGTGATACCAGAATGCATTTTCAAAGAGAACAACAAAGCAAAAAGCATCAGGATAACACAGAAACTACAGACTTTTTTCTTTTAAAAACTCTCTCAATTTGAAGTTTTTACAGTTAAATAAACCCAGGTTATGGGTTGCTGAGAAGTAAGCAAAGTAGGAGGTAATAGGGGAATGGACTTGTTGGAAATGGCAGAGGATGGGGGGAAAACTGGAACTTCTAAATGGACTAAACCAGCGACGTTCCTCTTGCAATACATTATTATTGTTGTTAATTATCCATAAAATTAAAAATGTGCTATTTCATACATACAGCTCTACATACACTGGTGTATAAAACAGAGCAAGATTTCACTTGCAGCTGTTACAGACAGAAGGAAGTTACCATCCCTACTCCAGATGACAAACAAGACGAGAAAAGCATGATGGTCAAAAGGGCAACAATGTTTAAGTAAATACAAAATGAACCCTTTTTCCCTGTTCTCTCATGATCCATAATCATAAGCTATGTTGTTGCCTGAAAGTGCAGACATGCACTGTGCAGTGCATTAATCCTTCAAACACTAACAGATGCTGGCAGGGATTTAGGCTGGAATGTATTTACAAAGTGACAAATTATGTTCCGTATTATACAGAGAGAGAAAGAGCACCCACAAATAGGCTGATAAATGTCAGCTGCAGTCACGACAAACGGTTTATTTTTATTATACTGTAACCACAAATGTTTTTTGCAGGGAGGCCCAAAGATTTATTTGTTGCAGGAAAAAACAAGATTATATATGACACAAAGTAATAACTGTGAGATCACTGATGTTCTGGGCAGTTTGCCCTCCTGGAAGCTCTGTTCAGATTGAAAAATGTTGCTCAAAAATGGTATGTTATATGACACAAAATAAGTAGTTCATAAATCTGTATGGAAACAACAATAACTAATAATTAAAGACAAGTCTTAGGACATGGCTCATACAAGTTAAAAAGGAAAGCATACTCTTTCCTTTAGTGGAATGTAAAAATTGAAGTAATAATATTAAAATAAATCTGATTAAATTGTTTCAGATTAAAAACAAAGTGCTATAATTGTCAGATGGGAACAACGTGTATTTTAAAGGTGGTCATAGCACTGTAGAACATTTCGTGCAGCACAATTAATTGGCAGAATAGTGACGTCTGCAGGTTTACAAATGTATTGCAACTATTTTGGAGCATGTCAAAGCTTGCCAAGAGCTTTACGGTGCAGTTCTTTCCTCCCACTCTTAATATTAGAAAAATAAAAATATCAATATGGTTAAAATTCATCACTTCTCTATTAGTGAATAATTTCAGGATGCTTCAACATAAGCAGAAATAAATATACAAGAAAAAGAAATGAAAAAGTGAATAATCTATTTAAGGCATTTTAATTGGCAGCTCACAGTTACAATCTTGTAGATTTAAACAATATAACACAGCTATCTTACAAAACAGTATCTTCAAAAAATAAACACATATACAAGTTCTTTTGTTTCCCCGACTGTTCGCAATCCCAGGCTAAGAGATACATTGGAAATGGTCACATTGATATGTATGTAATTTTACAAAGTGAAATAAAAGGACTGAATCACATTAGTAAAGATTTCTTGTACAAGGGTTGGCAGGATCATCTTCTTAATATACACTCGATATACAAAGTATAGACTTGGACAAAAATATAAAGTCTTTCTGCATGCACAAGAGAATATCAGTAGCAAAATAGGGAAATCTGCCATGATGCCACCTGATTTGTGATCACAAAAGGAGAAAGTTTGTCAGAACTTCCTTTCTAAAGAAAGATGGTGTGTTAAAGAAAATATGAACAAAATAAATGCAAAGGCTGAAATAAAATTTGTGTGAAAATGTCACCCATCTCAGGAATAATTTTGTTCTCCTTGTAATCAGAAATATAACTATAAAACCAAAAAAAAAATCATTACAAATAAGGTAATTCCAAGGTTTCCTAAAAACTGAGATGAAAGCCCAGACTGTGTATTTTACTGATGCACAAATCTGATGTTGTTCAGCCCCAGACAGGGAGGGTCAGAAGGCCACATCCCATTGTTCTAATAAATAAGAAAGTTAAAATTACTTTAGTGTAAATGCAAATGAAGTTCACAATCAATGTCTTATTTTTAAGCACCATCAACATGAGAAGCTTTGAAATTTTCATTTACTGAAGATAGATGAATTTTCTGATAAATATCTCAAGATAACAAAAATACTCCAGAAAATAATTGCCTCAAGCAGCAATACAGTGGGAGAGTGGACAGTCTCTCATCAATAAACTTACTAGAACACTTATTTCCTAAATACAACTTGCCCATGAACAATATAGTCACAAGGATAAAGAATATGCCTTAAAAATTATATTTGCCAAGGTGTTTGTACATGCAAAACAATGAAGTGCTGCCATTACAGCAACTAAAACAGTAAGAAAAATGTAACCATCTATTTTTAACTTTAAATATTTGCCTGAAGAATAGTTGTGCAAGTTCGATATAAATGTTTTACAGGTAAGAGGGAGAGGAAAGAAATTAAATTTAAAAAAAACCCAAACAAACACCACCTCTGCCTTTCTCCTTCAAAAAAGCAGCAAAACCACCTGAATGCAAAGAACTGAACATAAAAGAAGCAGCATGGTAAGTTTGTGAACAACATTCTCTGTACTGGAGAGAAAGACTTTTAAGATGCCTTCTGCAATCCTGCAATCCTAAATGTTAATGCCACGTTTTAATCTGGCCATTCAATTATTAAATTGGTTTTAATTTAACAGATAGTCACTTAGCTAAATAACTGGCACATATTCTACCTTAAAATTCTGAGGTTTAAGCAAGTAGCTTAGGCTTTTCCCAAATGTTAAGGTAAATACTGGCTGCACCTACCTGAACACCTGAAAAAATAGCAGCTACTGTATATCTCTTACCCACATGCCACATGCAAAAATGTAAAACATATTAAAAAAAAATTCAAAACGAAAATTTCCAAGCAGATGTTTATAAACAGAAGGTAACGGATAAAAACCCAAACACAATGCTGCATTATGTTACATGATTCACTGATGAACCCATTGGAACTACAGCAAAAAGCCCTTCTGGAAAACTTCCAGAAATTAAAAGGTGCAAACAAGCTGCCTAATACCCTTGCGTAGACTGAATTCTTATGAAGAAAATAAAGTTTATTGTCTGGAAACAGAGAAAGCATGAGGAAAGCACTAAAGCAATGGAGGTGAACAATTAGACAGATGTTCACTTAAGGAAATAAAGAGAACAGAAGAAGCCATCACTGAGGAATTTTACGAGAATACTGACAACTCTGCACCTCATCAAGGGCACTGGTAAAGTTAAAGCCACTGAAGCCATTTCTGCTCAACTCCAGTATAACTGCTGACCTTGCAAAAGTCTGCATTTAGCAAATGTGGCTTAGGAAAATAGCATTATACTTTTCATTCTACCATTTTTTTCCAAACTCCATCTATATGTTCTACTGTATATTTCAAGAAAATTAACTTTATTTCCTTGTATAACATTACATGTACTCTGAATTTTTTTCCTAACTATGCTCAGGTATCAGGAAAACCTATACCTACAAAGCTTTTGTTGCTTAATCAATTACATCTGATGTTCATAAAAGTGTATACGTAAATTGCTGGAGTGCCTTTGGCTTAATATGATTATATATGTTTCTAAAGTAGCCAGGAATTTGCATAAGATGCAATCTGGCAATCTGGACATATTTTAGAAGTTACAACATTTGGCATTTAACTATTGGAAAGAAAAATGAAGAAAGGGCATATTTTGTTGATAAACTGTCTCATAGAGCAAAAAAATACGGATACATATGCAGGTAAAAGGAGAAGGAATTAATAATAAGAGGCAAGATTTTTTGTCAAGGACAAAAATCTTACTATTCTGTGCTCATGCAGACTGAGGTACAAATATAACTCGTTCCACGAACATTTCTCTTATTTAAAATATAGTTTAAAAACTCTTGTTTCTGATAATATTTCTTTTGCAGATTTTCAGACAAAAAGTATTCTCCAAATCGAAAGTGCATCATTGCTTTCTCCTTTTCTTTTATCTGCTCTTGTATTTTCAGAAATGACTGTCAAAGGAATCAGAAGGTGTATCTCCATATCAGTAACTTCCAGCACTTTCTTGCATGCACCAGGCTACTTCCCACAGCATTCCTCAATTGTTCCTGAACTGTAAATATAAACACGACACCCATCACCTTCCTTACATCATACACAAATATCAGGGGTGAACTCAGCATTATCCAGCTGGCAAGGAGTTCCCACCAGCACTGGAAACTACATGTCAAACTTGTTCTGTAATGTCATTAACACAAAGAATTTGGGTTGTAGGGATAGGAAGGAAGTACTAATTAAAGGCTGTGCCCTTATCTAAACACATACTTGTACACAAAGGAAAAAGAAATCCTATGAAGAAGAATTTTATAAAAGATTCCTGGTCTTTACCAGCCCCAGACTGCCCTTTTTTAAGCACCAGCCCCAGTGCCACTGACAAAAAGGGACAGCTCATCCACTGCAATGGGTTTGCAGCATTTGCAATGCAATCAGGAGCTCGCCCAGGTCTGCAGGGGACAGCCTGAACATTTCACACACACTAATGTTTGAAAGTTCTCGGTAACTCAGGAGAAATCCACAAGAAAATTTCATCATTCACATTTTAAATAATATAAAAGATGTAGAATGTGATTGATTTCACACTAGAGAGAGTTGAAATTATAGTTATGGGATAGGCTTTTTCATGTGCTGTGAGGTCAAGTAATAGTAAATAATTAATGAATTATGAAACAAGTTTTCCATAAGGCAACACATAAATTCTACTCAATAAGATCTAAAAGTGTAGTTACACCAAAAAGCCATATAATATATCACAAAATGAAGAAAATGCATGATGCTGGGGAATAAAGGGGAAGGGGGGAGGGGGGCGTGCCATTATATTGGAATAACTGTTACTCTTATGGAATATAAATAACATCTTTTCATACATACACATCATTTTCATAACTTCTACATCTCATAATCTACAAGAAAAAGAAAACAAAGTATTTTCAACACTTTTTGTTGTTCCTTTTTGTAGCAAATCTGTTTCATGTCTCCAGCAGTCAGAGAAGTTCCCATGCATCAGAGTAGAACTATGAAGTAGATCATAATCTGGACAAATCCATAGGGCTCCTTCTCTGATCTTACTGCTGATTTTGTTCTGGCAAAAATCAATGGATTGCTGATCCATACTCCCTCTTCACCAGTATTAAATTCACATTCTGCAACGCTAAGGCTGTCTCTTAGAATTTAGTAGAGTGCACAATATGATATTGTAGCAATCTTGGTTAGACCTCTGTGGGTAATTGACATACAAATAGTCCCCTGAGCGGTGAGCAAGAAGTCAAAATAGAAACTCCCCCAAACCACTGAAACATACCTTTTGCCTTGGTACCATAAAATTAGCTGAAAATTTGACTCAATCAAAATATAAAGGCTCTCCATTTTTAATTCTCCAGAAATTAAAAAGGAAAGTTAATTTTTGATGAAGCAAGATAGTTTTATACTTTTATAATCATGCATCACTTTCATAGTTTCTATAATCATTTTGTACCATCTAATGCCAAAAGCAGTCAGAACTGTGCAGTTTTTCATAAGAAGCTCCTGGCTCCTATGCTGTGCACCACAAACTATGTTGATTAGTTTAGAGAATCCTGTCATCCTTGCATTATTTTTAGGTAAAATTTTCATAGCCATGATGCACCTTACAAAACATTTCCAGAAATGGCCGAGTTACACAATGGCTGTGAACTTTGGAGTTAGATTCTTTTTCGCATGTACTTGTAGCTCGAAAAGCCCATGACCACTAACAACTTCTGTTTGTAACTACACGGCTGACAAATTTAAAGGAAAATAGCCCTCTTCTCCCCTCCCACAACACCATTCAGTACAATTTTTTAGTCTTTTACTTCATTCTGTCCTCTCCAAACTAGACAGCAAATTTGACCAGTTAAAGAACACTGAATTGCACGAGGTACCACAGATCATTTCAAGGCATGACTCACAAATTCTCTCAGGCCCATGTGAAAGGATATGCCAAGAAAATAAGGCAGACAAGGTTTATATTTATAAGACTTTGATTAAGTAGGCAATTCTAGGAAGACAGAGGCAAGCTAAAAAAAAAATTAAAAGGCTCCAAAAGTACTGAATTTTGCTTAAAAAAAATCACCAGCATCTGTCTAGTCAACTAAAAATACATGATCATTTCATAAATGAATGTATCGAGCAATGAAAAATGCCATCAATGAAGTAGATGAGGCAATGAGCATATTTAAGCCAACCATTTACATGCCTTTTAACACTTGTAAACATTTGGTTTCAATTTAGTTTTTCAAATGCCTCATGCTATGGTGCTGGACCTATCCAAAAAAATATGAAAATAAAAACAGATGAGACAAAAACCTGAGTTTCTTCTCAGAACTCCATAAAGATCTATATAATAATTTTCTAAAGGTGCTTGTTCCTGAAGGATGACTATCCACCTAAAAAAAAAAAAAAAAAGAAAAAAAACATTTTGCCAAGTAACTTCTAGCATTGGGAAAGTACATGGTACAGTTACAGATCTGGCTCCTAATTTCCTAATCTCCATCCACTAATTTATCAAGCGTAAGCAAATACCTACTTGCATTTTTAAGGGTAAACACCTTGTCATACCTGAACCCTGTAAAGTTTTGAAAGGTTCCCATTAAGACTGACAGCAACCAGAGCACACTGAAAAATTCATCTTGCCTTTCAAAAAGAACATTTTTTCAGTTAAGAAGTTAAACTACTTGGTTTAAATAAGTAAATATATTTAAGATTTAAATATTGTGTCATAAGCAGCAGAGAGATGACAGCCAAAGGAAAGGACTGAATGGAATCCCTTTCAGCAGAGCATTTCCCATTTCAGTTTGCTGATGTTTCTTTCCAAGCTACAATGTTGTTCTGAAGGTGCCATAAGCTGCAGGACCCTGTGCTGACCAGACCACATGAAAACACTTCAGCTTGGGCTCCAAAGCTAGAAATGGTAATTCATCATCCTGTCAAAATAATGATATTCATTCATAACTACCATCCAATCTCCTCCACACCTGGCTGAGTCTCCAGTGCAGCCAGTGAAACACACTAATTACACCCTTCCTCTGCCTGTCCTCTGGACACTGCACCTCACTGTATTTGAAAAGGGTAATGATATAGAACTAAAAACTGGGCAACCACCCTTACACTTGACAGAAGAATAGACAGGCCACAGAACCCAGACACGTTTGGTGCCACAGTCAGTCCGCCAGATGCCAAGTGCACCTCTTTGAGTGTCTTGCATTAAGACTCTTGCACAAAGCCTTTTAGTCATCTTGCCAGTGCAAAATTAATTTAAATCATAGAATGATTTGGGTTGGAAGGGACCTTAAAGATCATGTCTTTACAAGCCTCTTGCCATTGGCAGGGATACCTTCCACTATACCAGGTTGTTGAAAGTTCCATCCAACCTGACTTTAACATATCCAGGGATGGGGCATCCACAGCTTCTCTGGACAACCCGTGCCAGTGCCTCACCACTCTCACAGGAGAGAATGTAGCAGGCCACTGATGATCTCAGCCAAAGCACTGAGCTTGTATCCATGGCCCTCATCAACAGTACAGCATCAAACTATGATCTAAACTCCTGTGTGGTAACTAACATATTTCACCCTTGTTGTGTCCTAGTAACACTGGACAGTTGCAATCAGGCAGCAAAAAGGTTCTCCTCTGAAATGACCCATCTGCAGCCAAGCCATTAATTAAATAGTAATTTTGAATGGATTCCTGAATTTCAAAGCATTAAAACCAGACTTACAAAATAATTTCTCAAGGTTACATGGCAGACTAGAGACAGAATCTAACCACAATAGATGTTAAAATCTTCATGGCATCAGCCTTCATGAATGTCCCTCTTAATGAGGTACAGTAAAAGAGAAAATTTAGAGCTGACCTTTAAGGAATATTCTTGTTATGTTTTTTAGCCATTATGATTATAAGGAAACACTGTTTTTTCTGAATGAGTATACTGTACCTTTAATGGTTCATTTGTAGTTCAGAATAAAATCTGAACTATTTGTTGTTCATTGTTGTTATATTCTGTTCCAAGGTTCATAATTTGAAAATTGACTTTGGGGACTTTTTGCTTGGTCTATTAAAATGATTCATGTTGCATTCAACATAAATTGTGCATACACAGAGGAGGTTTAGCACACGTATTCACAGTATAATAACTAAAGTGAATTTTGTACAAGCTGCAGTTTGTGGCAAGGATGCAGTATCATTTGTCTTAATTTTTCTTCAGCATTACATTAGGCTCGTGCATTTACATTTTCAGGTATGGCTAAACACTTTAAAACTTTCTTTTTACAGCATGAGTAAAGAGAGAATCAAATCTACATGTTTATATGATGTAACAAAGTAATGCCTTTTTACTGTCTAAAGTACACATGGATTTACTTTCCATTTATGCTCCTGCACAAAGGCAAATGCAAAGTGCATGAAATATTCACCACCTATGAATCACAGAGTGTTCCTATTAAAAAAATGATCATGTACCGTTTTACCTTTCAAACCATGATATGGTAACAGCCACGGTGTCTAAACAGTTTTGTCACTCAAAACTACCAAAGTAATATATACAGTAAGGAATGAGAGCATTTATAGTGTTTTATATGACTTTAGGACAATCTAGTGGCAACTAACTAAATCATTAAGAGCTGAGGTGTGATTTCAGATACAAGGTTCAGAAATATTTGTTTTGTAAAATCTAAGTAGATTTGCCAGGGCAGTGTGAATCACACTAAATACCAAGGTGAAATTAATATTGTCATCAGTTACAGAAACTTCTTTCAGTCTCAGAAAAACTCATTTGTTGTTCGTATTTATTTAACAACTAATTTATTATTTTTAACATGGAAATTTTCTAGGAGATATTTCAACTTTCAGCTCTACTGAGTGTCATTTTTCACTATGGTTATACTCTGGTCTTCACTTCTGCAATGCAAGTTTCTGCTCACACAGATTTTTACTATAAAAGTGCTAATGCTTGAGGCTAAAAAGCACTCAGAAAATCTTATCTACGGACAAATTGTGTGGACAGACAGTCTGGAGAAACAGGTTTTCTGTACAAAAAACTTGCATCTTATAAGAAGAGACTGACCTGAATATCCAGGAACTGATCAATCCCTAGAAGTTAATGTTAGATGGATATCAACAACACCACAAAAGAAAACCTTAAAAGCAAACAACTTTATTTATATAGAGCCCAATAATCCAGAATGGATTTTGCACAAAAACAGATAAGGAGCCATTATGCACTTAATATTCCATTACGGAGGAGCCAAGTTCATGTAGGAAGTTTAGCCAACCCATTATTTTGTCTTCAGAGTACAGAGAAAATAAACTTTTCCTTTTTTCTTTGTTTTTGATGATTAAGGCAGTCCAGATTTATTTAATGACATGTAATATAGACTTCTCTAAAGTTTAACATAATCTGAGAAGCACTTAAAATTGCCATGTATATACACTGAACCTCTTCTGACCATCACCGCAGGCCAAGGTGAACTCAACCCTCAGGAGAACCATAAACTTTCATGCCCAAAGAGCAACAGTTTCTTGCCATTCCACATGGTTACAAAGGTAGTTACATAAATGCTCACCTCAAAAGTGTTTTCAAACATTAATTAGTTCCTGTGACAGGACCTCTGCCATCTAAATATTTAATTTTCTAAGGGGAGATCAGTGCATAAGACTGATTCCACCACCCTGCCACAAAATGAGCCTGACATCCACTGTAGAAGAGACAGTAACTCCCACACATACCACATTACAGTAAGAGCCAAATTTTCAGCAGATGACTGCTCCTTTTTCTTTATTCTAAGTAAACAACCTCCCCTCAAATTACCAAATTTTTCTCATTCTTCTATTAGTATGACGGAAAAGTACATAAGTATCAGAAGTCTGCCAAACTAATTCAACACCCCCCGTTAGGTTTCACTGACCAACGCCAAGGATCAGCATCTCCTGTGAGAAGCCCAAGAAGAACCACTTAAATACCACGGGTTTGCTTGTTCCCTTATACACATTCATGTCTTACTGTGTTTGCATTTCTGTCAATACACCATAAGAACAACTCTAGAATGAAAGTCACCTTTTTCCACTACAACATTCTCCCCCATGTCACTCTCTGGCCACAGACACACGACCAGGAAGGCAATCCTGGAGCACATCGTGCCATGGCCCCACGTACAACAAGCAGACTGTGCTTCTCAGGCGTGAAAAATGTGCGGGCTGTGCGATGAAAAACAGAGCTGGGCCAGGCTGAGATACGTCACCCAAATCCACCCAAGGGTAATTTTGCAAACACCGTGGCAGGGGACACTTATTTTTTGGAGCTTACAACTTTTTGGGACTGGGACTTTGCAACAGGCCAGCGTGTTTACACATCCAAGATTTGAAAAAAGGCAGTCTGACACTGGAACAACAGGGAAAGAGTTCACATGTTATCAGATAGTTTATAGCTACGTGGTATATCAGCCCTTCACAGACAGGGCTTAAGACGGATAATCCCAGCAGATCACGTCCCATACACTACTCTAAGACCATTTGCAGCTAAAAGAAAGTAAATATATAAATAAATTCAAATCTCTTGTTTCACAATATTTGTTTCACTTTGATCAAGCAGAATTTTCCCATAAACTTCTTTAATAACTACCATTTTAAGCAGTGAGACCGATATTGTGAAGGACTGAGTGATGAACAACTAGAGAAACAGTACCTTTTTTGAAGACACAAAAATGAGAAGTACAAAGAAATACATGGCACAGAAAATAGGAGCCAAAACACTTCTTTCCCTAGTTTTTTATAGAGTAATACTCAAATTGTAGGACTTGCAATTTATTCTTACTAGCTTTGCTATCATAAGGAGCATCAGTTTCCCATCATATTTTGAAATTACATAAATGCTTATCAATGTCTTGGAAATAAAGATCTTTATTGATTATATTAATTAAAATTCTACAAATTCAAGTTAAAAGTTCAATGCAGAAAATGAAGAACAGAAATCCACGTAGAAGCACTTAATTCCAAAATGTATTCAGAATCACAGAGATGCAGAAACTGTATGTGTTAAATCATATGGGGTAAAAAAAAAAATCTATATTTTAATCTTTTTGGGCGGAAACAAATTATCTTATTTACTACATGAATGGTTTCCTCAATTTGACGCCAATCTTTGGAGGCAACTTCAACCTGTCTGAATTAAACAGTCTGCAAAAGAAAAGACTAGATCATTTATATTATAGAATACTGTTAAAAAATAAAATTGAAAGATTACTTTACCATACATCGAAAATAAGAACATGCACATCACTCCAGCTTACAAAAATCTAATTTTATTTTTTCTGTTCTGAGAGAAGTTTGATAAGTAGGAGACATGTTTATCTCTACACATATATATGTATGTGTATGTATAAATTACCCCCAAATGGACAGTACCTAAAAAAAGAAGAAATTCACAAAATTGTTTTGTATCTGTGCCCTGTGATTATAAATGTAATAAAAATACTGTAATAATCTTTGGTATTTAACCTTTTTATCTGCAATAATTGCACTATATAAATACAATAATTTTTTTATTTCATTCTATACCTTTTAGTAAGTCTTGGCTTATGCTTTCTAGAGAAGTCACATTTCTTGATACATACAAGCACATTGAAAAACAATCAAAATCATAATAAATTTAAATTATATAGCAAATACATGATAGTGGCCAGATGAAAATACCTCAGACAGACAAACATTTCCTAACATCTCCTTCTCAGAAACATAGGCAGAGCAGATGAATAGCTTTAGTCAAACTTGCATTGTCCACTCATGTAATTTTACAGGTCACTGCTATACAGATTTTACTAAGTGATGGCCTAATTATACAATACACAGTAATATTTCTTCAGAGATGTAAGTCTAACATGTATCACGTTGTTTACTTTAGTATACATGACCTCCTGCACTGAGTGCTTACACAAGCAGCTCTCATGTACCAAAAATAAATTTGACAGAATAGACAAAATCATCCGCATTCACAGAAACCCATGGTCTGCTTCTCTACGTGGTGTAAATCCATTTCAAAAGGCTTAGTAGCCCCACAGAAATTCTGAACAAGAAATATTTTCCTGATGTGACAGAGAGCAGAAGAACAAACTCAGCGTGAAAATAGCTCAGGCTGAGGAAAAGAAGGAGAAGCAGAAGAAGAAGAAGGAGAAAAAGAAATCATCTTAAGTTAGGGCTGTGATCTCTGTTTAACAGATGGGAAAACTAAGGCTTACAGAGCCACATCCCCAGATGAAGTCCTATATCAATTCCATGGCAAAGCTGGAATGCCCATTCCTTGTGCTAAATGGCCATCCACAGTCCCTTAGAGAGACATCCACCCAACTGCCTGGGATGCAAAGGTGTTCAGCAGCCACAGAGAGGTGCAGGCCATACCCAATGGGACACAGAGAACGGGCCACATTCATTGCTGGCATAACTCAAAGGCCTTGCAGCAGTGCTGAATTGAGGCCAGTATTTCAGGACATGTGCTATGTCATACTAACCAAATATAATTTCTGCTCATTTGAAAAATGAGTCTACTCAACTTGTTGCTCAGATGTCTGCATAGCTCTCTAACCAAAATGGGTTACAAAAAAGGACTTTTTAAGGTCCCTTCCAACACAAATCATTCTATGATTCTACAGTCATAAGTACAATAAAAACATTTTATGACCTACATAATCCAAAGCATCTCTTATTATTGGTAAAATATTTTAAAGCGAATAATAGTAACAGTAATAATAATAATAATAGTAATACTAATAATAATGAACATATGTTAAATTACTGTGGCAAAGACTGCATGAGAAAGTAAGAAAACACTGTGTTATCCTCACCAAAGCCAAAAATAAAAGCTGTCTGAGTATCTTGAGCATAAACAGGTAACCCAAACACAGCTAAATCTTGGATATCATGCAACTGTTACTATCCCATATGCTAGCAAGAGAATGTCATATTAAATTAACATCTATTGCTCCTCTACTGACATGTTACTTTACATAGAATGACTGAATTTATGTCAAAATTGAAACCATAGTGATACATTCAACTATCAGCAGAGCAACACTGATCAGTGCACAAATAAGTAAACCTGAGGAAAATCTTGAGAAAATGCTGCTGGCATTTCAGTTTTGCAGAAAAACTATTCTGAGTATTTTAAAACAGGTGAATTACTACTGAGAACAAGATAAACATGGATGTAACTGTACTTATAGCAAAAGGTACTTGTGGGCTTAACACACTGTATGGACCTGCAGCCACTCAGGTTTATGACCATCATGAAATAGCTCACTGCTCCTTGAAGCAAAAGTTTCTACACAAGTGGTAAGAAAGGGAAACAGCCAGGAAAGAATGGTTGAAGGATGCATAAATGCTACACGTGCATATATATGAAAATATGGAGAGACTTTTCAAGAAGATACTGTGGGAAAAGAATCGTCACTGCAACTTCATTCTTGGGTCACTCTTTCACTCTTTCTCCTTCAACTTATCTGCAATGCAACTGAAGGAAATGTGAGCTGTGTTGTATCCAAGTACAATGTCCAGAAATTTACATCCTCACAATGCACTTGATTGAGTCAAGGATTGTTTCTTCCAAAAAAAACTTTCTTTTCAGAACTATCAGTGAATGCTTATACTAAAGAACACACCTGAACCGTTCAAAAACCTTCTGTTCCAAGTGGGTGGTTCTTGGATACACAAAAGCCTATCATAAGCAGTCACTTTGACTGGAGTCCCATGGAAAACACCAGGTGACAAAAGCCCCTTACAGCAATCTGCAAGAAGGAGAAATAAATTAATCAAACTGCCAAACGAAGAAGGCTGGGTTTGACCTCCTTCTGATCTCATTACTTCTCTATTACCCTTTTGAAAAACATCCTCTTACAAAGATCACTAATTGAAGATTATGTGGAGGGGAATTGCACCTCTCCATCACCGTGGTAACTTTGACTCATTTGTCATTCTAATAATTCACTTCTTTTCTTTTCTGAACAGAGACATTAATAGACTATCATCAGTTAAAAAGGCAATTTTTCCATTTAATTGCACTCATTAAATACTGCACTAGAACAATTGGAAAAGCAATACTCTCAATATTTAATCATACAATAGCAATAATGAAACATTACTTCAAAACAAACGTAGCAACATGTCAGATGACATAAAAATGCTTGTTTTAACTTCTGCAGCCTCAGTGTATTTTCTGCTAAGGATATTTGAACCTTTTTTCCTTACTTTTTTGACATTTGGGTATACGAGTGGTCTAACAGCATTGACTACAGCTATGGACTGGAAAGAAAACACTGGAAAAAGTGCTCCATAATTACCTCATCTCTCTTGCCACTGAACCACGACAATAGAAAGGATTTCATAAACCAAAACAGCGAGTCAGTGTATTTGTGGGAAATATTGAACAAGACTGGATTTGCACACTATTTTACTGGAACAAATTGTATCACTTAGAAATGTAATTGAAGATAAAAAGGTTAATCATGCTGGTAGAGAGACTGCAATGGGCACAGTCATCAGGTGTTTATTATTCTGGGATATCTTATTTTCCATCTCCTACAGAAATCCTACATCTGTCTTCAGTGTAAGTGCATTCCCATTATAGAAAGTTCACTATAGTTTAACTACTACCTTAACATAGTGGGAGCTATAATAAAACCTTTGTGTTGAGGAGATGTGCAGAAAACTTAGAAGTGCCTGTTTCAATTTCAGATGTCACAATACACAACAGCTGTCAAGAAATGTTTCTGGTTTTACTGCAATTCTATCTATAAGTGTAAATACACAAAGCCCAGTCAACCAGTCAGGCAAACTTCACTGGGACTATTCATGTCAATAGATGCCACTTTATCAGCTGCTTTCTATCTAACTTCCCTATAGCGTCAAATTATTTAAATATTTCATTTAGGATTTGATGAGCACAGCAGTCAGTGTTGGTGAGTGATGTCCAAGAGTGCTCTGTCATTCTAGATTATGGCTTTTAAAACTGAGCAGGTTACAATTTTTAGAAGGCAAACAGACAGATATACTAGAAAGTCATTTGGTTTGAGCTACACAGTTGCAGAAGAGCCATTTCTCTCAATTGTTGCATATATTGAGTAATATCATCACTTTATGAATATTCCAGCTCACAACAATCAGACCATCTGGTAGACACCACACTCTGCTAGTTCAGTGGAAGTGAGGGATAATCCATAAAAGGAAAGAACAGAAGTTTTATGTTGGCTACCTTTGCCAGGAAAAGATGCGACAAGTGTAGCATCTCCTTAATCAATTATTTATTCAACACTTGCATGTGAGCAACCTTATTGATTCCAGTGAGACTAAGTGCCAGACCAATATGAAAGAAAATGACAGCAGGACAGGAAGTCAAGAAGCATCATGCAAGGCCAGGTCAGAAAGGCTAAGATGCATAAGACAGTGGCACATTCAATTTAGGAAAAATTGCAATTTAGTTTTATTCCTCTAACTACAAACCATAATATCATAAAGTTTTCAATTACAAATCTCTATGTGCAACATTTTACAGTCAAGGAACAGTCCCTGAATGACTATAGTACATGAATTAAATATACAATGATACCAAGGATCTTATTTATACATAGTTTTTATTATAGTTATTTATGTTGTTATAACCTACACAACTTGTAACTTGTTATATAAATTCTAACTTACGTTATATTTACCCATTACTCTCTTTAAATAGAATTTCGCAGTCCTTTAAAATCATACATAACTACTGTTAAAACAGCAGTTGTGGTCCAGATTGGGAGTTGATGGGCATCCCACAAGCCCCTGTTGCAAGGAAAAGACAATTGTGAAGAGCAGGTAACAGGACAGGTGGGCTAAACACATACCCCATAATTCTGCCATTCTCACATGCTCCATCATTTACAATGTTCAAGAGACAAACTGTAAGATGCTTTCATGGATTCTGTGATAGAACATGCCTGAAAAAATTCACTTTTCTTTCACCCTGAAATTCCTCTAGCCAGCCAGTTAAACAACAGTAAGCAACAAAAGAAATATTCTAACAGAGTAAATTAGTAAAGCAACATGAGAAGTTTAAAGGGTTCACATGACCCACACATGAGGACCAAAAACATTTGCAAACCCTCCTGATTGTGAAAAAAAATCTACCTGATGTGAGACAAAAGCAGAGAGCAAACCTAGAGGAGGCTACCCAGACACACCTCAGAATTTCACAGAGAGAAGTGAGTTTAATCAGTGTTCTCCTCAGAGTGACAAGGTAGGGTTTTCAAACCTTTACTCCTCAGTAGTTATACAAATGAGTGATACATAATGACTGTACAGTAAAAAAAAAGAACAGCGTCTTTTGGAGGGATGCAGTCAAAAAGAATAATTTGCAGAAAATTAAAGTCTAATAAAATATCATAGTTTGATACTTAAAGTGGAAGTAAAGAATCCCCCATAAAGCCAGAAAATAGCATTGTTCTGATTTGGAAAGGAAAGCAGTGCTCATTTTGATTCCAGTTCAGATGTAAAATTCCCTGCAAATGTAACACTCCAACACGTGCCTTTTCCTCCAGAACATGTTCCTGCACAAATTCCAGCTGTGAGGGTGCAATCAGGCCTTTAGAGGGGTACAGAGATAAGGAAGGAATGTCTCTCCTTGCACATGTGATTGCCAGATTCCTGTGTAACCAGCTTCTGCCTAATTCTCAGAGTGAGAACATGCTGTATGTCAAGGCAATCTTGTGGTTAAAAGAATGTAATCTGTTGCACTCCATTGTCTAAACAGGGTTGAAAATGGTTTTCTGACCCACACCCTCATCCTCCATGTATTTTTATATATATCAGAAGCAAAACTGGTTCTTCAAGCAGTATTCCAATACCTGCTGTCCAGCCCATGCCAAGTCCAGTTACTACAAATACCCAGTATCAAAACAAGAACAAAATGATTCCCAGCAATGCAGTGCAGCATTATAAAACCTTCTTCACTTACATGTCTTTATTACTAATGATACAGCAGTAACCTTTCATCTTGAATGAACTCAACTTACTTATCCATACTGATGCCTTGTTTGGCATTCAGATATGAAAATTTCAAGGAAAAAAAACCATTACTGAGATATATGCTGTATCAATCATTCCATCTTCATTCTCAGATGTTCCTTTTTAGAAACCATCAGATGGCAATAAAAATGCCCTGTGTTGTCAGACCTACACATTTTCACCCCAAGCAAGTAAAATCAAGACATAAAAGGAGTGACAGTCATCATGCTCTTTATCCTCAGAAAGTACTCAGTGACAAAAACAGAAAGCACAAATGGACTATATTCTTTGTCCACCCATTCCAACATGCGTCAGATTTTTTTACCCCAATATATGTCTGCAAAGCTCCATTGGGAAAGCAAAGCTATAAACAGAGGAGTCTAAGTCTACTGGTGCATATTAAAGTCTTTAAGTGGGTGCAGCATCCAGCTCTGAAAGTACCCAAACTGCTAATTGCTGAAGACCAGAAGGATATACCAAGGGAAAAAATCATTCTGTGCCTATTCTGTTATTCTCCCTCTTTAGCCATCTGCCACTGACCATCATTTGAGGCAGGACACAGGACCTGATTAATTTTCAATTGGACTTAAATGCTGTACTTAGATTTTTCAATACTAAAATCTCAAATCTTAAAAAACAGATTAAGTGGCTTTATACCAGCCATTATAAGACTTTAATAGTTTAGTTTCAATCACCTTCAGTTTTGCATAAGAAGCCCAGAGAAATGGAGTCAATATACCTGTATGCACATAACATGATTTATTGTCTTCTCACAGGAGACATCAAGTGTAACCTTAGGCTGATGCTTTATTGATTCAATATCTATCATGTAAAGGATATAAAATTGGTTTCCTGCTTTTAAGACCAGTAGTCCACAAATGTAAAAACTTCCTTTCCAGAACCTAAACTGCATATTGTAGTCACAGTGTGAGCAATGACAGCTACTAGGGTCAAGTATTTTTAACTTAGAAATCAAAATCCTGATCAAAGCATGCAGAAATAGTTTTGGCAGAGACATTTCACCCATTTAGAGAAACTTAAGAAAAAAATGAAAGTCAAGTCTACTCTTCACAACTCAGTTATCATTGTGAATATGGCACATGACATATACCTAATGCATTTACAAAATATTTCTCATTTATCTAGTTACTTGCTTCAAAATATTTCAACACCCAAAGAAATCCAGGCAGAACATCTGAACAAGAACAGCCTGTGCACATCAGGCATTTTGAAGGTAACAAAGTCATAGCAGAGATGAATGAAATAACTTCATCAAAAGCTAAATCAGCAACACATAGCGGAATAAAATCTGCCTCCAAGAGGCCATAAATCCTGCCCCAATTCCTGTCTTCTCATCCTTCTTTATGTTTATTTGGCTAGAAGGGAGGAAAAAAAATTAAAACCTAATTTTTCAGGAGGACTAGTAGCAAACCTCAATACCAGCAGAAAAAAATAGGGTAATTTATAGAGTTGAAAGAAAATGCAAACTAGGTCAGTTATGCTATAAACTAAGTGAATGCTACTTTGTGCAAAAAGGAGATCATATAATTTTTTAAAAAATAAATAAAGCACAACTCACCTTTTAAAGCATTGGTTTAAAAACAAACTAGGGGGGAAAAATACAAGGCCTTGCATGTTACAACTGATAAGACCAAAAACAAGTCACCTGTGGTCATGGACACCCACCCCTCAGCCCTGCTGGTGTTCTTACAGGCAGGAAATAACGCAAGGAAGGAAAAAATTAACTATATTATAGGAAGAATAAGCACAGCAGGCAAAGAACATGTACACTGTGCAAAGACCAAACCACACTTGTCAGTCTCTTTAGTACCACAGAACTAATAGGAAAGCAAGAATGCTACTTATACTTCTTTAGCCTCTCCCATAAAAGTACATTTAGCTGCTTTACAAACATTTACTGTCAAAACATTCACTGAAATTAAAATGATCAATTAAGTGTAGCAAAACAAGTAATTCAAGTAACTATATAATTCAGCAAAAAACATAAAGCCTGAAATACTCCAAACTTTCAGTACTCATTAACTCTCAATTTGCATGCCTGGAGTAGGCTGTTCACTGCAACTACACAGCCTGTACTAAGGCCTAACTAGACTGTCCAAAAGAGGCCATCCTTTACTCAATTTACAATTATAGAAACAAAATATACCAATATAACAATATATAACAATATATAACAATACTAAACAATGTCATCTCATAAGATGCTAATTCCCAGTAATTCTAAATAAACTGCTAAGGGAATGCAGCTTTTTTTACAAATGAGACCTAAGAGGTCACTTAAGGTCACAACCTCATTTAGTGACAGAAACAAGAGTTAAAATTCTGGAAATCCTGGTTTCCAGTCCTATATTCAGCTTGTACACAAGCTTATTTTACCTTGGATTTTACAACATAGGCAAATACATTTATCACGTGGAAGAACACAAAAGCAAGTTCAGTGTTCAGACGAACTGTATTGAGCTGATAACAAATAAATCAATTTTGAGGTTTTTAGCTCCTTTATCAATAGCACTCTTACAGATTGAGAATTTTCTAACAAGAAGCTTTGACTGCTGACTATACAATTTCAACTTCTTTTTTTTTAAGTGTGTGCCAGATTATGCTTACGGGTATAAAAACAGGATAAATTCACTTCCTCTGGATTTACACTTCTATCGCTAAAATCCGTTTCTAAAGTCAATAAAACAAGTTTAATGAAAAATAAAATTTAAAAGTTACAATAAAAAGAAATGATTTTCCCATAAAAGTGTGGTGATACATGTCAAAGTACTACAACAGAGACTACAGACAGAAGTATTATTCTGAAATCATAGGGCCTAACTAGAATAATATTCTGTTAAAAACAAGTTACCATATCAGAATTTATCCCTGCTATGAAGCTAGAAATATCAAAGTTACTTTTTACTGGAAACTTCTTTTTCTTATCCCAGATCACTAATGACATGTTTGGCTCTCAGTCTTCAGCATCCTGTGCAAGTGTCCCTGCTACCTCCTGCCATGGCCCCTTTTCTCTGCGGTCCAGGAGATCCATCCACACTCCTGAAGTCTGGCCCTTCTGTCCTTACCTGAGCTATATCACAGGTATACCCAAATCTTCGTTTGTGAAGCCGAGCCACACACACACACAAACACACACACCTGTATTGAGCCCTGTCTTCTAATTCGTCCTTTGACCTCTGCTGAAAACCTCATCTCCACTCCTGTCGCTGTCCCTACGTCCTGCTGCTCCTACCTGGATAACCTGAGTCACCCTCTTGCTTTTTCTAGGACTGTTCAGGCAACTCATCATCACCACCCTGCTCAGAGACACTTCAAGGCAGAGCCCTTGTGCCCTTGGCTTCAGGCTCACCCTCCCTGCCCTTGCTGTGCCCCAGCAGTAGCACAGGTACATCTTCCAAACATTAACATAACACACCAGCAATGCTGCTCTTTCTCAGAAAAACCTTCTATGGGGCGAAGTGTTCTTTTCCGGCTATGGTATTCTTTCACTGTTTTTCAAGAATTCCCAGTTCTTCTAAGAAGTCAGATTTCTGATATAATTCATTCTATCATCCCAACATGAAATAAAAACACATCTTCATTTCCATCCACACTGAGACCAATTCAAATTTATTAAGGCTTCCTTGATATTCAGTGATGTCTTATAAGCACTAAATCATCATGAGAGCTACATAAGCAAGAGGCTGCAATCCTAAAAAAAAAACCAAAACCCAATCAAACAAGAAGCCCTCTGAGGAGAATACCTCTCCTACATAGCACAAAGCTTTGCAGAGTTCCCCCGCCTTGTACATCTACTGCTCCTTCTTCCCTCTTTGGGTGATCAATCACATCTGGCAACAAGTGGAAATACAAACACGTTCTGATCTCTGGGCTTTGGGGATGGCTTGAAAACCTGACGAGTCCTTCTCTCATGCAAAAGCAAAAATGAATACAATGAGAAGGAGCTTCAGCTTTGTGAGCTTTTAAGATCCTCCTTCTGAGTACCAGCCTTAACTTGTCCTCGGACTCCTTACATGCTATCACTATATAATACGCTTTGCAACAAGCAAGAGACAAGGACTATCCCCACATTTAAAGACAAATCACAGGCAGAGGTGTATGTTTATTTGCTATACAACAGCCTACTAAGTCAAGTTCTGGAATGCTTTCTTTGATTTTCTCAGGAAATGTGCCATACATATTTCTTCTTCTCACACTGAACACTTTAATAAAAAATTTTGAAATTTCATTTATAAAGAATATATGAAATGTAAGGCCAAAGTGTTTATTTTCTCACAGTGTAATTGTCACCAAAGGAACCTGAGAGATGTTTACATTTGTTGAGGGTGTGAGGGTTCAGTCTAGTTGGTGGTTAAAAACAAAAAGAACAGCAATAGAGGAGTTTGTGTTTTCATAATTTGGGCACAGACAGTGGATAGTTCCACCTGTCAATCCTGACATTTGGGGAAACTTTAAGCCTTGTAAACCAGGTTGAACTAGTTCTGAATAAAAATGTGGGCAAAGTCAATCACTTACTCCGTGTCACACATCCCTAAGCCTACTTAGCTGAAACTGAATAACTTTGCATAGCCTATGTGCCTGTTCCAGGCCTGATTCTGATTCCCCTGCCAATGCATCATAAGCAGTTTACATAAGAATACTTGAAGGAGGACAGAGGACATCCAGAGACACCAATTCCATGGTACACAACACTCACTTTAGTAGAATTTCAGGTGCTCCAATGACTTTTTGATAAATCAGCAACACAAGGACATTACTATTGAAGAGTACTTAATACAGTACTTACTCCCCTCCAGTATAAAAATCTGTATTTAAGCTTCTCTGTGAGAAGGCTCAGAGTATTGGACACATTTCAGATTTTTTTGTACTTAAGAGCACAATCATTTCACACCTTCACTGCAAGAAAGCTGCATTAGTTCCTGTTGTATTTTAGAACTTAGAAGCTATTTTAAAGGACATTTTCATCACACCAGAATCAGTCACAAGTGTTCAAAAGCCTTTTAAGCATGACACTTTTTGAAAATTGCTAATAGATTTTGTGCTTTATGGTATAATTAACACAGGATGTAAAATTGCTAAAATATCAGAAAGAGGCAGACAGATATATTTTAAGTAGCTCAGGAGGCAGCCCAGCAAAGCTTTTGATCCATCAAAAGATCAAACTGATGCTGAGAGCATCCTTGAGTTTACGCAATTGTTAATCGAAGGCACGAGCTATTCTACAAATGCAATCTAGATAGTAGGTAATGACTCTGATTTGGAGTGAAAGGGCATTGAGAACTCTACACTAGATGAAAGTGAAAGCTCTCAGAAAACGTACCTAGAAAAGAAAAAAAATAAAAATTTAATACTTGGCAGCCTTAGTTCCAATCTGATCTGCCATAACTAAACTGAGACTGAAAACAGAACATTTTAACTCATTAATATATCAAACAGAAACCTTGTCTTTGCTTATTTTTTTCACACAGGATATTAAGAAGAAAGCCATCCAAACTGATTCTGGAGTTTAATGAATGGCAAAAAGACAGGGCTGGTCAAATTTTAATGTTTGACCATGCAAACTGTATTGAATCTGATAATGTTCATGAGAGGTCTACTGAGGGACTTGCATCCTGTATGAATTATACCCAAGGCTCTTAAATTCATTTGAATGCATTAATTCCTAACCTAAATCACAGAAAAGTAATAGACTGTTATTGTACTTTCCAACGTATACTATAGCACAATGCACAAACTGAAGAGTAGTTCATTTATATCATGTAGATTCATTAAAAATGAAATCCCCTCCTAAGTTTGTGTGTGTTGATTTTTGAATCGCAAACATTCATATTTCCCATGTGTAGGAAAGGAATAATTTTATACTTAGGTGTATTCAAGGCTTTGAACTTGATATACATGTAATATAAGAGAAGGAAAATAAAAGTATAATGAAAGATTCTCTATTTCATGTGTTAGAAAACAATATGTTTTCCTCATTAAACCCTCAGATATAAATTCTATAAAGCATGAAATTACCTTTGAGGCCTTACTGAAATAACCAGTTCACAAATAAATGATCCATGCAGGAAGAAAAGCAAAGACTAAAATAATATGAGAAAGTTATATTTTTATATAAGCAGTCAAAAAAAAAAAGAAAAGAAAAAACACCAAAGAACCACTATTAGTATAGAATTACACAGTACAAATTCTACTTGAACAGGTAGCCCTGAACAATTAAATTGAGCCACACTCTGAGACAGGCATTAGAGGTTATGAGGAATTAACTCTCACAAGAAAAGGAGATTCATGCATTGACATCTTGCTGTCAAACTACAGAGAATGGAGAGAAGTCCAGACCTGAGGCCTTAGTGAACCTATAGGAAAATGGAGAATAACTAACATTTATTCCATATGCTACACTGAAGATAAATAGGTGTTCAGGGGTTTGGTTTTTTCTTATAGTATCTTTCAAATCATTTTACCAGGGCCATGAGCAAAACCAGATTAATTTTAGAGATATCGAAACTTAGGGACAGAAATACAAAACTACTGCATTAAATTCCTCTGGTTTTCAAGGGATAAAGTGCAGGCTCACTGAGGACAGAAACATAAACAAGAACCCATGCCCTTAATATCTTTGAATCTAATTTTTTAAGAAGAAATACAGGCAAAAGATAAGAAAATGTTTAGCATTTGAACATATAAACAGCAAGACCTCTTTGCAGTATGAAACAGAACGAGGGAGGGGAAGGGCTGAGGTAGAAAAACATGACCAGAGAAGAGGAGGAGAACACAAAGGTTGGAGCTCCAGATGAGCTGGCACAAGGGACAAAATCCTGAAAGCAACCAGAATTCAGGCTGATCACATCCTCAGGGACAGAGCTGCTTCTGGTTCTGCTCCTTGCTTCCTGCTGTGCCAGCTTCAGCCTCTGGCTGACCCCGCCATTCAGCATCTTTCCCCCAAAAACATGTGCTTGGGAAAGGCTACACTGCAGGTCCCTGGGGAGCCTCTCATGTGCAGCTTTGAGTCCATGGAGCATTATAGAAGAGAAGTCATTATGCCTCACTCAATTAAAAGAAGGGGCTGCAAGCATAATTGCCTCTATTTTTTAGAGCTGCAGGGTATCATCCACACAAAGCAATGGTGATTCTTCAGGTAATCGAGTGCCAAAGCTTTTAAGTCAAACCCAGCACTATTTACCTCCCCTACAATAACAACTACTCTGGAGCAAGACTGGATTGGAATTTCTGTTTGAAAGTTTAAAAACAAAACAAAACTAAAACAGGGGATTATGCACTGAAAAATTTATCAGACAGCACTCAAAATTCCATTACCACTCTGAAAATTCAGTGCCTAACCTTTGTATTCACTATGTACTCAGCCTACTGCCAAGTGCAGTAGCAAATATAAATCACATTTTGGATTTAAAACATTAGAAGTGGAGAAACTACCAATTCTTTATTTAATTTGTATGTCTTTGGTAGAAAGGCAAACTAGTATTCCTGAAAATTTACCCAATAAAAATAATACTGACTCCTATTTCTTTTCAGAAATACTGGAAGATAAGATATATAATGTCAGGAGGACTGGAAATTTTCAGACTGAATTACCAGTCTCTAAGAACAAGCACCTATATATTGAACACAGTGGCAAACTCCCAAACAGGCTGGTGCTATTAGATGTGCCTTTTAAACTTTGCACAGATACTTCCAATAAAACCAGCTACAAGCCAACTCCAGTCATAAAGACAGAAATTTAAGTGAGCACATATTAGCAGCCCACAGTGGGCAAATGTTCAAACACATTAAAGTTTTAATATAATTATAATTGTTGAACATGTTCAACCAATTAACCACAAATATTCTGTTTATCTGAGATGCTGCCAAAAATTGTGAGCTGCAGTCAAAATAACGTGATACTGTCGTCCTTCTGCAAAGAATAGCATTAAATCAAAAGCAAAAAACATATGGAACAAGCCAAAGCAAATATCTTATCTGATATTTTATAAATCATCAAATACCATATTTTAAAGATTTTACTCATACAAACTGCCACATATATTTATTTGATAAATTCACATTTTAAAAGTTCATATCACCTACTAAAATCAAGGGCTTCAGAATAACTTTCAGTGCATGTTTTTTTTTGTCCAGTCCTTAGACAGCAAGATTCCACAATGCACAAACAAAATGCAGATATCTGGGAAACACCAGTTAAAAGCTGTCATGCCTTTAGGGTTAAGCACAGAATTATTTGGTTGCCTGCTTTTCTGCCTCAACTGCACAAATACAAAACTATTTTCAACAACCAGATGAGCTCCATCTTAGGAGGAAAAAACAAACCACTACAATTTGTCTTTAAGAAAGAATTATTAAACCCCCCTGCTGTACAACTCCTATTTAGACAATTTGCAATGCTGAAAAAGCACTTTTTTCAATGGTGTCCCCTAAATAATTAAGCTGTTCCTTTTACCATACTTCCTATATTACAGAAGTCATTTTCCTACAATAAATCAATAACTCATTCCTTATGTCAGTCATTTTTCTCCATTTAACTGAACAGACTTAAGCCCAACACTGAAAGTTAGATTACCTTTGAATTATGCATGTAATTTAAAATTCAAAGTCCTACAATAAGGAGCCTTTTAAAGTGACCACTCTATGGCCTCTTCATGCAGACAACCCCTTCAGACCTTCCCCACAGGTTGAAGCAGAACAGCAACTCAGAAGCAGTTAAAAACATGACAGGAAACAGCCATCGCAGACCAGCACCAACGCTTTCCTTTATTTACAGAACTAAAAAGCCAAGCAACGTGTGACAATTCCAATAACATCCCCAACACCCTCCATTCGTTCAGATTAAGTCATAGTTGCATCCAATGGTATCATCTAATCATACAGTTTAAGCAGCTTCCAGTAACCTTCTTTTGCAGATGCTACCAATTAAAAATTTAGTCCCACCATTAAAATATTTGAAACTCCTCTTATTTCTTAATAATTCAATAAAAACTAAGAACAAAGAAAATTAAATACTAAAATATCAGTTTCTCCACATTTTAATGAGCATATAATAGAGTATCTTAACATCAGCATGTAGTTTAGTCACAGGTTAAGGGAAACACTGGTACATTTTACATTCCTTTATAGCATAAAATGTGCTCTTATTAGAAATAAATCACTGACAAGAGAGTAACAGATATAGACAAGAAAAAAGATAATACATGGGATATGCACTAATAAAAATGTTCATACTTTATGCAAATTGTAAAAAATTTGATAATATGAAGGAAAACAAATTTCTAGAGGCAATCTGCAAGCAGCGCAAGGCTGGGCAGCCTGTATCAATTAATTAACTGTCCTGTCTCAAAAGAGCAAAACAATCTAATCTATCCTTCTATATTAAAGGTATGGATTTGTTCACATTGCTTTGTCATCTGTTAGCTGTCTAGGAATCTAAAGCACAAGTTGTTGTGACATTTGTATTTTCCAAAAGTAATAACCATCATTTCACTATCTCAGCTATGCTTCATTTTAAGGTTTTCTTACAAAACCTTCATAGGCTGTTTTCCTGCCTCCGAAACTACACCAGTAACTAACACAGCTGGACAGTCCCTCTGGTCATGCACTACTTAGAGTCGGCAGAGGGCAAATTTTTGGTTTCAAAAACCTTTTATTTTAGTTTTTTTAAGCTTTTATTTTTACTGAGCTTTATTTTATTGTTAGGTTTGAGTTCTCACTCTGTGCCCTGAAATCAGCATTCTAGAGAAGCACTTTGTGCAAGATCTCTGATCTGGGGATATGTACAGAATCACAATTATTTTTCACATAGCACACCCTTACAATCAGTCACTGATTTCTAAGATGATACAACTGAAAAAAAAATGCAAAAAGGCATGTTTTTAAATGCAGAAATTCTCATCTTTCAGCCTTAGCATCATCCCACCAGACTCTAAACCTCAGCATTACCTGAAGCAATTAGAAGAAACCAACGTGGCAAAGCAGTGTTAGGTAATGCTTTATCTTCAGCATTCTGGAAGCTCAGCAAGACTTCCACTCAAAGCTGCTCTCCACTCCATTTCGGCTCAGCACCCCGAATCTGTTCTTTACCAGCTGCTGATGTTCCTTGTATTAAACTGAGAATTTGTGAGAAAAGCAAAACTTCCCACTGTGTGTCAGCTTCGCACGAGAGCACTCGAGCCTGAGTCGTGATACTCCTCGCATGCATTTCTGTAAATATTTTTCATTTCAGGTAAATATAGCAGTGGGTTGATAGATCAAGTACTAATTACAATGTTACAACAATTTCTGATTTAGAAGCAAAATGAAAACATCATAGAATTCTGTTCAGATATCATTATTTACAGCAATGTTTTACTGAAGGGAGCATATATTAGTTTCTGAACTTATCAGTAAACTGCTTAACTTTGATTTTACATAAGGAAATGTAAAGGAAACCATCATGGCAGGTTAGAATGAATCAGTTAGCTTTGGGATAGATCTATTTTTGACGGGGCATTCCTTGATACAAAACCCATGCACCTGCACTACTATCTCAAATCAACCAACTTATGAAAAAATAAGATTAAACAAAAATTTAACTATTGTTGGCTGAATTATAAACAAGTTATAGGGTCTATTCTTTATACAGCAGGACTGTAATTCTCCTACATGTAGATTTTTCATGAGATCAAAATATTATTTAGCTTTAAATCAAAAGATCTGTTATTTTAGGAAAATCTAACAATACTCGAAAGTAAAATTCCTCATCTGGGGCTGTAATATTTGCTGAAAAAAACCTACTTCAAAACATTAATCAAATTTTTCGCCTACTGGGCAGCCATATGGTAAAGCAGCATGTGAATCTCACAAACTTGCTGATCTTCTGTAACTGGGTGCTATTAATTACGCTTGCTGCATCCATCTCTTAGATTTTCGCTTTGTGAAAAAAGTATTTATTGCAACAGCTTTTACAAAACAAGGGAATGAAAATCACAATTGATTAATGAGCTGAATGGAAATATTTCCGTTAGCAGGTTTTTAAAATGAGTAAGGATTAATACCATGGGTGGAAATGAACCCTACTTGTGTGTGCCCCCCACCATTTTTTGTTTGGCAGGGGGAGGGGGCTGCATGAGCAGGCCGAGGGTCTAATGTGCATTATTCACTGCATTGGCTTTGGGTGATAATAGGCTTTAAATTAAATAGTTCAATGCTATCCAGGCTGAGGACTTCATGTGTTTTCGTGCTAAATTCCTTACTATGAAATTGAATTGTTACACAGCTGCAAATCGTATTTGGTTTGGATTTAGGGTTTGTTTTTGTTTTTCAAATATAACGAAGAGTTTTCCTAAAATCCTGAGAAACAAACAATTCAGAATGATAGTCTCCATTTTGGCTTTAATTCCTCTGGCCACAGTACTGAAGCTGTTTTGGGATCTCAGCCATAAATCTAGTTAATCATAAATTATAGCTAGAATATAATCCTTGACTCTACAGCCTCATGTGCCAGGGAAACGGACTCTCAGGAATTACTGAAAGAAGATTGTAGGGGTTGGCTGGAAAAGCTAGCAAATAAGTTAGAATTGTGTTAGTTGCCATACAAAAATCCCAGCCTGGGGAAAGGTGATGTGATACAATTAGCCACTGCACACGTCCAGAGCAGCAGAAGTCATGGCACACCTGTGAAGATTTGCCACATCACATCTTCAAGTTAGAAAGGATGATTTTTCTTGCTCTAATCTTCACATTAGTCTCCTCAACAAAACTAGCTTATTTCAACATTTGGCAGAGTGTGTGAACTTCATCCTAGGTACCAAGGGCAATAGTTAGAAGAAAAAGGTGAGGATTAGTTTTTGAGAGAGACCAACAATGTTATCAAAAGCAAAAAAACAGACTCACTCCTTGTTTTGGCCCATGTAAAAGAATGAAAGACACTGAAAATACAAAACAGCTCTAACCCCAAATATTTTGCATATGTGAGTTATCTCCTCAAACTCAGAGAAAAATTGGGAAGTGAAATGTCAAGAATATTCAAAAAAATTAAGAAAATATTGTTACGATGATGAGTAGTATTCCCTCAAATAACTATACTGTCAGGTAGAAGAAAGTGAAAACAGTCTTTTGTATATAGAACTAGGACCCACTAGAGTTATGATTTATTTAAAATGACCAACTCAATACAGCAACAACGTGGAGGGAGACAAAAAAACCTTTGCAATAAGACAGACTGCTGAATGATTTAAAACATTATATATTTCACAGACTTGCAAAACACAACACTCAGATATGCAAAGGAGTCACTTCTATCCTGCTAAGTCACCTCCTTGAATCATGCTGTAAATTTCCTTGCCTCCCTAAAGTCTTTATACTTCTTAGCTTACAGAAATTTAAGCAGGTAATTATTAAAATGGCAAAATAGTTCATTATCAACTACTTCAAAGTACATGGCCACTCGCTAGATGAGATTTCATTCAGCCTAATGTATATATTTGTATGCATAAAGAAAGAAGGGGAAAAAAACACGTAACTTCAAGTGCTAAACCAGCTAGAGAACTTTTGCATTAACGAGAAAATTTAAATAGAAGGAAACTATGTTTTTTAACAAACAAACATATGCTCCTCTGACATGATTCTTGTTGCAGAATAGAAACTACAGAAATAATGGCAGTTTCTAAACCTGATCATTCCTTTTTTTTTCTTGTGTCATCCCAATTTAATAAAAATTATTAGCTTTATAAGCAATGAATAATAATAAGACAATTCTTGTTATTAAAAAGCTTGCAAGACCTACACCTGTAGAAGGAAAAGCATTTTTAAAACGAGTGTGAAATCTTTTAAACAATTTTTAATTAGTGACCCAAAATGTATGCCATAACTTTTCATCACCCCGTGGGTGATCTCTAAACCTCTCCCACATACATTGACTGTCTGCTTAAAAGTTTAAAGAGCTAACAAAATGTTTTAACGAGATACAAATCTCAGAGATCATTAATCAATATGTTCAATGTTATTTGTGATAATTCATCATGACATGATATTAATGGGTTACTGTACCCTTCAGAGGTGAGATTAATGCAAATGAGCAGCCACAATTAACTTTACTGCTCCCAACTCACAGGAATGGACAGATGATTATAAATGACAACTATATGTCAATTACAATATCCAATAAAGTGAAGCTTAGAGGGCAATCTATCTACTTTTATAGTTCTTGCTTGACATAGCTGAATTTAGCTCAACCCACTGTTGTCACAGTGTAACCACTGCTTTGAAGGAGGGGTCAAATTTTTAATTTTCTATTTCTTCGGAAGGAATTAAATTGTGCATCTAAATGCCTTTTCTGGAGGAAAGCTGCAGGAAACCAAGAACAGATGTTGATATCCTCATCAGCAAAAAGGAAATCGTATCTGTTTTCAAATTGCAACAGCAAGGCCACAAAGAAAATAATCTGCCCCGCTGAGTAATATATTTATTCAATTAAAAAAAGACCCAACATATTAATGCAGCTATTGGAAGGAATTTACATTTGGTAAATTGCTTTGTCACACATAGGATACTAAGACCCCTCAGGTTAAAGATGCTGAGTGAGGTGTCAACTGGTATGTGCAGCTTTATATACATACAGATACTGTATGATCACCTCTTGAGCACCAATGCTTCTGCACTGAAGAGATAAGACTTCACAGGAAAACAGCAAAATTTCAAGTGGCAACAAAAGAACTAGAAACAAAGACTTCAGATGTTCCTAAACCAAACAGCTGGCTAGATTGAGGAAATTCTGAAATCATAACAGATACAAAATCTTATGATACCTCAGTAAATGATATATTTACAAAAAGTGGGGACATCAGCTCTGATAACACGCTCAGATTCTTGGCCTGCTGCCCTCCACCAGAAAAAAAAAATCTTTCAATGATGGTAAGAAAAGAAACACTGGTCAAAACATTGTAGGAAGCCTTAGAGAAAAACACCATAAACCAGGTATTTCCTGTAATTTCACAAATTTTTCTTTGTAGAATCTTTCCTATGTCTTATGGCCAATCAGCCATCACAATGCACTGGGCCAACTCCTCTGCACAGGGTCAGAGATGTGCCCTGTGGTTAAGGATGGGCCCCAGTGCAACAACAAATATTACTGCTACATTTTATATTTACTCATTAAGGTTACACAATATGCCAGCAGAAACTATGACTTGATCTCTCCAACGCATCCATATTCTTCAGCCCACAGTCAGGCTCTATAAATCAGATACACAGGATTTCCAACATAAGTTACACCTGCAGGGTGTTTGGGGATAAATTCGAGTGCTTGAGATAAGTGGAACAACTAATGTCAGTTATACAAGGTGCCCACTGAGCATCCAATTTTCTTTGAGAAAAACAACTTACAGGAAGCTTCTGGCTTTTGATTTCATTTCCTCAACACAAAGCATTTGAAATTTATTTTAGCTATAGTTATAAGAAAAATATTGAAAAGTGGGGTTTTATTTATTTTCTTTAATTATCTTCTCTTTCCTTATATACCCATCTGAAAATCAGCCTCAGCTTTTGAGGCTTCTGCTTTGCTGTAAGTAGAACCCAATTCTACAACACAAGTCTCGCAGAAGCATTGCAGCCTATGGAGACCTACAGAAATCAGGGCAGAAGAACGTGGAGGGCAGAATATGGAAGTACCTCACCAGGACTATCAGTACCTTTCCACTTGAAAAATATTCAATAAAAGTCGATGGGGGGGTTGGCTAAGCAATATTTTAGGCACTATTTAGCCACTTATATTAGCATAACACTTAATTTTCATCATGCAAGTCATAAGATCATGTAAGTATGTTTATATCTTAGCATTTTGCTGAGGGACAGCAGGAGAGTTCCTGATTTTCTTTAAAGTAATGTTTTCCAAAGGAACTGTCTCCCCCACCTCATTTTCTTTAATCTAATCAACAAGAAAAATGGTTTTCAATGAATAAAACTGCTGACACCATTATCATCATTTTCAACGTGGGGAAATAGGAGAAATTCTTTACTGCTTCCAATACGGATGATAATACACATTTTTGTGACAACATTTTGTCGATGTCCTGATACAAAAGCACATCCTGAAAAAAACATGTTTTTGAGAAGAAACAGTTTCTGTGCCGACCTCTAAAAAGCCTGAAGTTTATAACAACCCCTGAAAATAATTTTATGATACTAATTATCTTCAGAGATAATATTTTAAGTAATAGCAGTATAGGGCAATCCCAGATTCACCAGCAGAAATAAGGTTTATTCCATTAAAAAAACGCAATACTTTGAACACAGACAAATACCAGCTAAATTCATAATTTAACTATGTTTGTGTAAGAGGAAAATTTCCTTTTGGATTTTTTTTTAACTAATTAATCAACAAATTTGAGTTGGCTAAATAAAACCTCTTCCAACGCCTCCTATTTAATTGCAGTTTGGCACCAACAAATATATATCAAAATTATAGTATCTCCCTTGACAGGAAGCTCCTTGCTTCCACACACAGTTATGGCTCTCTGCAGAGTAACCAAGAACTGCTGACAACCTTGAACACTGCTACAACAATATTACTATACTTGGCAGAGAAGTACCCTTGCGGCAAGAGAAAAGCTGTAATTTTGACTGTCACTTCACATTACACTAGATATTATTTCACTGTATACACATACACACTTACAAAACTCTTAATAGACTACAGTTTTCTCACTGCCCAGCTCCTCTATTATAAATGACAATATAATACTGTTGACCTATTGGTAGGATTGCTAATAAAGGTAACATTTAACATCGCTGAGAATTTTCTTTTAAACTATAGTCATCATAAATTGCCTTGTCCTAGTCATCTCAAAGCTTGAAGCTTTCATCTATTTTATTATTAATTTCAAAGGAAACAAAATATTTGAAAACAAAGAGGAATTATAATTCAGTTGGATCTTGACAATATGTTCTTAAATATTCAAATAATTGCTGCTATTGTAAACATTAATACCTTCATCTACCAGCTACTTTGGTAAGAAAGTGATCAGCACACTCAAAAAATCCCCAATCAAATCATCTTTCTAGATTTTCAACAATAACATAAGTAAAAAGGTAACAATAGGTAATAAATAACACGGAGTGAGAAGTGGAGCTAAATTACAGACTTCCTCTCTGGGCCCATTTCTGTAACTACAAAAATGAGTATTGGAAGCATTTAATTGAAAAATAAATTCTGAGCATATAAGTAGAGAACAAAGACTCTACTTTAAAATGTTCAGTGGTACAAAATGGTCTGCTTTGAAAATGCATATATTTGTGACCCAATGAAAAGGATATTTGGTTCTTTTAACTCAGATCCAATTCTAGGACTCTAAAATAGTTTACAACCCAGTTTACCTCCTTACTTTTTATTTTGTATACTGCATATGTTCAACACATAGGCTGCTTACTGACTTCCAAAAACTTTAGCACATGTACATTCAGAATTTGCACAGTCTCACTGAGCTTTAACAAAAGATTATCAGAGAAATATGACCACAATCAGGTACTACAGGTAAATCTAACTGCTAGAAAACAAGTTTTGGAATACTCTGATGTCAATTTATTATACTGCAAAAAACTCCAGTGTTTTTTCTAAAAGTTATACAAGATTTAATTAAGCAAACTGGAATTAAATAGACCCAAACAGCACCTGGAAACAGTCATTACTAAAAAGCATCATTCTGATTTTACCATAGTTCAGGCATATTTTACTTCTACCCTTGTGTTATTGACATAGTGTTTCAAATGCATTTAGAAAGACACCATCTTTCTCTTGTGCTGTTTAGATAAGGAAGCAGCACTGAACCTCTTTGCCCTTCTCCAATAAAATGTATCAAAAATTTCAGCACTGTCTGCTGACCACACCACATTTAACAAGATTCACAAATGAACCCAGAGTAAGTTTCCCACTGTGACACATTAATAATAAGTTCCTTATCCCATCTATCCCAAGCCATGAATATGTAATGTTATAAAATGAGTCCTTTTCACACAACAGAACCTCAGACGTGAATAAATAAAAACTATCCATCACAAGCCTGTGAAAAATTAATGAGAGTTCTGAGACATAAGGAAAAATTGGTTACTGAGATGATAAGGTCCAGTATGTAAAAACCATGTTCCTCACCAGCTGTAAATTTTATTTTAAAACTTTGCAAAAAGAGTTTAAAAAAAATCTTCCTATAGCACATTTACCATAAGAAACATAAGAAAAGGGGAAAATGCTTTAATAGCAAGACATATATCTAAGTAGCCCAGACAGCCTTTAGAACTGGGAAGCAGATCAAACACCACCTAACAGGGAGTTACAGCTCCAGTTACAGCACAGTTGTAACCTTAGATATTTAGAACCACAGTTCCTATTCCATTTCTTTTCCCTTCGGAATGGAAATTCCTGATGAAATAAGGCACTATATCTTGCTAAACTTCATTTACTCAGATAAAAGAAGAACACATGGAAATGTGAGTGTCTCTTTACTGTTCCAGTGGAGGCTTTAATCTCTTGATATGCAGTAATCTAGTTTTCAATACGAAAAGAAATAAGAAAAAAAACCATTTTTCAAAAAAGTTGAGCCACCATTACGTATATTAATAGATTTTCCTAACCTTGCCCCAAAGACCATGTTGATGTCTGAGGAGCACAAGTGCTGTGCAGGTCTACTCAAACCCAACACCAAGAAATGCTGGAGCTTTGTCTTCAGGCAGGGAAACAAGTAGAGAGAGAACAACAGGTACTGCCCAAGTCCTTGAAAGAGTTCCCTCAACAGCACTTAAACTTTTCTACCAACAGACTTCAGAAAAGATTGCATGATCTACAGCCCATTTTGTGAAATGTGAGCCATTGTAATGCTTTACAGCTAAAATGAAAACTATGCCTTGTGATACCAAACTAGGTCACCTATTTTTCTCCAAAATCTGTCTCTGCTCACTCAGCTCTCTTGCATTAACTAAGTTTTTCTCTTTTCTATTCCACCGTTATCCCCACACCAAGAATCTATGGGTTCCTCCAGGCTTGGTGTCCCAAACTATTTGTCATTTCTGCTCTGTTTCTTAATTCTGATAAAAAAGCATTGAACTCCTCTTTGCTTACCTCAGTGATCACTTTCTGTTAACATATCCCAGGGTACACTGAACGCCTGTGGACAAACACAGGGTTTCTCCTTTCCCAGGTGGTGAATGAAGTGATGAGCTCTGCAAGTGCAATATTGGCCCTTTCCTTAGTTAACAGGACAGGAAACCATAATGAAAAAAGACAGTGGCAGAGCTTCCCTCCCCAGTGTACTGAGCAGATTTCTCTCTCAAGGTATGGCTTCACCACATCAAAACCTGATCAAGCAGGATGTTTTTACTCCTGGTTTCTTGAAAGTGGTTATGTCTGAAAGGATGGCCTCCAGAGTGCTGTCAGGGGTGTCTATCTGCAAAATAAATTACCTTTTCAAGTCTGCACTGGCAGTGATTGAGTGACTACAAAGAATTATTTATTAGTCTTAAAATGCTGCTGGATACAGTTAAGGAACTATTTTTTCTACAAAACTGTGATAGTCTCAAAGAAGAAAGGGAAATATGGTACAATCCCCTTAGATTGTCAGTTTTGTTTGAGGGAGGAGGAGGTCCTCTCTACAAGAGCTCAATCCCTGATCAAAATTCCTATCTTCCAGATAAATGGCCTGGAATTTCTTTTGGTGCCTCATGGCCACCTTTGTCAAGTCATAACTCTTGGGGAGGGGAACAAGCAGAAATGGGGGCAGAAATCATTAAAAAAAACTTGCAGCCAAATCATTTCACATTATTAGCTAACTCCTCTATTTTAGAATATCTGACATTTAAGTCCCTTGGTTTGCATTCTGAACTAAGAATTCTCTCATATTTTCAATAAACTTTCTTATTAAAATTTTTCTCTCCGCTTCTTACTTATGAAATTTCAGTCATCAGACTACTTATAAGACCTTGCTGCTTAAACAGGTATTGGATTTTCAACTGGGCCAATGCAGCTGAAGGTTTCTTTCTCAAGTACCCTTATTGCAGGTTGACCTTTCTTGACTTGATACACATATTTTGCAGGGGAAGAGCCTTCAGGTTTGTAATCAGCCCGGTCATATGCCCACCATACCTATATAAGCATGCATGGAGAAGGCCTGCTAAATATCTTTGGCATATATTATTAGTATACTTTGTGATCAACTTACATATCAATTCCAATGAAGAAAGGCCAACTGAAGGTTGATTAATATTCAGACATATTTTAACCCTTACAATATCCATCACCATATGTGAGCAAAAGACATTGAAATATGCTTTTATACTGAGGGGAGTTGCAGGGGGAAAGCCAAGAGACACCACTGGTTATTCTTGGGCTCTCTAAGTCACGAGGGACAGCAGTGAAGGACAACCAGAAAGGATTTCAACGTGCTATTTCCGTCTGAAGAGCAGCAGCCCCTGTAATGCACTTCCTCTGCTGCTGCACCATCAACATTGCTCTATATTTATATGCAATCTATATTTGCACTTGTTTGGCACTGCAGTGGTTGCAATTGGCAGTGCAATAGATGAGTGGGCAAAGCACAAAATTAAAAGATATTCTTCCTGCATCGTGCTGACCATGCAGAATCTCAGCCAACAGCAGCCAAACCCCAGAATGTTTATTTTTAAACTAGAGCAATATACCATTAGTTCTCAAGTTTAATTCAATTGATTTTCAAGCAAATAACAATAACATTAACCCATAGATAGGACAATCTTTCGGTGATGGATGAGAGTATACAGCAAACACCAAAGCTCACACAATGAATTCCCCACTGCCAGACGACTCCCCCGTGGGACACCCAGGCAGGTCTGAACAGAAATGATTCTGGGGCCAAAAGGAGTTCCCCATTTCATCACCTCAGCAAAGATGGATTCCACGACCTTCTGAGAAAAGCCTATATATAATTTTTGCTGAATAGGCCCCTCAGTTAACAGCAGAATCCAATTTGTAATTTAGCCTTAAATGCACACTCCGCAAAAAGCTATCAGGTAAGAAAAACACCTGACATGTAGATAAAAATGCTTCTTGACATACATAAGTAAAAATAATACTACGGCATTTCTCAAATTAGCCATTTGAAGTATGCACACCTTGAAAAAGTTTCAGTGTATAAGAATGTATTTTGGTTTTCCTCTTTTTTTTTTTTGGACCAAGAAAATATTTATGAAAAGAATAATAAATAATTAATTTTACTGGCTGCAAGCTGGGATTCTTTCCTGGTTAAACTATATGCAGTGAAATGGCATTTAAATTATATGAGAGAATTGATTCAAATGGCTTCCATTAGCAATTTGGCAGGCTGCTGTGAATTGCTCCTAATCAATTTTAAATAAAGCTATTCTATCTGCGAATGGAGCATCTTCCTTCATGTTAAACATCTCCACGTTGCACAACTGTACAGCAGTGGCTAAAATACAAATTTCTTCATAATTTCTTATAACTCATTGCATTTAACAATGTGCCATCAGTGAAAATAATGCAGAATAAAGATATGCCTGTATCCTCAGAGAAGTGTTCTGGGCTCTAAAGGTTTTCTCTTTTATCTTACATTAATGAATATTTCAAACTAATGCTATTCTAGGCCATTTTACACTACAATCGTATCTTAATTTTGCTTGAGATTTGATCACAAGTAATTAGATCCATTTGAGTTGTAGATATACAACATACATGTATCATAACTATTTGAAGCACATGTGTTTGCATTATGAGAACTTATATTAACAAAAATGAAAACTGCAAAAATGTCAGCAGACATTCAGGATTTTCTTTTAGTTGTCTCTGGTTGTTGTTTAGAGGAGACATCTTCATTTTCAGACCAAGTTTTTTGCCTGCAAAATCTTGGCAGAGTACAAGAGAACAAATTCTAGTTGTGACAATCTACCACCTCCTTAAAGTAGCTCAAAGGACACACTTTTATAGTGGGCATAAGAAGACAGATTGAGAAGTTAAACCATGGCAGTTTCCATTACACATTTAAAATAAAATCATAAATAGATTTATAAAAACATTAAGTATTCAATATCTTAACTTGGCAACAAAATCTAACATTATTTCAATATAATTCTTCAGTTTGACTTCATGTGCCATGCAAAGACACAGGGCTGGTTTAGATGCTGCAAAGTTATGAGATGTGAACTCAATAACAGATGGTCACAGTCTTCATTGGTTTGGCATGTCTGGCAAAGCAGGTACTGACATGAGAGTCAGTAAAGGTGTATATCTGTCTGTCTTGGGGCAGAATCTCAAAAATGCTTGTCCTGGTGCTTTCAGTGATTTTGGACTCAGAAAATCTCTTTCCTTAGTCTGATGTTTTATAATGTCCAACTCTTAATAGATTATATTTGGTATTGAGTCTTTTAAAGACAAAAGAAATAACTTTGACCTTATTCAGAGATAATTGAGCCTCAGTTCAGAAGGCTTTTTAAAATAAAAGACAAAATTAACATAGTAATGGTAGCAAGAACATTATCATGAGACAAAACAAAGGAAGCAAAATATTATCAGTTTAGAAAGCACTGTTTAAATGTGATGTTTGTAATTTAAAGCATCTTCCTAATAATGGAAAAGTATATAAAAACTGTCAGTAACACATGAAAAATCAGATTCAAATACAGAAAAGAAATTCACATTTTCTGAGCTGGGGAGACCTGAGAGAGAAAACATGAAGTGCTTTTCCAACATGAAGAAAACAGTTATTTAACAGACTGTGACTGCTACGATAAATCAAAGATTTACTTTACAAAGCAGTAAACATGGTGAGGAGGAACCTCTTCCAAAAGACCATAAAAAAGCAAAGTGGTGGAAGTAAATAAAGCTGTCCCACACACTTCCACTGTTCAGTTCATGAAAACATGGCTTTCAGGAATCAGAAAAGTTAGCAGCAGGTATTGCACAGGATGTCTTTGCTTATTTATCCTTTGCCTCCCCTTCTCTGATTCATCCAAAAAAAACTGTGGAAAAAGAGAGCATGAACACACAGATGGAGCTACACAAGCCAACAGCTGATATCAAATAACACTTAATTGTGTTATGTTCCACTTTTAATTGAAAACACAATGTGGTCAGTGCAGAGATGCCATTGTGTACTGAGGTTTAGGAATGCACATTATATGCCTATTATGCTCAAAATCTACAGCACCTACACGAGAGAACTTGATGCCTTCCCAGATAACTGCAACCATGAATGCCCTGGAAGGAAAGAGGAACCCTTCTAAACCCACACCTGAAGAGACAGCTGTTATCCAGGCCACAGGTCTGGAGATGAAAGGGTTTATAAGTAGATAGGGCTGTCTCCTCTGAGGACTAAACAATGCCACGATGATGTACGGCTAAGCCTGACTTAAAATCAGAAGCTGGGTATTACTGTACTGTAACATTTTCATGAGCTAATCTCATCCCTAAATCATGCTTAAAATACTCAGGAAATAAGGGATCTGTGCTCATTTCTCTCCTCTACCCGAGGGGGCTATTATAACCTGAACAAATCACAGGAATCCATCCTGACCACTCAGCTGTTGGTCATTCCACATGAGGTAATACCTCTACTCTCCTGCTGAAGTGTAGCTAATGTAGGAGGGGGGAAAGTACAGCTACAAGACAGTACACACAAACCATCTTATTTCCAAGCTACTTTACTGTGGCCCCACAATGGGCAGCAACACCAGCTCTTGGCTTTCTGGTTAGGGCTGGAGATGTACAGGGCACAGAATCCACCTCTGCTGGCAGAGTTCACTCAGCACTTTTAAGTGGATGTGGACAATAAAAAGTGATACCACATATGTCACTGTTGGTGCCTGTGGCTTTCAGCTCAAGAGCCCTGAAAAATTCCTCCTTGGCATCTCAAGCATTTCTAGACTTCAGAAAGCAGATTAAACAGCCTGATAAGGAGATGACCCTCACTGCTTGCTCTGGATTCAGAATAAAAAAAAAAAAAAAGAAAACGTCCTCCTTGTTCTTTCAGTTTGTACAGCCACATCCCTAAGTCAGTTTTAACCCACTTTTTAAATCAGTAACTGCAGAGTCTCAGCACATCAATACAAGCCAGCTGCCCAAAATTCCAGGGTCCCATGAAGTTCTACGGTCTTCACTGGACCCCACACTTCTCTGCATATGTGACATAAGCCCCTCTTCAACTCATTTTAAAATTAATTGAAGTTTGTCCCCACTGCACCCACTTACTGTATGTACCATGAACAGAGCTTAAGAGAAGCTCAGAAATTAAATCTGTGGAGCCACAACAGCCACCATGTGCTGCTATGCTGGAGCCACACACAGATTGTTTATCTTTTAAAATATACCACTACTGGAATACTTTGTCCTCTCATTCTTTTCACAATTTAAACACTAATTCTACTAGACATATATTAATTGTACCAACTGTTATATGAATTCATAGCTATCACCTACTCTCAAAAATCTCTTTATTTGACAGTAGGGATGATACTGTATCATCTTAGTGTAAATTAAGATGACAGTTTCTTCATTAGCATAGTATGAATATACAGGATGATAGTACATATTATAATAAGAAAAGCAAATTTAATCCAGTTTCAATTACATTGAACAGAGTATTTACAGCAGTCCAGTTTCAAAAGCATTCATATTCTTGATACAGTGAAATAATTGTATTACCAAGAACATCTAGATCATATCAGCAGGTGCCAACTTTAAAATATAGATCTCTATTTCCATGATGAAAGTAAAGATACTAAAAAAAGAGTGCATCTCTCTTGCTTTCCTTGTGGAATCTACTGAAATCATTAACATACCCAAATAGAAGTGAAAATGCATTCTGATGTGAGCAACTCAATATCAAATTTTGTCTTGCAAAAGATTTTTGTGTTATGTTAACTACATCAAAATAGAGGTCTATTAATATCTCTATTATTAATACAACCTACAGAGGAAGCAATTAACAAAATCTTAATGCTAAACAATTTTTGAACTCAGCACATTTAGACAAGACTACTTATCACAAAATTACTGTTCTTATTTCTATTGGTTGCTAAACAAGGTAATACAGCAATACTTACCACAACAGTATTATGCAATGATCCAGTTTTAATGCACACCAGCATTCAAGAAATTAGATATAGCGAAAATCTCTCATGACTACTTAAATTTTAATCACTTTTTTATTGTTATATTGCAGGAGTTAAGAGTAGAGTAAACAACGTTCTTAACCCCATTGGGCCTTAAGCAGGTTCTCCTCACAGAAATGAGAAGATGTTGGCAATTTGTACCGTTCAGAAATGCTAAAAAATTCTGCCATCATTCAATACCCTCTTGTATCATGAAAAGATTCTTATGCAGCTTGTTCACTGATAGCTCAGATACCTTAATTCCATTTATAGTATTAGAAAAAAATAAATAGATAACCAAAACAACATTTCAACAAATCTTTAAATTAACTTCTTGGTAAAAGGTGTTTGAAGATTTTTCCCAAACTCCTACAAGACAAAACAAAAAGTATACAAAATCCCATTGCCTGAGCTTGCTGAAGTAGTCTGGAGTTTCTATTGAGAAGGACTAGTATTGAAATAAACACTATTATTTGGCTGGCTGGCTAAGACAGTGAATTAAATCTTCCATGTCTTCCTCAAGTATTTTTTAAAAACAGGTTTGTATCTTCCCCAGAAATTAAATCTTGGGGGTTCAGAATCAGTTTTCTATACAAGTTATGGTCCTGTGTTTGACCAGTTTCCTCCTCAAACACAAGACATACACATGTAAATTGAACCTATTAATGTTTCACAAACTGTAGCTGTAACCCACGGATACATCTGCTCTTCAACACAATTTCACAGTGTCGAGGTCACTCGGATGTAACTCAGATCCAGTGCTGGGCCCGCTATTGCTTCTAATGGACAGGAGTTTTCTCACCATTGTCACACAACAGATTGGGAAAAATATCCTAGGATATGTCAATACAAAGAGAACCTCAGATCAGGCAGGAGTGGGTGTCATGAAGACAGAGGACATGAATCCAAAGGAAACTGACACAGCCCCCACTGAGCTCGAGACCAGCAGGCAGGCCAGGGAAGGGCTCTCTGGGACAAACTACTGAAGTACATAGAGCTAGAACATTTCTAAAAGTCTTGGAATATATTTAATACTTTATTTATAAGTGAAAAAAGAAGCTATATAAACTTCTTCCATACTGTCTCTTTACATTGTCTCCTTTTAGCAGGTTCCAGACAACTCCCCTCAGCACCTAATTTAGGTATTGTATACCCCCTTAATTTAGAACATTTTCCCATCACCAAGCTGTATCACCCATCAGCCATCCTTATGGCACTTCGAATAAAACACCATGAAAAATTCTGGACCCTCATTATGTGTATTTTTCTACCTTGACCTCTTCTATCACTGGTAATATATTCGTCAGTTTAAAACACAAAAAACAGGTAAAAAGGCAAGATCTATTCTGTTACCAAAGTGTCTGATAAATATAAATATCAGCTTTCCATACACGACTCATGACATCTTATGACATTTTAAAGTATATTTAATAGCTTTAAAAAAACCCTTTAAATGGCTCTAGTCATTTACTGTAAATGTGCACTGTAGGTCACATGCTCATCAGAGGGAGTACCTTTAGCATGCATTTATGGGCTTGCTGTTGCTTTTCAAAACAAAAAGATATAAATCTTAATACTCTCAGTTCTAATGTATGGATACAAGCCATTAATCACTCTGACAAACATATGTAGGCTGCAACCCTGTATATGCTTTAAGAATAGAAAGCAGATGAAAACAGCTTACACCTTCAGGTACATCTGTACTCTCCCCAACACTCATCATTTGAAATTTGGTCAAGAAGTTATGAGATGTGCTCTTATTTCTGTAAATATCATAGATCAAATTAGATATCACCTGCAGGACAAGCTCTTTAAGGGATTTTTGGTGTGCTGTGATTTTTGAATGAGCCAAAGCAGGCAGTGAACATTCCACCATGAACTGCCAAATTCTTCACATGAATTCAAGGAATCTTCATTTCCCTATTTTATTTAACATTATAAACAGAAAAGGACATTTAAAAGAACTGTGCATAAGCAGCAGTCTTAGAGATCCCAATTCTGTTTGTTCTAAAATCACTGCCAAATTCCCACTGATTTCAGCATCACAAAAGAGCCATTTCATCAAGTACCATGTCATGTTTCATGAGTTTTTATTTCTTCTCTGATTCTGCTACTTCTAAGAAAACTTGACAAGATTAATTTGACATATTTACATATTATTAAAAGAAAGTCTCCCAAATCCTAAACACTCATTTTCAGACAAGAACATTATATAAGTCTGCCAAAAGAATGACTAATGCACATCCCAACTTCAAACTTCAGTAGTGGCAGATAATAAGAATATTTGATGCAGCCAAAGCATTAGTTGAACTAAGTTTGTAAGCAGTCAAACAGAATTGCCTGATAGGAAAATAAAACTAAATTGCAACAATTATCTCATTGACATAAACCAAACAGGATGCAAAAAATAATGCTAATATTGACAGGTGTTCCTTCTCCCAGGACAGCTTGCAATACATTATCTCAGTGACAGCATGCACCAGGGAAGTCACTGGTTCCTGTATAGATTTGAGGTTAAGCTAAAGACTTTAAATCCTACTTACAATTCTGGAAATGGGGTAAACAACAGAAACCACAACCAACCTGATTGTGAGAAAAAGGGATGGGCAGATGTCAAACTTTTTTCCATTCTTAAGGAAAGAATAGAGAACCAATAGAAACAAAATAAAAATCTTCAAATAGCACATCCAAGTTTTCTTTACGCATGGAAAAATTGAAAGTCCTTCCATTCTTACCGTTCCTGCTCTAATCTTGCTTACTCTCTCTTCCTACCTCTCTTTACATCTTGCAATGTATTTTTCCTATTCCATGATGGGTTTTGCTTCCCTGTGCTTAACCTTCTGCACTTTTTCATGTCAACCTCTTCTCTTATTAATTTCCTATTGATTGTCCTTGTGCTGTTTAAACATCTTTTTAAGTCCCACTTCTCTCACTGAGCCTCCTAAGCTGATTTCTTTACAGGCAAAGCCCTGCACCCCAGCATTTACTCACACACAACTTTGGACAAGGATTCCGTGATTCTTCACACTTGGTCAAACAATTTAGCCAAAAGATCTGAAACACTTGTGCCTCATGTTGAGCAGCTCTATTTAACATAAACATTTCTGGAAATTGCTGATTTCCAATGCCATCGAGTAACCAATCATAGAAACATAGAATGGTTTGGGTTGGAAGGAACCTTAAAGACAATCTTGTTCCAACTCCCTTGCCATGAGCAGCAACACCTTCCACTAGACCACATTCTCAGAGCCTCATCCAACCTGGCCTTGAACACCTTCAGGGATGGGGCACCCACAGCTTTTTAGAGCAACCTGTGCCAGGGCCTCACCACTCTCCCAGTAAAGGATTTCTTCCTTCAACCCTTCCAATGGTTACCAAAGAACTCAAATTCTACTATGGATTTTGTTGTCAGAGATTTTAGAGCATTTTAACATGAAAATCTCCTTTTTCCTCTTCTCATTCATCATTGTCTCCTTTAACGTGCCTGTAGGTTTACACTGCAGGATTCAGTGGGCCAGACAGGGGGGACAAGGGAAAAAGCAAATAAGTATTTGTCAGATTAATATGACAATATATAGGAGATAAAGGTGAGCTGTGGCAGGAAGGACTATCAAGACAAGAAATGCCATGGGAAGATGGATCAGATGGAGACAAGAGTCAAGCCACGAATGGGGTGCATTTTGCACTGTCTCCCAGGAGTGGAGCAATTTGCTGCAATGCAAGAGTAAGGTTATTTTGCCTTGAAGGCCAGATTTTAATCAGCAATGTGTCATATTTTGCCAGGTATCTTATATTTTGCTGTTACCTATAGTATGTCTTTATGGCTCAGGCTAAGAGATGCTGATTTAAAAGGTGGGGAGGAAGATACCTATACCACAAAGAAAAGGTAAGAGACTAGGAGATAATAAAGAAAATTTAGAGTACATTGTGAACAAGCATTATGTTTCTTAAATTTGATCTATAGCTACAACTTTGAAACAAATTATGAAATTAAGGTTTCTGAAACCCATTTGCTTGGAGATGATGACACACAAGACACTAAAAACCAATTTGTCTGCACTCCCATAGAAAACATAAGCAACATCAAGAGCCTTTGTACATTTAAAACTAAAAACCCATCCTCTCTAAAAAGTCATAAATAGTGCCATGTAGAATTCTTACTAATATTGCAACTACCCATATTGCCCTAGTTCATATGGGTAGTATCAATAAAATATTCTCCCCTGAGTCAAACCTTTCCAAAGGTATTCACTTAAAGAATTATCTACATTAGAACCATTAACCTTGGTGCTGAGCATATTCTGCAATTTCTCACACAGCCAATGACTTTTTTAGCGATTGAAATGTGATTCTGGAAAAAAACCACCATGTTCTACAGAGAAATTTTATATGACAAAGATATCATCTTTTTAAAGATTCTATGATTTTACTGTACCACAGCAAAAAGTTCCCATAAACAGTGCCTCAAACATGATGAACTAAATTACTTTAAAAGTTTAGAATCTTTTGCTTTGCAAATGAAGATATAACATTGACAACAATAAAGAACAGAATCCAAAGGAATGTTTCATGCTGGATGCTTTGTGTACAAACAGATTTGTACTCTATTTTTACTGGAGCTTTGTGGTGTTTTGAGAAAACACTAATAAAAATGTTCATTATAGCTCTGGAAATGTGTGGAAAGAGATATCTTTAACCAGAGCAAGTCTTGGTCCATGTTAGCTGAGTGTCTATTTAGACCACACACAGTGGTTAATATTTGCCAAAGAATGCAGCATTCTACAAGCAACCAGGTCAAGAAGACAGTATATCAACTTCCAATTAAGTTAAAAATAATGCAAAATGTTTAACTTAGATCTCCAAGACCTCATCAGCTTTTCATTTAAACAGCTGCTGGGAACAGTATACAAAATCATACTTTATGAAGTTTTGAAATCTAGGGTCATCTTTCAGAACAAATAATCCAATAAAACTGAAGTTAACCTCTAAATGAATAATGTCAACTACAATAAAGCAAAATGTACTTTACAGACACAAGCTAAATATACTGAAACCCTGAATACCTTTGAAACTTAACCAGCAAATTTACAAAAGAACTGGGTCCTATCCATCTCCCATCTATCCAGCCACAAGGAGCTATCAGATTTTCATCACTGAAGTCACAGCAATTATTGGGCCCCCATTCTAACTACAGAAGACACTAATGTCTTTCACCACAAAAAAGCAGCCAGCTCATTAGTATTCACAGGATGAGAAGGTTTTTGGTTTTCTATGTTTTCTTTCTTAAAATACTTTCTTCTACACTATACAGACAGGCAGACACATTTTCTGCAAAACACTAATATTATTTAAAGTGCTTAGTATATTATTATGAAGATTTGACAGGTTTCCGACAAGACAGGAAGAATATTTCCTGGCCCACATAATCCCACAGTCATCTAAGAAGGAAAGAGCCACAAAGAAAACAAAAATTAAATTTGCTTTAAACAAATGTTTTCTTTTAAGGTTTTTCTTTTGAATGAGATTAAAATTTAAACTAAATTAAAACTTTGGATCAGAAACAACCTCAAAACATTCTTTGATTCTCCAAAAGAAAACCAATTCTCTTAATGACATCTTTGCAGATTAAGGTCATAGGAGAAGAAGAAAATGTGGTTACAATAGAGAACAATTTCAATGTTCAGCTGGGAGTAAAATAAGCACTCACTGGACCTCACAGTCACCCATCCTGCTACTGATACATCTTCTCCACCACAACACACTGCCATGGTGTCCCTCGAATTCTCAAATCTTGCCTGCACAAGCTATGACAGAGCTCCTGAGGCAAAAATAAATACATCATATATAATTAAAGACTATACCCATATATTCACAGAAGCGGAGTTCTCACTCTCCAATGCCTAAGGAAGAATACAAAAATATGACACTGCCTTGGGATACTCTCCTACTCTCAAACAAGTTTTAAGCTCAGGACATCCAGAGTCAGAGATAGTACTTAGTGTCTAACAATTTGTTTATTGCATTTCCTTTCATTAATCTGACCAGCTCCTCTTGAATCCGTGTAAACTTCAGCAGTTATGAAGTACAAAAAGTTTTGGCATTTTTAGTTCCTTCTGCAGAGGTTTCAAATACCAGTTGGAATGATAAGGTTAATTTGAACTGATTATATACATGAAAGAAAAAGCACTCTGATGAAATAACCCAGAACAACAACAAAAGGCAGGAGACCAGAGTTGTACAATGAAAATGATCACATTCATTCAGTTAAAATAGTTTAAGTCTTTAGAGAGTGAAATTCTATCACCTGGAATAGAAAATTCCGTAAAAATGTTTCATAAATCTGAGCAGAAACTTTAAAATCTGACTCATTACTGCTACTCATCCTCAACTTTCAAATCTTTCTTGAATATTTCTACACTCACAGCGATCCTCACCACAACTGACGCTATTTGCAAATTTAAAAATTTAAGTGCAGCTGCACGACAGTGCACTTTTTTTAAGAGAAGAGCAAAACGAAACACATCTCATGAGTAACTCTCAATCTGCCAGCAAATCAATTACAGAGAGCTTCTGTAAAAAGCATCTGAAAATCTGCTTCCAGTCAACAAAACTTAGCCATCTGGTTCGCACAGATATTTGCCAGCAACGGGTTTGCAAAACCAAATTAACAGTGATTACACAAAAATATTCAAAATTTAATCTCAGCTTGCCAATCACTTTTATAGTCCTTCACATGCATGTGCAAAGAATCCTCCCCTCACCTCTTTGAAGTTAATGACATGTTTAAACTGCCCTAGAAAAATGGCTAAAATTCCATTTAGCAGATTTGTTTTAAATTAGCTTTCTCAGCATCACCACAAAGTGTCAGGAAGGACACACGACTGCGTGGTCTTCACATGTTCCTCGGTTAAAATATAAGGGGGACTTTCTTTCAGTAATTATTTTAGTACTAATTGAACTTGCTTTAAAAAAAAGAGTGATATCTCTAACTTTTTTTGTTAATCCTGGATTAATACAATTTTGGACATCAGAGGTGTCAGTTTACCTCCTGACAGCTATTTATTATGTGTCCCTTCACCAACTGTTCATTCACACTTGTTGCCAGTAGCCCAAGTCTATTCTAGATGCTGTATGTGCAACCAGCTACTATAATACTCCTTCTCAATTTTTTCCTTTTTTTTCAGCATTCCAAACTGCCAGTTTGTAAAAATTCCCACTGTTTAATGACTACCAATACAAAGTTAATCTTGCAAGGCGCCACTCATCATCTGGCCCTTTTTCAGCAAGCCCAGTGAAGGATGCTGATAACCACCCAGGAGGTACTAACCTTAGACAGATGTGCAAATAATCCTTTCACATGGGGATAGTGCTGCAATTTTATCCATCTCTATTTTTAAAACCGGGAAAAAACATACAGAAATATGAGTTTTCTATTTCTTCTTGCAAGATATACAGTGAATTACAATACAAGGTGTAAATACTTCTCTTTTTAAAACTATCAGATAGTCTTTCAATCTATGCTTAAAAAAAAAGGCTAATAGAGATTAAGGGAAAAAATGAAAAGCACCTGGATTACACAGCAGCCAAAGTCTCATCATTCCAATAACATAATTCCAATATCTTTAATTTCTGTTGCAATCTTGGTACACAAGTATATAATTCTATATCCTGCTTGAAATACGGGAATCTGGCACTACTTCTATTATCAGAAACAGATTTTGAGGTGCTTAAGAGCCCACATTTTTATTACAATTAATCATACTTTTTTTTAATAGGAAATATTTTTCTCATGACTTTTGATTTAAACAATGATTTTTAAAAGAATTTTAATTAATTACTTGGATCCCATTTAAAGATATAGTAAAACCTAAGTGTTATCTCTAATATTAGATGAAAATACACATATAAAATGTCCTAGCACATTGGGAAATGATCATAAAATTGTATTAATATTTCTAAATTTTTTTGTTCGGATCTAAGTAAAACATGAGCATTCCTGTAATGCAAATCGATAATTTAATACCCCAAACCAGTGTAAATTAAAGCATAGGAAGCTCTGATGCTCTAATCACAGTTCACAATGGAAATTAATTTACTTCTGAGACACTGGCTCCAAAATATAAAATAAATGACATGGACCAATCAAAATGGAATCCAGGGTGACTACAGGACCAAGCTTTTGTTTGTCTCCTTTTTAAACCTTTCCCACAGGATGTCACTATTGCTCCATGTCAGTAAGGAGTGTGACTGACGGACTTTGGAGCTCCAAACTCTCCACAAGGCTACATGACACAGATATTTAAGTATCTTCTAATTTGTAAATAAGATTACAGCAAAGACTTATCCACCTCAGCTGCCATGTTGCAAGACCAAATATTTGCTGACCTATAAACAAATTAAATCCTGTTACAGTCCTTCCAGCTCAAAGAACCAGAACACTAACAAACCTGGAAATAGTGATGTCAGTGTGTGTACATTGTGTTTGTTTAAGTACCACATTATCCAACCAAAGACATTAAAGAATTTTCTTCCTTAGATTCCTATATTTTCACCCTTTAGGGCTACATAATTTATTTTCCAGATATTCATGCCATTGGATAGACTTTTTTCTAACAAAAGAGTGACATCTTGTGGTGACACAGAAATCCTGGCTGGAGCACATCTCATTTCCCCTACATGGAAGAGAGAACAAACTGGCACTCTTTAAAAGCTACAGTTCAAACCCTGCCAGCTTCTGGTGCTGTAGTCACGTATCCTCCCTGGAAGAGATGGCATTTGACAGAGATCCCTATTGATCCAGATGTTCTGGTCATCCCTACAGAGACAGAGGTCTCCACGTTCCCTGCCTTTAGGCAGCCAGACAACCTCCCCACTGCTCCTTCAGTTTGGCAATCAAATGTGTAACGTGTAGGTTTGGAAGTACCTTCTCAGGATCACACATTTCTAGCAAAAATCTTTGCAAGAAAACCGAAAATCAATGAGAATAAAGATTTTCTAAAACAAAGTGGGTCAAATTAGCCAGAGCATACGAAAACATGCCGGTGAACTCAGCTAAAATAGATTTTAATCATCGTACCTCTAATTATACTTTCAAGGCTAACTTTTTAGAAGAAGGGTTATCAGTGTTCCTATTCTGTTTAGTCAGTACCTTATACAGGTGGATACTATTTTTCAAAGGTATTTTTGCATCTTTATGCTTTGTTATTACAAATAAATTTGCCTTAGTAAGGTAAAATAAGAATGGTCCTATTGTGACTGTTCAAAAAAGTTAAAGCAGGGTTGCTGGGGGTTTTTAGCCTTTTATAGTAAATACTTTCTTGTCATGAAAATTATGTGAATGTTTTGTACAGTCCTTTTGCCTGTTAGTGCTGCTTAATGGATACTGACACTTAATGAACAATGTATTTGTAAAGTGCTGTACCTGAAACAAGGCCTCATCAGCAGAAATCACAAAAGAAAATTTCCCATTCTGCCATTACCATATATGCAATGTAACAGTAATGAAGACCAGGTGCACACATGTGTGAGTTATTTTATACAAGAACAGCAAAACTGTCACTGTGGTCAGCAGTCTGTGAAGAATATAAACTAGAAAAATTACAATGTTGCAGAGGAAAACCCCCTCAAGTAATTACTGAAGTTTATTTAGCAGAATATGCACCTTTGCTACTCTTAAGGTATTACTGTTTAGTTTGTGTTACCCAAAATTGTAAATAACCTGCCATCTTCAGACCCACAGTGCAAGCCAATTATGCAGGCTTTTATTGTGCTTGAGATTGAATTAAAGCCACCAGGAAAATATCCCACATCAACAACCCACTGATCCCAGATATTCCACCTCAGTTGTTCTGCTCTACATGTTCCAAAATAGCCATACAAAATAATGCACAATGGGTCCAGTGCTCTGAGATACAGGAATCAATTTTCAGTCACAAAATGATGGATGTAATAATGCATCTGCAACTTTTCTGAGAAAACTCTGAATCTTGCAGTATTAAATGATTTTCATGGTTGCAAAGCAGAGGTTAGAATTGACATGAATCAAAATCCATAAGGCAAATGATTACACCTTTCTTTTAAAAAGTCTCAAGATACTAAACACTATCTGGCAGTATTCTTGGCAGCTGACTCTTGGCATGGACAGCTTTTTTGCATAAATTCTGTGAAGATTTATGTAACAAGAACAACTAGAAATACTGAAGAAGTCTACAACCCAAACCATGCTGTTACACAATAATATATTCTGAGACTCGGCCAAGAGCTCTATCAACAACAAAATGTAATCTTTCTTTTTTTACTGGAATAATCATCTTTCTCCAAGAGTAAACAACCTCCACTGTTTCTCTAACTGCTCTCTGTAGATGTTGTTCCAACTGCTGTGATACTTTATGTCAGTAAAATACTATAAAACTGCTACTGGAAATCAGCTTTCTGAACTTCTGGGCTTACTTCACATGACTGAAGGGATTAGCTTGTTGCCCCGAGGTTTTCCACATGTTTTCACACACCTTGCTAAGGTTTAATTACCACTAAATATCAAAAATTCATATTCAGTCTAATGGGTCTAAAACCAACCAGATGTGAAGTTTCTGAAGAGCCTCAGGAATTCTCAAGGCCAACTCCCTCTGAGGTGCCTAAGGAATCAAACAACCTCCTCAGCAATAAAGGAAAAGTAAAAATGTAGATAGACACTTATGTTGTCACTGATTGAAATCAAAGGAAAACATAACAAAAATGAGCTGTAAAAATAGGCACAAAAAGAAGAGTGGTCATGCAAGAGTTAAAAAAACCTACACAAATTATAAAGGATATATTATGGCTTTTCATTTCAGGCGTGATACCACAAATCTTAATCATGCCAAGAACTGCTTTGTTTCCTCATCAAAAGATAGGAACTAGAGGGAAGTTTTAGCTCATTTAACTCATTGTTAATGACAAGGCAAGAATTCTTTCATCAAAATAATTTAAAGTAATGTATTCATTCCTTTATATCTAATTAAAAATATCCTGGAGGGCAAATCCAGATAAACCCACAGTCACCTTGGTAAAGATGGGTTGGGTTAGGTCTCAAAATACAAACCCCATGGGCTGCTGCATACAGGATGAGATGGGATGGAGACAGCCTGTGAACAAGAGTCTGCACCAGCTCACCACCAAGAACAGCTCTGCTACGAGTGTTCTTTTCAAGTGTGTGGGGCTCAGCAATAGGAGTAAAGGTTGAAATCACATTTATTCATATTCCCTGACCATATCCCTTCTCTGGAAGTTGGCATGGAAAGAGAATGAAAGAAAAATTACAAGTAATTCCAGTGTTGTTCACCACTGGAGGAAAAAGAAATCCCTTCCAACTCCACACAGGACTTCATGAGTCCAATCCAGTGATTGAGTAACTGAACTGGACATGACTTGAATCAGACACCAATGACACAGATGAACCACTTGAAATTCAGTGTTGATTTCACAGTTTTTTCTACACCAGAATGGACCTTTAATAAACAATATGAAGAGAACAGGTTATGCTTAAATAAAGCAGAAGCCACAGAGAAAAAAAGTCAATTAAATACTGAATTGTTTCATTTCTCAAACAAATTGAATACAATGAAACATACTTACTTTCTCTTTAAAAAAAGTGATCCTGGAAAATCATTCTCCAGAAGGCAAAGTCTTCACTACATTTTTACAAACAAAACTTGATGGTTTTGGCAACAAATTTCTTAGTACTTATAAAAACTAGGTTTATGCAACTAAACAGATGAAGTAGCTTGACTAGTTTATAATACAAATGTGCACTCTGATATGTTGGCATGGCTGTAATTTCCAGGCATTCCCCAGCAAGTCTCTAGATTCATGTTTATTTTGGCCAATGACTTGATCATTTTGGCAAGATAACCACCATCCTGATGGCTCTGAGCTGCTAATTAAATTTACATGTACTGCAAAATAATACTTCTATAAGTTATGCAAACTAAACTAGAGGCAGGATTTGAAATCAAAATTGAAATCATCATCATCAGATATATACCAAGATGTAGATCACAAAATAGTATGTTTTTTGTTCAAGCAATTAAAGCTTCCAATAAAATGCTTGGTTCCTAGAGCTCATGGAAAAGGTAATATTATATATCTTAAATGTTAATCTATTTTCACCTGGTTTGTGTTCTATTGCACTGTTCCAAAAATGTGACCTTCTAATAGAATTGTTATTCCATTTTTTCCCCTCCAGCACCTCCAGAGCTTTAATCAAGGCAGTTGAAATGTTCCTAAGGACTACAACATTCACCTCACTGCTTTCTCCTTCAAAAATATTATCAGCTGTGCCTGTTACCTGTCCTGCTTGTTGTCCAGCATTTTATGGACTAAATCCACAGTTTCCTGAAACTCCAATTGCTCTACCATGGCATAAGTCAGGCACAATCTCATAAGCACAACACAGTATGATGCATCACTGATATAAAGCACAGCTTCTACATTTCAAAGGCTTTTATTTCCTTTTTATTTCCAACTGATATCAACCAACCACTGCATCTACCCATGGGCATCATTTTCTGCTTCTGAGAGAAGCAATAAAGAAATAAATAACAGATTTTTAGGATTTGTATTACAAAACTGACCACAGGACACTTCTTCTTACACATGTCCACTTTTCCTGCACATAGATCTAGAAGGCAGGCCCAGAAGCACTTGTAAGTATTATAAAGTATTGCTTTACATATATCATTCTTCAGACTTTATACATTTTTAAAGGTAAATGAAAAGGTAAATGAGAATTTATGTGCTTCTGTACTAGAAAAATACCAACAGAAAGCCAGGATAAAATGAGGGCTGTCAAAAAATACAATTTTCAACAAATTATGGAAGTTACAAACCAATTCTTGGGTTTCCAGCTATATTCAAAACAAAAACTGTGGCCAGTATCAAGTGTTTTGACCTTCTAATCTGTCTTTTTCACATTTGCCACCTCCTCCACCTCCCTCCTCTCCTTTCAGCTCCAGACTCTATTCCTTGCTCACATTCCTGACTGTGAGTGCCTCATTCCTCTCCCGCTTGGGGTGATACAGCCCCAGTATTGCCCTTGCACTGGGCTGTCCCACTGGCCCAGGGGCTGAGACTTGGAGTAACTTGGGAGAGGAACATGTAAGAAAGTATCCTTGAGTAAAGGAGCTGTGTTTCTTTCCCACTTGGTAAGCAGACCTGTTAACTTAAAATTCACAATCAATTACCTAAATTATAGCAAGAAACTCAAATGTCAAGCTACAGCCACAGCTACAGATATAAGCATGGAATAATGATTAAAAATATTGTAATTTTATCTTTCATGTCTTCTCTCTATAAAATATCGTATCAATCAGGGACAAATACTGTTTCAGTTCCTTTTAAATTTGAAGTGACTTGTTTCACAATAAAGCATTTCAGGAACCCTAACAGAGGTCTGTGTTTGTTTGCTGGCTTAAGGTAGTGCATGACAGAAATCCTATCTAAATTGAATTCAAAAAAAGGAAGAAATTATAAATATATATAGAACCTTAAGCAGATTTAAAGTCTGTTAACAAAGGTAATTTGAGAGGGGGGAAATAATCTCTAGTTTGGCTACTCTCAACTCTGTTAATTTAACACTAAATTCATTAGATAATTATAACCCAGCACTCTGTGCACTGCCTTACCCACCAGATGACTTCTGGATCATTCAGAGAAAGAACAGGTCCACACTGCTGACTAGGATCACTATCAGCAATATTACTTTTCACAGCATTACAGTTCCATTGCTTTTGCATCCATGAGACTCGCCCTCTTAAAACAGAAACAAACTGCTCGGTTGCAAAAGTGAGATTCACCGAGTTAAAAAATTAAGTTGTACAGATCAGAAATGTAATCATGGGAGACAAGCTCTGAGAGTTTTTCAATCACTGTGGGGCTGCATCAATTTAAAGTCATGTTACATTAAAGAGAAAAACGTCTGGGAAAGTCTCCCAGTTGTCACTTTAGATTAGATTTGTTGTTGTTATCAGACTGTGCATTTTGTAGGCTTTTTTACATTTTAAAGATATTGCCTCATGCAGCTACAGAGTGCATAAAGAAACAGGAAACATACAATTTTTTAATCAGATTGCCTGGAGATGAGAAGTTTGCACAAATTAACTGGTAGTCTAATAAAAAATAATCATGTATGCACATCTTGAAGCCTATTAACATTTACACTTTACCTACCTTAGAGTCACAGCAAAGCCACCCAACTTAACTTCTCTTCACAGAAAGTTTCCATCCCTCCAACAATAAAACTGAACATATTATGGAGACTTGATGTCGCTAGTCATGACCATTGTATTTTTTGTAAGTTTTCAACTACACTAATGGATTTACCCACATACCCTACATTTAATCTGTTACAAGGGTTCTCAGAATCAGACAACTGCACACTACGCAGAAGATACAGGATTTACCTACATAAAAATACAATTGATGAATTTTAATTTATTTCTGCTTGATTTCAAGCTGACCTCTGATTTAAGGTATTTACCAGAGCATCAGACAATTCTCTTAATTACTCTGACTGTCAAGCTGTCATGTAAAGGGTTCTTGAACAGTACTGTATGTATTCATGCTGTCCATGTCACACAAACAGTAGCAAAATCACTGAATATGTTGTTAGACATGACTGTTTCAAGCAAATATTCAAAATACTATTCATACAGAAAAATTATTTTTACTTGAATTGCATAAAAGCATTATAGATAATAAAATTATAGCTTCTAACATGAAGTAGGGTTCTCTTATACAGCTTTTAAGAGTAGTATTTCGGAAGAATAAAGTTAGTAGCACACAAGTCAAAGTTCAAATATTTGCAGGTTACTCTTTAAATCAAATTCACAGGTTTGATCTAGACCCTAACTTTTTGAAATCTGGAAGACAAAATACCAGGGTGTTCAGAATATGCAGTAACTCCCTTCTTGCAATTTTCACGTGGTAAGAAATATTCCAAGGCTTTTATAAGCGGAAACCAGTAGAAAAACTTGAAAAACGTAACAATAAGTTGACAGTATGCAAGTAACATCCATACTGACTTCAGCAACACCAGCCCAGCAGGGTGAGCAGCTACAGGATGAAATCTATTTAAATACCTTTGCCCTCCCTACACAGCTGTCAGCTCTGCAGAAAGTTTGGCTGTAGAACCCCAGATTAATGAAGCAAAGTCAGGTACTTACACAGAGTGGATTTTGCTCTTCTGTTTTGTTTTTGGAGTCATAAGACTTTTACCAGTTTTGTGAGACTTCAGTATCATGGGGAACTTGGGTCTCTTGAAGCCACCCCTTTTTCACACTAGTGAAGACTCTTCCTCTCTACAACTTCAATGAAACTTTCTTCTACTATGTAGTATTTGAGTGTTGGCAAAAAAGCCACTCCCAGCCTCCTCAGACGCCACAGAGGTTCCAAGATGAACCAGACTAAATTCAACCTCTGTGAGTGATCTTTCTGCTCCAAGGGAAGCCAATGCACAAGCAACATACGGCATTTCTAAGTTACCATTTACTTGAGACCTACCACATTTATGGAAAAATCCACAGACTGACATTTAAAAATGATTAACAAGTCTCAGACTAGTCTCAGTTTCTCTGAAGGTGGACTTTAAGCCCGGTAAGGACCACCAAAAAGAAGAATTTTTTCCTGAAGTATGACATCTGTAACAAGCTATGTCTTGGAATAGTACATCTTTAATCTAACACCATAGCCTTAAATCTGTTCTGGTTCTACAAATGCCTCTAGTTATTTCATTTTTATCAGTGAAGAAAATGAAATAAAAAGTATTTCATACTTAACACCAAACAGACCATGTTACCCCAAAAGACATGCTTAAATAATTTAGCTGTTAAAAAGAATCTTTAACTATAAATGTACTAAATTTCAGCACAAAAGATTAACTACAAAAGAAATTAACACTGCCTTAGGAAAGAGAGATAACATTTTTCTAAAGCATTTCTAAAGCTTTTTGATATGCTATTTTTTAGAATTATATCTGGTGAGAACTAATATTTTTAAATGAGACTTTCAGAGCTGCTCAAATTGCAAAGTAACGTTTGTGCAAGTTCAAGAATTCTGTGGGACTTGTTTTGTTCCCTTTTTTAAAAAAAATCAGTACACAATCTTTACCCATTTATTAAGTGAATACACAGCAATCAGAACTTAATATTCAAATAATATTCACCTAAAAAAAATGTTGTTCCTGGTTGCATCAACAATTTTGTCACAGCATATCAAAGCAAAATAACATTTTCTCCACTCAACAACTTAAAAGTTTCCAGGGCTTTATCATCAGTCTAAGCAGTCTGTTTGCATTCTCCAATACAAACTGACAATCTAGTGATACAGTACATTAAAAATTCTCTGTAGTATTGACTGCCTGAAGCTGATGCTCCCTTGCTAAATGCAGTGCAGTTCAATTAACAGCTCTTCAATATACAATTTAATTTTTCTTTCATCTTGATCCACAGCCGAGCTTGAAATGAGGAATGCTGGAATAGATGTACTTTAAATATTGAAGCAAGTCTTTATAAATACATCTATCAAACTTGTAATGATTTCTGTCATAACAGAACCAAACAGATGAACCTGAATGTCTGTGACTTTCAGGTCTGTGCATTGTTTTTTTCAGCCTTATTCTCTTGGTGAATTTCTGGTGCAGGGAAGGGCTCTAAAAACTGCCCCAAAGGAGTGGAAGAGCTTTTCCCTCACTGCACCATTCTTGGGAAGTAGAGGAACAGTTTCCTGCTTATGCTTTATAAAGTCTTTTGCCTGTAAAAATCCAACTTATCACTAATGTCACAAAAACTGACTGCAGGAGTTTTAATATTTCTCTGATTATTTAAAAAGGTCACCAAACAGAAGCACGCAGCAGTTTCCATTACCAGATCTGTACCCAACTGGGAGACAACCAATCCTGAATTCAAAGTAAATATTCAATACATAAATAATATCCTGGATACCATTTTGCCCCCCTGCAGTGCGAATGTACATAGTACACTTCAAATTTTCTCTAGGTAGTCATGCCATTTCACAGTAAAATGTAAGGTTAATTTAACCAGGACAGAATGAAATACTGCATTTCAAAGTTCCTCTAAGTGGGCCACTGCTGAAAGAAGCTATTAATATCTCTTACAGCATGCAAGCTCAAGGAAACCTCGTGGATCAGCTCATTCCTCATAGGTATAACTACACAGCCCTCAAATGGCAGGATTTACTACTGTTAGTCAGAAAGGAAAACACTCCACTTTTAAGCTGGAGGCATTTTCTACTCTTTAAACATGTTCACAAAAACAAACTTGACAACACTTACTGCCTCAGGTGGTAGAGAAGCATCACTGACTTGGAAGGCCACCAACCTGCACGAGAAGAGCTGTGAAGCCAGAGAGGCTTCAGCAAGTGAACAAAAGCAGCGTGAGAAGAACAGAAATCAGTTCCAGATAAACTCAGTCAAATGCCTTTTCTCAATTAATACACGAATGCATAGTGAAAAATACAGGTTTACCTCATTTGTGTCCATGTTTATAATGGTATTAGCTGGAATGCTGAGATTTCATTCTTAATTTTTATATTTCTTTCTTCTTCATGTATTTTTAATCATCTTATCTAAGTTACCACTTTGAATGCCGAAAAAAACCTTTATAAAATTAACCAGTCTCATTATTGCCACCATTTCCTTTTTCCCTTTACTTCTAGTCCTACATTTTAGAAAAGTATCTCAGTACTGTATTTAAATTGTCAGAAAAATAACATTCAGCATTTACAGCAATTAACTCATCATTACTTTGAATAACTACACTAATTGGGATGCTCTACAAACCTGCAACACTGCAGAATTAAAAATAAACACAACAAAGATATAATTTACAACTAATCTATACTTACAATTAAAGTTAGTTTCAAGATTTATTTCATTCTATTATTTTTTATTAGCTACAGCAGACAGTAAATGGGGTGTACTACGTTCTGCTTTGCAAACACCTAGATTATAAAACATAATTACGCAAATTAATTAGAAAGGAGTGCATACATTCATGTCTTTGTTTGTAACCATAACATGTTAAACATGACTATATTAATGAGCAGTTCCTAAAACTTACAAGTTAGTATAACCAAGGAAAATACCAAAGCTCCCTGACCACACAAAGCATGAATATTACCCCGGCACAGAGAGAGGGTCACCACCACCTCAATCCTCCTGATGTCCTGTTCTGAAGCTGCAGGCTGTTTATAGGCCATTCTTCTCCACAGCAGAGTAACAATTCTGTGAGAACTCTTAACACCCAAAGCACCACAACTGCTTCGTTTTTTATACTAAGTAATACTGGTGTTTCTGTCAAATGATGTGCTGAGTATCTTTAGTGGAACCAGATTACTAGTGGTTTAGTGCAAAAATCAGAACATTTAGGTTCTGTTTTCAATGTAATTTTTCATAATGAACATCCCCTCATCAACAGCGTACAATTAAAGGAACAGGAGTTGCTGCTGAGAACACATAAAGTCAGTGTTGGCCTGTTCACTGTAGGGGCAGCATCAGACCTCACTCACTCTGGTTCAGAATTCTCACATGGCAAGTCAAAAGTAAAACTCAAAATTCATTTTTAATAGGAAAAATTGCATTCAGAAGTAATGTATGCTTTCCCCTCTAGCAGAACAGGGAAAACACATACATGAAGGGCTAAGCACATACATGAAGTGCTTCCTTCCAAGGCATATTAGCAAAACAAAGATTTTCAAATTACCTCATTTCATAATGAGAGAGTGGTTATATCTTGTGTGCACTCCCTCACACAGCTCTAAGGAACCTCACACAGGAGAGTACAATCACCTTCCCATTTTGATATGAAATAACAGAAATGATCACAAATATTGCCAAATTAATTGTGGACAGATGGCTATAAACATGTATCTGAAGTTCTGCCTTGTAAAAACAATCCTCATGGACACGGATCCATTGGGTCCAATCCAAAACTTTTCAAGGAAAAATGAGTATTTTCAGTGGGCTTTGGAAACAGATCCTTTAATGAAAAAGATAAATATACACTCTTTTGAATAGCAGCATGTTGATATAGCTTAGGTTTACACCTCTTACTAAATTAAGGATCGTGAATATTTTCAGCACAATGGTATCAAGTGTATTCACCCTCATGCCTTAACCAACTAAGCTAAATAAGCGGGTAACAAATCATCTTATTCATATGAAAATAAGACTGTCTGGAACACCAAATGTTTCAATTACTGGTTTGTGAAATTACCCAAAGAAACATGACTGGTTTGGACCCCACCTGAGCTGCTTCCTCCTTGGACACATGATAAAAAGTAGTTCCCATCATGCACCGCTAAAATGGAGATTTTCAAAGAAAGTGCAATTTCTCACAGCTAAATATCACAAAGTGAGAGAAAAAATACAGCAACAGACTATTAAAGAGTAGTTCAAGTGATCAAGGAAAGTCCAGAACACTTTGGTCCACAACTCAGCGCCTTCAAAGATGATTATCAAGATAAAAGGGAATTAAAGGCTGAGTAGAAATTAGAAAGGACACAAATTTAAAAAAAAATGATGCTTTGGCTTCATAGTAATAAAAGATTTAGAAATATAATTAACAAGCAAATAAATTAATAGTACCTTTTAAGCACTGCACTCAGCAAGTCTGTTTTCTACACATTTCCTGCATTCCTGTTGAACTCAAGCTATGCTCATTTTATGTCACTTATGCTGCTCTGTAATCATATAAGCCTGATAATTATCTTCAGTTTTATAAGCTATTGTGGATCATGAAACAAGTCAATGCTTCTTTTGATGCCCTCACATTAGTCCCTTGTCACTGTTAAAAACTGTAAATGATCCAGCAGTGTGGTTTTCTTACTTTTTTCTTCTTTTTAATGTATAACAATTCTGCAGAGTTGTACTACACCATCCAAGAGCTGCTATTTTCCTGCTCTAGTCACTGTTACAGTAGGACTGATACAAACCTTAAGATTTTTGTCTTTATCTGCAAGTATTTTTTAAACATTATCACTCTGTCACAGCACTGCAGGTCTGTGCAGTGCAGTTTCACAAGAAGAAAATCTCTCTACATTTTCTTCCCCATACTAAGCTGAACCAAAAAATGTTTCTCTACTTCAACAAACTCATTTAACTTATTGACAGACTGGTTACAAGCCTAAGAAAACAAATAAATCTTAAAGAACAGATTCTTCACATTGCAGATCCATCAAATCAAATGTTTATAAAGTCTAAAAGCACAAATGCTGAGTAAAATCTGGTTTAGCTTTAATTTTGGAGCAATTTTTAGAGTAAAGGCCCATTTTGCAATCGTGACAGCAAAAACCAAGACAAGAACACAACTCATACCAGGTTAGCAACAAGTGTTCACTGCACTTAACCAACAAAACCATGTTTCACTGTGAGGCATTCAGGTTCTTCAGAGTGTCAGAAGACCTACAGTTATTGCCCACTAACATACTGGTTGCAACTAATACTAACGGATACCTCATCCTGTTCCCTTCTGATAATGAAATAAACTAATAAAGTTGGGGGTTTAATCAGTTACATGGAAATGTGTGATATCTCAAACATAAGCACAAGGCCCTGGTCAAATTTTTACAAAATTAAAGCAAAGAACAAATTCGGGGACAAAAATGACCCACTGGATTCCAATACAACTTTTATAAAAAATCATCACAGTACATCTTAAAGCATTAGTGAGACACAATGCTGCCTGCTAAGTTTTAAAATGCAGAGAATGAAACTCATTGCAGAGGCAAAAGAGGACCAATAATATAATTACAAGCCGGTGCCTGTGCAGGCAGAGTTAATGCCGTGATTTGACATTGCAAGGCTATGCCTGATCCCCCGAGCCCTGCTGGAAACAGGGTTCACTCTAATTGGTTCCAAAGCACAGCCCACCACAGCAGCCTCCTCCAGCCCAGGAATGGTAATTTCCACACGACTGTAAATAGTGTTTGCAAACAATACAAACACGGTAATAAGAGGCTAGGTGGGTAATTAATGTGGCTACAAAGCAGCTTATTTGCATTTTTATTTAAAACTGCCTTCTTTAAAAAGCTGCTCAGATTTCTTTTTGCAAAAGGAGCCTTGGTTAAGCAATAGAGCAGTAATTACTCTCTTTAGGGGTTCTTTTATACATCCTTTAGGGAATTAGAATGAAAAGATAAGCAGAATTATAAAGGGAATCATGTAAAATATGAAATGCACTATAAACACTTAGTACTGTATTTACCATAAGCTAAGCTTGTCTTCTTCATTAATGGAATATATTACAAGCTTATGTTACAGTCAGATTAATTGTGAAGATGGTTTAAAAAAATTATACCCAGACACTCTAATTCCTCCTCTGCTCTCCCAGAAATGACAACTAGAAATCCACTGACAGCAGAACTCACTTTATGTGAGAACACATTATCTGGGCTATAATAAATAAGTTTAAAATGTCAACAACACTAGTTATAGAAAAAGGATTCCGAGAGAGAAAGCTTGAGGAAAAAAACAAACCCATGTTAGACTAAATATATGCAGCACCAAAGAAAACCCAAACTTTGTACCCTCTAAGCTACAATCAACATACAAAGTCTACTCTTTTTTTTTTAAGACAGACCTCTCCAGACAGGTTGGTGATATGTTTGAGCACACAGTGTCTCCTAGTGACGTTTAATTGAAGACTAAGCATGAAGTGCAGTTTTTAAAGGGGTTATCCTGAGGTCTCTTACTGTTTGGGGGTTGTCTAAAATAGTTTTTGTTAAAAAGCTCAAACTGCATTTAAGTAGTATTATTATAAAGCTTTAGGCATGGTAGGGATTTTGTGACTCACATTTCCAGATTAAGAACAGCAGGGCTGTGCTAAAGAAACAAATTACCAAAAAGATCACTTCAACATTTCTATGTATAAAATTCTGCTGACTGGAGGAAAAAAAATTAAGGAATGGTAAGATACTGTGATTCCTTTCAAAAACTACATTTTAGATTTTCTTTTATATATGTGTAACAGATATTGGGAGGTGAACAGAATTATGAGAGCAGAAGTAATTTAGTCAACTCAAAGGACAACTTTGTCTTTACTGGAGGAAATCATGGCCAATTATCTTACTATGTTAAAAACCTTGCAGCCTCATAGTTCTGGTTTCTATCAGCTGTGTACAGCATTATGAATTCATACACATCTGGGTGCTGCCAGGTTTGGGGTGCATCTAAATTTTGGGTTTGTTCCTGTATTCAGGCAATGCTATGAGGTCTAAGGGTTGCTTCGGGTTTGGGGTGTCCCTGGGTTGAAAGCTGTTAAAAGCAGCATCTGCTCCGGTGGAAACAAACCCCGTCCCTGCAACAGCACCAGTCAGAGCATCCCGTGAGGTGCTGGGCACTCCAGCTGGTTGCTTTGTCATAATAAACACTAAAACTCTATCAGTTTTATACATCTATACAGTAACAGTGCAGAGCTAATGACAGATGAAGACCTAAGGATGAAACAGCTGAGCTGTAGCCAGTACATCAACTCTCCAAGTAAATGATATCGGTATGCAGAAGGATGCCCAGCCCTCAAAGTTAGAGGCTTAACACATCTGCTATATAATTCAGACTCTGTTTTACAGTGGTTTCATTGCTAACCATAAAAACTGTAACAGTGGAACTGTATAAACAAAGTGAACAGTGTTTTTACGGTAAAACATGAATGTAATATAAATATTTGCCTTTCCCTTTTCTCAGCATCTGTAATGAAATTAAATTCATGCCATATGTTTATAGTGTACAAAAAAATAGATCTCAACAATCCATCCATGTAAATGTTGATTAAACTGTTAAATGTTTTTAACTTCATGTGGGTTGTTTTTTTATAAGCATCTGTATTTGGAAAATAGCTTTGCAACACAATCACTCTCTTAAGGTCCTCAACTGAGCAAATTACTCACAGAAACTTATTGAATTCTCAAATGTTATGGTCAAAATCTGGGCATAATTTCATACTGGCCTCAAAGAGTTGTTACTATCATCAGGACTAGTTAATGCTTATACCATCAATTCACTGTGAGTAACATAAGGTCTGATTTCATTGCAATTAGTCAATTAAAAGATTCCTTCACTTCAGAAGGATCTGGATCACACCCTTAAAAAATCAAAAAAAACCCTTATACTCAGCAGGGGCAATAATTGTTTAGTTGGAGTGTCTACAGCTGCAAGTGAGACAAATTGATACATAGGGGGTTTTACTGCATTACCAGTATATTTAATCCAAGATATTGCCCCTTCCTGCAAGGCCTTTTCCCCATAGCAAGGTTTGGATAATCACTTTTGTCTTCATTCTTCAGCACAGGCACTTCTCATGCACTAGAAAATAAAATATGTCTATATATTGCAGGCTTTTATAACTGTATATTATACTGTGATGGCATGTGAGCCAGTAATACAGAGTTTTTAGAATATCTTGCTTTGAAACAGCACAATTCTTTATTACGAAATGACAACAGAATATCAGAAATAATATTCTCACAAAAATGTGTGTGCTTTACCAGTAGGAAATCCTGAAATAATTTCTATTGTGAAGAGGTTACTTTTTAAGAGCTTTTATTTGAGATTTAATTCCATACTAACCGTCTGTGGCTTCATTCAGTATTTGCCACATCTTCAAAATCAATTTCTATGTATTCTTCATCTTTCTCCATAAGTTAGTATCTCTCACTAACCATGATGAGATGTCCTCCTGGAATCATTCACCTAAGTTAATTCCAAGAATAACTTTTGTGCAGATTCTCATGCAGTATGAAAATTATGTATTAACAGTCTGACTGATGTAAAGAAAAAGCTTCCAAAATTAATACCAAATAGAGAGAAGAGGAAATTTTATCTTCTGAATCAAGATTAGCATCCATTAGTATCAAGTTACTAAAACAGAAGAATATTTTACAGACCTATTTTGTGTTACACACTCGTACACAAAAAACTGTAAACCAAGGACACCAGGGGAGACAAAACACTGCATTGGAATAAGTTCCCTTCCTCGAGGGGGGGACACTCAGAGCCAACATACGAGAACTGTTGCCCGCAGTCTTTACAAACATGCCCAGTTTGCTCCTCAGCCTTCCATGCTTTACAATTGGAATACAAAGACTCGCTTATCAGGTTTTAATTTCATTCAGCTACTTAATCAGCAAGAACATAAATCACGCCTTAGGTGAAGAATACTTTGGGGGAAAAGAATACAGCAAGGAGTCACATTTGTTTGGTTAGTTTTTCTCAGCTTCTTCTCTCTTGTCACATCTCTACCTTGCAGGTTTCTACTTAAAAAGCAAACCTCAATTTTTTTTTTACAGTTTATTCTAATCTTTAATGTTGCCGTAGACTTAACACTAAGAATTACAAAAGAAACATTATACTTTTTATGAAATATTAAACTTACACAATTTACCTTTTAATATCTACTTCAAAGACTATTTGACAGGAATAAATAAATGAGAGCGTCTTGGCAAGAAAAGCTGTGATTTATGAAATATTTTATTCATTCATATTCTTAAGTATTTTCTTGAGAATACCACTAACATCTGGAGCTGCACAGACTTACCCAAATATTCTGCTCATACTCAATTACAAAATTATATCAATAATAATGTAAAATAAATTACCTAGCTTCTCTTCCTGGAGCATAGATTTCCACGTTTGTCAGAGCAACTATGTGTACAAACAGCACTGTAGTGTTTTTCATTAAGCCTCAAAGTCAATTAAGCTACGAATTGGAACAATCATTCCTCCTTTGCAAAGTATTGATATTTTTTCTTGGCTGCTTTCAGGCCTTTTCACTACTCAAGGAGAGATTTATGTTTGACAATTTCTTTCTGATTAAAATGAATCATAACTCTAGAATTCTAATTTCCTCTTTTCTGAGCAAGAAATTATCAAACAGTTTTAAATTGATATTGAACGTCATCGTGCATGAACATTCATTTTCGAGAGATCAAATGTAAAGCTATACTGATCTTTTTATCTGCTGCTTTTACAGACTTTCTCTTCCCTTCTCTATGTGTATATACCTGTATAAAACATTAGAGTGTACCAATGTAACCAACCAAACCTCTCCATAAAAATTATATTTGACAGACTAGTTAGACTAGCTAGAACTTGTTACAATCCTTTACACAAAGCAATTACCCTTTATTTGCAATGTTAGCGAAATTCTGCTGTAGTTAAGAAAGAAAATAACTGGAATACTGCAGGTTGCAAACAAATGTCAGTTATCTAAAATAATTAGCAAGTTTATACAGATAATCCCTACTGAAATGGCTCAAAGTCTCTATAAAACAGCTCTTTGGGCATAAATTGTTATAAACAAAGTTTTCTAGATTTGTCTCCCACAGGCACTTAAGATCAGTTTGAATTTGCTTATTAAACATAATGGCAGATAATCTGGAAAAAAATCTCATTTTCTCCCATTATTCCTGCTGTTTTCTCTAAATCTTAACAATTGGATTTTCCCAAGCCATTTAGCCATCCCATTTTCTCTTTATAAACTCGATTTTCAGCTTTCACTAAAAGCAGATTGAAACAGCATTTTTTGCCTAACAACTTGTTTAGAAGCACAACAGGCCCAGAGCAGAGCTGTGTTTCTGCAGAGACTGTCTGTGGCATTCCAGACACGGATCTCCCAAACAGACTCACTATGGGAACAAGCTGGGTGGTTTTCCTAAGCACTGCTACATACACTGCACTTTATTTTTAAATGCTGCTTTACAGTAGGTTTGACTTGGTTTGGTTTGTTGTGATTTGGCAAAGGTGATGGTTGGGCTCTTAAGAATTACATGTTTTTCCATTTATGTATCAGACTTGTTGACACAGATAATCAATTAAATAATTGTATCAAAAATTGGAATAATAAGTTGGTTTGTTACAATTTTTTAATTATTTCATCTTCTTGCAAAGTGCACAGAACTCTCTTTTGCATCAGATAGCAAAGAATGAAAAAGGAAATATTCTGTGTCCAACATTTAAACCTTGAGTACTAAAGGAAACTGTCCCACAGGAAACTCAGCATAGGACACACAGTGCTTGACAATATACATACTTTCATAGAAATATGAATTTTACTACCATCACAGTAGTAAAGCTCCACACTCATGACTGGTAAACACACTAGAACTCAATTTGGCCATTTTTTTGGTTTGTTTTGAGAGCATATTTCATGCAAATTAGAAGAGCATGGGGTTTGGAAACTGAGTTGAAGAGTGGGAACATATTTATCAAATTTCCACTCCTCAGATTACTGAAGAACAAGGTATTTATAGTGCAGCTCAGAGACTCAATCTCAGAGATTTACAAGAAAACACAAAACAAGTAGGTAGCACTATTGCTACCAAAAACACTATCTGAAAAACAACATGAGGCTTTGCAAAGCTGCATCCTAACCAGTTGTATTTTTAAAATAATTGATTCCAAATTGAAAAGTAAATCTAGTTCCTTTCAACAATTTTGTTTCCCCTAGAAAGGAGACAAAGTACTGTGGATGCTTTGAAGTTCTTCACAGCAGAACAATTGCAGCTACATATTGAGAATTCATCTGAACCAAAGGCAGAGGGTGTTGACATTTTTCTTAAGCTTTCATTTTAGGAAAGAATTTTCAATTAACAACTTCCTGCTTTGTAGTTACACCTATAAGCTGCAAATTAATATTTTACATCAATATTTTAATATTAGAAGGAAATCAATCAAATTAATCTTTGTCTCTTTGTTTTCAGTAACTGACTTTGGGGCAGGTTTTTGTGTTTGTTTTCCTCAAGATTGCTTACAATTTGATGTAAATTTTAAGCATCTTGTAATTCATCAACTAATTCTCTCCTGGTTACACACTCCAAGTAATTAAAGTTCAGTAATAACTTATTCTTTCTGCTCCAGCACCTGCATTTCATTTGTTTATTTTCCCAGAGTCATAAATCTGAGGGACTGTCAAAGTGCCATAATATTAGTGCAATAATCAAAGTTAATTAGTCCCTCTCAATAAACAACAACAAAGCCATTACAAAGATGCACTGAAGGTTTTCCAGCTACCCAGTTTACAGATGAGACTCTTTTTCTGAACAATTAGAATTTGAAAATTGTTAGTAAATAAATTTGGTGTTTCTGAAGTAACTTGGCCTTAAGTGATCTTCATTCAATTAACAATTCACCAACTTTGGGTGAGATAATACAGTATTAAGAAAAGTATTCCTGAACTCCCATTGTCTTCAGAGTGCTTACAGATATGGTTAGAATTAAGGGGGTAATGGAATATTTTCAAATAAAAGGTACTCACTACTGCCCTATTTTATTTACATAAAACCCATAGATACAGTCATATTTAGCTCCACTGAGACTATTAAATCCACACAACAGAATATCACCAAATCCAACTCTACTGAAAGAGAACACAAATGAACTTTAAGCAACACACATATACTCGCCCCTGTTGGAATCCTCTTGGAATTCCACACTATTGAAAAAAAATAAAACAAACAAAAAGGAGCTTTAATGGGAAGTATTGAAGCAGAAAGCAAGACATTTTTCACTTCCAATCCTTTACTGTAATCATTAATATCATCTGGGCAAAAGAGGCCTAAATCCAAAGACTGCTTCTCCATGAAACCTGTGGTTACAAATATTGGTGATATTATAAGCATAACTCATTCAGAAATCCTTGTAAATAAGCACTGTTTGTTTGTGCAATAAATTTTTAATAAATATCTAAACTATCTGTAGATTGCTTACATGTAAATATTAATACTACCTAGTGCTCTCCCATGTCATCTGGGAGTAGTTGAAATATTTTAAGAGCTTGGGAAATAAAAATAAAACACTCATCACTAATTTTAGCTGGAAAGAAATAAAATCCAAGAATCTGATCCTGCAGTCTTTTATTTAGTAAAGTGTAAAGTGTCACCAGATTATCTTCTGGAATTCAGCAGTCCCAGCAAGCTCATACAAAAGTAGCCTGCAATCCTTACCAGCAAGTAAATGATTATGGGAGGAATAAGTTAAGAACAATGAATATGTTTTAATAAGAGCTTCTGAAGATCCTAAAAGAAAGGGGATTGTGGAAAGTTAGGAGTCAAAGAGCAGCACGGGAACAGATGGGACTGAACAGCTTTTATTTGTGTGACAAAATGGAAGACAAATGAAAGAAAGTGGGAAGAACCTGGAAGGAAAACAACTTGAGACAGACTCAGCAGGGCTGCTGGGGGCAGAAAAGGAGGGAAACCTTCATGTATTTTAGAAGTGTAAGAATGACCTTCTGAAATCTCTCATTGTAGACAAACTATGGGCAAAACAGTGGCTGTCTCCAATACCCAACCCTGTCCATCCTTCAGTTAGTTACACACTTTGGTTCTGGAAATGTCCTTTCCTATGAACCATGTCCCAGTGGTTCTTTCAAACATTTTTGTCCTTACAAAGCATCTCTAGGTAACATGGATAACAGCACCTCAAGCCTTGCAGTCCAACACACTCACATGAAATGAAAAATCTCTATCACCAATAAGCCAGTAACTGAGCAGAATATTACACAATAGGACAAATGCTGCCTTTTTCAGATTCATGCAGGACACATCTACTCAACTGCTTGTACTGCACAAAAGACGTCACGTCTTGGGAAGCACAGCTCAGTGTAGGACACTCCGTACACGCACTTACCCATTCCCCGAGGATGCGCTGCACAGCGTCACTGCCCCTCGACAGACTTCTGCAGGCCAGGATAACATATGCCCCGTGCAGTGCAAGAGACTTGGCAGTTTCAAAACCTAGGATAGAACATTTTCCTAGTTAGAAACAGATCCTAGTAACAACACAGAGCTATAAAATTACTGGAAAATTTGAGCCACACTTTTAAGTACACTCAGGCTGCCTGCAGTCTGACGACCTGTCTGATATTCACCTGGACTCAGCTTTTAGGAGCACATATGAAAAAACATAGGCACTTCAATTTGAGCAGGTCTTTGTGACTATAAATGTATATATTTTGTGCAAAACAGACTTGGCATCTTCAAAAAACAGACTCAATTTCTCTGCCTACTGGTGTGTTCAGCTGCTAAAAGAGCAGGATTTTACTTGCTCCTCACTTATTTGTAAAGAATGAGCCATTCAGTGAGATTGAAGAACTACTCTGCCTGGTAATTTCACACTGAGAGTGATAGAGCATTCCAAAACTGAGCTTAGGGCTTTTTAGAAGCACAGTTAGCCTCTGAGTCATCAATCTGAGGACCAGCTGTGGCAGGGGGAACAACCAATGAGATGTGTGAGAGTAAGAATCAAAATCACGTGGAGATAACTCCTTTTTCCAACGCAAACACCATGCAATCTGTAGGACACTGCTGCACAAAACCAGGGACTAGAGAACTATCCAAGTGTTAAACCATTCCCAGGAGAGGACTATCAAGCTCATTCTTAGAAAATCTGCTCCTATCCAAGGACATCTGTAATCTACATGTATGCTTCACTACCCTCACATCTGAATATCTTTGCTAAAATCTTTCTTAAATTATCTGTGTACAATCAACTCAATTTTTGTCTCACCATCAGCTGATATATGGAGAACAATTTTTCTCATTATGAATAATCAATCATATACCATGCAGCTTCAATATAGTGGTCACAGTACCATGGGGCTAAACAAGTCACTGGATGTACAAGATGACACAAAGAAAAAACAGTCCATGAAAAAGTCCCTCTTTTGCAAAACTCACTGATATGATTTCATCCGCAAGCACATTCTTGCTAAATCTGAAACCAGTGGACAGGCAGCTCACACTTTGCTATAATTAAAGGGCAGAATGAATCTATATCCCCAGGTTTTTTTCTTTCATCCATAGAAGAAAGTTCACAGTGAATTTCTAAAGAGCTGCCCCATTCTGAATTTGGACACTTTGTTTCTCCTTTCTAAAAGGAGCCTTCAAATTTCAGGGGTAAGCTACTACATATTTGTGAGGTACTCAAGAGTATTACTGCTTGTCCATCTCCATGGAGAACTACGACAATGACTGAAATTGTCCTCCAGCTGGAAGAGGAATAACGTAGCTTAATGAGTTCAATTAGACAAGCTTAAACTGGAGAATGAAGAATCAAACTGAAACGCCCAACAATTTAAGTACGTGAAGAAGTCAACAAGAAGAGGTATTTGTTTTAACTTTATGACATTTACAGCATGTTCATGATTTCCTGTTAAAAACTGTTTACCAAAAAGCCTATTAAGATGGGCTGTCTCACTTCCAAAACACCCCAAAGCAACAAAATCCAGTTACAGCACAAGACATAACGCACATTATAGAAACAACAGACACCAAGACAAATTTACACCATTTTCTGAAATTATATACTTACAGTATTTAGGTCCAAGAAATTTTCTTGTATCTCTTTTAAAGCCATTCACTGCACCAAGCAACTTTAATTACCTGGGTAATTCATTGCATCCACATGAATTCAGCTGCAGCATATGCAAAGCTTTCCCCTCTCTAAATTCCATTTTAAGCATATTTAACTAAAATTTTTCATGCAACTAATAGAAGACATACCAGGGTTCCATTAGCTTTTATGCTTCTTGTTTTGCATAAAAAGACACTTACTCTGACTAGCTTACTGTATTATTAAACCAGTTGGAATGCCTGGGAATGGTTCTGCTACTGTCACACACAGATCCAGAGCTGATGGCCGGGTTAATTAGCTACACACGGTGTTTTCCTAACTCTACCCCATTCACACTGTGCAAAACAATAAATTCCATGACATTCACTGTTACAGTTAATAATTTGATTCTCATGATAAACTAAGTTACATGCTGTGAATTTAGTTTATTTTAATACCATCTTGATTTTAACTTGTAAACTTGGATATCAGTGTTAAGCACTTCTCATTAGGTCACACTCACTCTTTTCTGAGCTTCCAAAACATGATCCTTCACCCTTAGGCAGACATGTTCTGGACCTTTACACAAAATCATGTGCTACAAAAAAACCTCCATTCAAATACTGCCACAGGCCAAGTGTTGATGCACCTCTCCTTCACAGACATTTTAAATTACTAATTCAAAAACACTTTTGCACTGTATTTAGGACAGCTGGATATACACAAAAGGAGAAAAATTAATCCAGGTACAGGAAACCACATAAAAGTTCCAATTCAACCACAGAATTACTGGCTATGGGTAAGGATTGTACACAACTATTACTATTTGATCAATCACTTTGTGGGGAGCATAAGACATCTTTCCAGATCATCTACCAGACGAAATACATCACAAAGAGGTAACACAATGTCTTCTTCATAGAGATCACTGGAGTTGAAATATGATCTACACATCCACTTGCTTGCCCTCAAGATTGCAGCAGTTTTATACATGTCTTTAAAATATGCCTGCATAGACCCGAAAATCCTCATTAAGCAGTTCAATTAAGCACCTTTATGGTTTAAGAAACAGCTGTAGGAGCTTAGAAAAACGCAACCTTTAACTGAAACATCTGAAGGAGGAGAATTGGAAGCACCTCAGTATCCAAATCTTTCCACAGCTTTAGCTCTTTGATTCTTCTACAGCAATTAATGCTTCTTTCCTCCCCCAGTGTCACAAAGCTTAAACTACTGGGGAAAAGCTTCTGGCAGAGTGGAAAACATTTTCTCTCAGATTCACTGTGTTAAACTAAGTTGGTCAACAAGATTTGTTCTTCAGCTAAATGTAGCTATATTTTCAATATACAGTAACTTTTAAAACCTCAGCCTAACACATGGATTGACTAAAGTATGAAACTATTTAAACAAAAACCCTTACCTCTCTATAAAAACTACCACTGAATTACAATCCACATTGAATGTGGTTTCATACACCAAAATTAAACCACAGAGATCATAAACACTCAAACAGTAAAATCTTTAAAAATAGTCACAGTAGGGTTAAACAGGAAGAGAAATCTAAGTAACTGTGTAAAGGACAAGCACAATTAGGGAACCAGAGAAACCTTAATTTTAGCCACAAATAAACCTCTGTGGACTTCAAAAGAACTAAAGATTTTATTAAAACTTCACTTAATCTGAGACTGACATCACTAAAGTGATACACAAAAGAATATTAACAGCAAAGATTTTAGTTTCTTTTCCAGGAAACAAACTGTATCCTCCAGGGGTGAATCTCTCCTATACCACTTTTACCAGGTAAAACAGATAGCCTGTCAATAAGTTATATACTAGTTGTGGGGTTTTTTAAAGTAGGAAAAACAGCAGAGGATTATAGACTTGAGCACCAAGGACAGCCAGTTACAAAGAATAAAACAGATCCTTCCCCCAAATGTGACAGAAGAACAACATGCTTAAATAACATGCACTTTGGAAAAGCAATCACTGTATTGTACAGAGTATTTAAATATACTATTTTGAGCAAATGTTTTATAAAGCTAATTTCAAGCAATTGCCCTGGAAATCTCAAATTTGTGCTGAGATCAACTACTCTTGCTGCTGGTGCTCAAACTGAACAAGCTCTAATCTGACACTCAGAAGTGAAAATCCTGTTTAAGAATAAGACATACATGAGGATAAACATTATGGCAGAGCTCTACATCACCAGCTAACCTAAAGGACCGGGAGCAGAACTAACAAGAGAGCTACAAGCACATGGGATTTGCTAGAGACATTTAAAACCCTTCAGCCCTTTCTTACAGCAAGCTTTTCATAAAGACTCAGAAATTAGCACTCAATTTTATTCTTCATTTTCTATGATGACTGTTCAATACTCACATTCTTAGCTATCTGCAGTCAACTACTATCACTAAATTTTGGGGCAGATTTTCAGCTAATGGGCTCAATTAAGAAGCAGTTAGCACCGCTCAATTAATGCCAACTACACTGTGTCAACATACCCCAGATGAGTGCACGGCTCTGTCAAACGCTGCAACCTCCTCTATAACCGTCTATAAAACAGAGAAAAGGATTCACTGAGTGGAAAAGTAATTCAGTGATTCCTTGTTTAAATAGACAGCATGGAGTCCATCGATCACTAGGGGACATTTTGTAAAGGATTTGCATCAGGCATTTACACATTTTAAAACATCTCCTTATTTCAAATATAAGCAAGTTTGAAAACACAAGAAGAAATTTAAAAACATTTCAGGCAACAGCAAGTTTTCTTAAGCTTCTCTGCCTTCTCCCAGACACTCTGGGATACCTTGGATCTGCCATTTACAATACATTTGAAATACAGTGATGCTTGCTTTCTTTGCAACAGCTTAGTACTCCATGTAAAGGAGTTTGCTACAGAGTTTGCTCACACTTAGTTTCTTTAAATTTTTTTCCGTCTTTCTTCCTTTTTCTTCAGAGTGAAAGAGCTCTGGAGGCCCAGAGATTCATGTGTGCTCAACCAATGATTTAGAGTCCAGCCTTCCTCGAGTCCTACATCACAGGCAGCTTGAATATAAACAGAAAGGGAGTCCAGAAGAAAAGCTTCTTCCCTGCCACTACAGTAAACATTAGAAGATCAACTCAGTGAACACAAGTGTTCTGCAGAATTGCAAAGGTCTGTTTGTGTTGCATATTTCGGGCCTTTCATGCACTGATGGTTTTCTTATGGACTCTACAACAGCAGAAACCAATTCAGATTTTGTAAGCACTGACATATCACTAAAAGTCTGTATTACGTTCACGGCTGTGTTGAGGTTTCTCTTTTCCTCCCCACTACACTGTTCTCATCCCAACTGCTGCATCTCAGCAAACTAAGTTTTCTGATTTTGGGGACTCAAGAGAACTACATATAAATGGAAAAGGCACTTGTCTTCTAGACATCATTAGATATCTTTAAACTTGGAAGACCTAAACATCAGCAACAGTGAATCAGATCATCTTATTCAACCCATCCTCAGAAAAGGAGTAAAGCAGATTTAAGTGTGCTAAAGTCATGAAGAATTCTGGATAAGCTTCTTTTCAGGTAGAAATACTGCAACAATGATGTGTGATTTAGGGAAGAATGCTCTGTAACTGTCATTGTTGTCTGTGCTGGTGGTTTATGGGTCCAACAGCCAACAGAGCTGGCACATGTGATGGCAGCCACGTGCAAAAGATCACATTCTTGACACGCTCATACCTTTCAGAGCCCAAAAAGCACCATGCATTCCATATCATGATTGCTTGGCCACATTCATTCTGCTTCAGTATGGAAATGAGGATAAAATCTTAAGAGACACATTATTCAAGTTGTTCCAAATGCAAGTTTTCAAGCAAAGAAAGCACCGAGATATTTTTAAAAGACTCCATTTAGCATGAGCAAGTCCCATGAAATACTAATGCTTTCTTCCTTTCTGTGTGTTTTCAGGCACATGGCAATGACACATACTGATAATTTTCATTGAAAAGTGTGATGTTATATGAAAGATACATCCTGCCTCTCCCTTTGTGTGTAAATTGGACAAATGTGTTTTTCTTGGAGTCATGAACCACAGAAAAAGCCAACCAAAATGAAACTGGGTGACTAATGCATTGGTTCTGTTTTCCATCTAACCAATTCAAAAATATGCACTCCTTACACTTCTTTGCAATACACTGCTCTGGGCAAGGAAAAGTTATTCTTAACAGTAAGTGCTTTGCTGTTGTCACTGACAAAACCGAAAATATTTTGTTTTCTCTGAGTGGAGCAAAACAAATATTTAAGAACACCCTTAAACTAACAGGTTTGTAATAGATGAATTAATTAATTTGCTAGAAACCAAATCAAATAGTATTTTTAATTTTGTTTTAAATGTAAAATTAAATATGCCTGAAAATTTGGAGGATTGTAAAAACCAGAAAGACAGCTTCCCAGCAGAAAGAACAATGCCTTATCGGAGAATGGCTCGGTGCTTAACAAGGAATGTAGAGTACTCACTCTAGAGAAAAGGAAAGATTCCCCAGTTTCGATACCTCTCAGCCCGGTGCCTTCCCCCCTCCTTCCCCTACAGGTTTTTCTAGCCCCAAACAGTTTCGCCCTGCTAAGAAAAATACCTCCCTGCCTTTTTTTACCGTTTCTAGCCCTAAGAATTCCCTTCTTCTCCTCAGCCACATTGCCACACCGGGACCCTGCTAGCCAAAACCCCCCCCACTGAATCTCCGGGGAAGACCCGTGCCCTGCAAACCCCCCCCGGTTCATCCCGTTCCCCTCCTAAGCCAGCACCCGGGAAAAACCTCCACTTCCTCTCAGCCTCTCCATCTTTCCCAGCACAAGCCTTTCCTGGCCATACATGCCCGGTTTCACTCCCAAAACACCCAAAACTCAGAGCCACCAGTTTTTCTCTTTTCCCCTACGGCCCCGGTCGGTCCCGACCCTCACGCCAGCCGTGCTGGAAGGCCCTGGCTGTCTCCATGTTCTGCCAAGGTGCCTGCCAGCCGTGTCGCTGGAAACCAGGTCCCACAGAGCACCCCCAAAAGTCCCAGTACCACGGTCACCCACAGCGCAAGCCCTGCCAAGCTCCCCGCCAGTCCCCCCCCCAAGGAAGGCTGTGCAGCCCCCACACCTGGCCCCAGCTACCCCATGCCAAGGCAGGAGCGCAGTGGAGGTGGACAAGCAGAGATAGCCGCCGCCCTGGGGAGTTTCTCCAGCTAGCCACGCAGCCGGACAAAAGCAGCCCCACCGGGAAAGTCCCGCCGCCCATGCTAAAAGCTGAACCAGCGTGGGGAGCCTGCGACCAAGCATGCCAGCGGGCGCCGGCTCGGCACGAGCCGACCCCCGTCTAAACGTACAGCATTGCAACCCTTCCTGCTGTGTACGACCGAACAGAACATCATGCCAAAGCCTGCAGTTTGTCCCTTGCCAAGTACCCCGGACTGTACAGCCACATGGAAACCCCCCCCACTCCTGGGCACCATGAGGCAAAAGGTATTGCGAAACACAGCCGGACCTGGTTGAGGACTGCAACTGTTACAACGCACAGAACTGAGCCTGCGCAAACGAGAAGCGATTGCGAAACTGTTATGTAACACATGGAAACTGTGCCTGCGCAAAGGGGGCGTGGCCTACGCCAGAAAAAGTGAATATAAACAGAGCCCTGGACGAGAGCCAGATGTGAACCTTTGGGAGCTGGTCTCCTGGGTCACCCGGTGCTCTGCTATCCTGCAAGCACTGTGTTGCTCCTCTCCTTGCCTTCACAAAGAGCTGTAATCACTGAGGCTAAGGCCTACAGAGCTGGACGCTGCAATCACTGAGGCTAAGGCCTACAGAGCTGGATGCTGAAATCACTTAATAAAATCACTACCTTTTTTTATTTAATAAATGCTATTAACCTTTTTTTCCTTATAAAATAAAATAAACGTTGATTTATCTAGCCAACGCCTCGGTATCTATAACAGGTTTATAAATATCTTTTGCTTTGTTGTTCCTATAAAAAATTAAAAATGCATCTTTTGATGGCAAGAAAGCTAAATTCATAACTGGATAAGCTGCAAGCAAGAAAAATTGTAGCACAGTGACTTTATCAGGCACATACATTACAAACATGCTGTAACTAAAGGCCACAAAGCTGCAGTCACAGCTGGAACCTGCTCCGGCTGTACTGCCCAAAGACACCCACCAACTCACTTTATGATGCCACAAGACATGAACAAAGGGGGACTTGAGTCCTCTCAGCACTGTTACACCTCACACTGATCAGTATCTCAGCTACCCAAAGGCACCGTCTCAGAGCAGATTCAAACAGACATTGCCAATCCTTCATGTTGTAGATGTGCTATTATCCAATATAAACATTGCAGTAACAGCCAAGGGTTCCAGTCTGGAGAGAGTCCTGGACTGAAAATACAGCACATCAAATACAGAGCCAAGCTTAGTGTCATGTCCCACGATAAGACATTGGTTTAGTTGTGTCAAAGCAATTCCCACCAACCACTAAATGTCTGCCCCTAAAATACATGGAGGTACTACTCAGAGTAACTGTGGTTTTCAATTAAATTAGATAATCTTAAAACAGCTTAATGAAAGGGAGACAAAATCAAACTGAAATTTAATACTGAACTGCACAGATCATCGCAATCAAGATTTACTTTTTTTTCACTTGGCAAGTCATATAAATACAAACAGGTCCTGTTAGATGCCTGAATAGACGAACAGTGGCCAGGGATTAGAGTGAAGGAAAGAAGAGAATCAGAGATAAGAATTGAAGTTGCAATGAAATCCCAGTTTTATCTTTAGCATCCACCCCTTGCATTAGATGCACATCAGTGACGAAAAATCACAGTCAAGAAAGGATTCAGACTTGCATCTTCTATTTCAGCTAATCCCAACACTGTTTAGATAATATACACTCCTTTAAAAGAAGGCAAAATAAAAGGTCTCAGCCTTTCTTCATCAATGTTCTGGTAGGATCATGCCCCTCCCAAATCCCAAAAAAATTTTTACTGAGTACTTTTAAAGTGTATTGTATTAGTCCAGTGGACTGTGGCATTTCACTAATACTAAAAACATTTGCAGACATTAACACTACTCGTCATATCTTTGCATCGCATCTGCAACTGAAAATTACTCTCTTAGAACTTTTTATTCTCAGTGTTTCTTCAAGCATAGAATAAATCCATGTTTTCATTTGATTATCTTTAAAAATGACAGTGTGGCTTCTTGCCAGCAACTCAGCCAGTTTTCGTAACACAAATCAATTACTGTACTTAAAAAAATCAGAATCTAGCATTTGGTTTTATCATTTAATGTTTAAGAAGAATTTATTAAAGAGGTTTTTTTCCTGTTTGCATACAATTCTTCCATTGTAATAGATCATTTATCACAAGGGCAAATAGGCATCTGAATACACAGCAACTCAGAGCACGACTTCACATTTTCTAGACAAAAACTGCCTTTCCACCTAAAAGTGCATCTAAATGTATTATTACCAAATCAAGTCAGAGTTACAAATATTTTTAAAGAAACCTGAGATAGCAGCTTTGTCTCAAAATAAGCAGGACTCATTTTGGTGTGACTCATATTCCTTATTTTACTTAAAATCCTAAATTATTCAGAATTACAAATGCTTATATCCATAACTGATAAAAAATATTTTGTCAGACTTACAGTTATGTTAACACACTACTTCTATTTTTACTGCAAAATAAACACTTCCAAATTAAACATTTAACTGTAACCTAGAGCAACAGAAAACAAATCCGCCCATAATGTAAGTCAACATCAAACCAGCAACTTGACAAAATCTGCATCAGGTCTGAGAAGTCAATTTTGACCTTATTTAAGGCACTCCATTTCTCAGTAATCATTCCTGAATGTTTAGTCACTATGGGATAAGTGACCCTTCTTTTGTTTATTTGTTTAAATAAAGACAGTCTATTTATAAATACCATTACGTTAATACATTATTAAGGAAATAAATAACATTTTTGTGCATGCTAGTGTAGCTTCATCATTATTTTAGAGCAAAGTTGAGGCGAGATAAAGAGACAGTGGCAACAAAAGTTAAAACAGTCACACAAGTCACTAAGGATTTACCCAACATCAGTATCAAGTGTCCAAGGCCAATAATAGAGAGACTGCAGTTTCTACCTAATCCACACACTCTTCAAGGGTTTGTGTTCTGGGAAAATGCCAGACCTAAGAGCATGCATAACAGAATATAAAAAGTCTAATCAGACACCCAGTATCAACTAGATTTTGAAAGATGTTTTGAGCGGTGGGTTTGGGTTTCTTTCTCCAACTTCTTCCCAAAACTTTGGGGCTTTTCTCCTCCCTTATTGTTGCTATTTTTATCACACCTTCTTGGGCAAGCTTACTCAAGAGACCAGAAAAAAACTTAGAGAATTTCAAATTTGTCTCTGTGTCTCCTGGACCTTCTTTTTTTTTTTTAATCAGATATTTTAAAACAAAGTTCCAAGTTCAGAGAAATGGGCTTGGCAAACTCTGCTTCTCTAAAGCTGCTCCTTGCATCAGCAGTAGCTTTAGGCAACACAACAGTTTTTCCCACTAAAGCAAAAATGGAGAAAAAAAGCTAGAAATTGTCTAGTTTCTTTTCAAGTACACTTCTGTTCCTCTGCAAGCCAAGACTATCATAGGTCTCTGTACTGCTGAGCTGAGCTCTAATTAAACATAATAAAAAAAATTAGTTGCATGCTTTGAATCTCCTTTTGGCAAGTACAACAGTGCAATGTTAATAAAAGAAGTAAATTCAATAAAGAGGAATACTTCATCCAAGGCAGAATAATTAAAAGACATACTGTGCTGTCAGCTAAAGTGCTAGGTCCTCCTAGCTTTAATCTCAAAGTCATTTCATAAGAAATGCTCAGTGTTATGTAAAGATACAGAGAAACTATTACAACATAAACTGGACCCATTTTTTCTTAAAACAAACTTGATATTTATTTATATCAGTTACACAAACAGCAAAAGACTTTAAAATGTATATTAGACATTTTACAGATAAATACTAAAACAAAGTTCTGTCCTAAACAGCTCACAGTTCAGCTTACAAAAAAAGATGTCTTACAGAATCAAACATACAGATCCAGGTCCTGTTCTAAAGGGCTCACAGTTTGTATCACAGGGGAAAGGAACAGAACAAAAATTAAAACATTACTTGATTTCTGGCAGTCACCACCCACCTCTGTCTTTGGGCAATATGAGATAAGACAATTTGTTTGGTTTGGCAGCAAAGGAAGATTTTGATACAAGAGTCATTTCAGGATCCTGTGAAAAGAACTGAATACAGGGAAGATGCAGTTCATTGGTCTCTCTAGTTCAAAACTGGCAAACCTTTTGGGAGTGCTTTAAACTACGAAGGGAAGAGGGAGATGGGAGGCTGTTATGTAACTCAAATGATCCATCATGTGGTTCCAACATACAAAGTAAGGCAGGAGATGGAGTTCTGAAACAAAAGATGAAGAATAAGAACAGTATTAACAAAAAGCGACTGTACACAAAAGCAAGGAGAATGGAAAACAAGCAAGAAGTCATTGAATTATAAGGCCATGGGCAAAAAAATCAGATATCTCTTTGCCACACTTTCAAGAAGGACATGAAAACATGTCATGCCTTGTCTTACACCAAAATTAATTTTTTTTTTGGATGACATTTAAGGTCTATCTGGTAACAGCTGGAACACCAGCAACCCACCCAAGAGTTCAATGACAAGAATCTTCTAAAGCAAAGGACCAATTGCAGCTGCAAGCTCTATACCAAGGCTTTACATCTTCCAAGAAGTCAGACCTTGCCTGTTTGGGGAAGGGAATGCTAAAATCCAAAGATATAAATGCCTGTAACATTTTACATCTGTAAAACAGGAAAAGCTGCCATGTGAACAAACACACTACATGTTTTCTAAAATCCACTGGGTTTGTGCCAACTTCGTACTCTAAAATCTTGAGTCAAGATATGCAATGTTACTGTGAATTAGATAAAAAGGATCACTTCTTCTCATAGTCAGAATCTCGTGTTCAATAGTTCCCTCCAGATCACACAGAAATCAGGCTGCACAATTCCTGATTTCACAGTCAGCCTGCCTTGCCTATGGTAAGTTCCCCAGTTAAATGAGCAAACCTTAGTTTGTGCATAGGAAGTCTAGTGATAATTATGAAGCCTATCTCTGCCTTACATTCATGATGCATAACTTTTTGTTTTGCCAGAGATGAGTACCAAATACAAAGAACAGAATCAGGAAGTCTCAATCTGTATTCGACCACAGATCAGATTCAGAAACAGATCACAATCTTCATTCACTCAGGATGCCAAAAGTGTGATGCCAAGTAGGTCATGCGCATTTTTATGCACTCCTCCTTGCTTAGTAAGGCACAAAATGGTCCAATTTTACCTTCAGAATTAAAAATCTTTCAACAAGAGTAAGTTTATACCCCTCAGCATCTGCTTGGAGCCAGATACAGAGACAAACAAATAAAGCACTTAGCAAAAAAGCTTGCTTTCTTTTCTGCTTGCCATATTTTCTACTCTTGATATGTCTTAATTACTCCTGCTGAAGAATTAGAATAGCATTGAGAGAAGTGTATTTCTTATCCTGTGACAGAACAATCCAACTCCCACATTAAACTGGAATATGGCTGTGAACATAATCTCTAAATTTAGGTCATTCACTGCAGCCCTACTTTGCTTCACAAGTACAATAAGACTAATAACACATTTCTCAAAATCCCAAGAAGCAAAATTAATGTCTGCAATGTACAACTGTATAGATGCAAGACATGCTGCTCATGCTGCCAATGGCAGAGGAGGAACATAACCAGAATCTCTCTCAGTTCCTGAATCTCTGAATACACAATATGATACTGTTTTCTTCAGTTTGGTTCTGACAGAGGACAATTAACAATCTTCCTTGTAAACTTTTATATAAACAGTGATTTTTTTGCACAAAGCAGCTTTTTGACTTATAATCACAAGAGGAAAATGCCCCACAAATTTTATGACTTTAATACAAAAACTAAAGGAAACCCAATTAGACAATATGCTGTTAAAGCTGCTTGGATAAAGAAAAAAGAATGAGGAGGCATCAAATGTATCCTCTACAAAGATAACATAACCTGGAAAAAATATGAAAAATTTCAAAGCAACACTCATTTTTTGGAACCTCGAGTCACAGTGCATGAACAAGATTTAAATAAATACATCCAAAAGTGAACTGTGACAATTCCTTGTTCACACAGATATCACTACTATCACGAATGTATAACAACAACCAGAAAAACTAACTTTACTAGTATTTTTAGTACAAAGAAGGCATTAACTAAGAATAGGAACTTAGTGACTAAGGTACTATAATTAAATTAAGGAAAGGAAACCAAGTGTATTACTATAAAACTATTCAGATTTGAAGACAGACTGTAGGGAGTTTTCTGAAGCAACAGATGAAAAGCCACCATGTGGAAGTACAGCAAGAAATCAAAACCAGCTGGATGTTACAGGAACAAAAATACAGAGGTTATATAGCTGAACAGAAGGCCACAAAGATCTCACATATTAAAAATATGAGCCAATAGAAGAAATGAAAAAAAGGAGAAGAAAAAAAAATCTTTCACTCACAGAAGAAAAATAAAAACAGAAAAGCAAAAGCACAGAACTTAAGTGTGCAGTCAGCAACAGAGCTGAAAACTGCAAATACCATTAACTAATTAAAAAAAAAGGCAGACAAAAGTACTTTTGTTTTTTATGATCTTTCCCTGAGAACTATTGAAAGAATGCGACATTTGATGCATTTATTTTCCTCAATCACAGTGTCTTTAACTCTGTGTATTGTGACTTTAGGATGAATATAAGATCAGTTGCTTTTGCACTGTACTATTCCTGTTTTATAACTCAGACAAAATTCTGGCCTCATTAATTCTGAAAACAGCAGCTAAACTCCTTCTAATCAGGTCAGGATTTTGATCTTTATCTTTCCAAAGTCTTACCTGCCTCCTTTCACTTCCTTCTTGGTGGGGGATTTACTGTTCCAGGATGGAATTTCAAAACCTCCCAACACACTGGCACAATCAAGCATGGGTAGTTTAAAAGGGACACAAGATATTGAAATACTTCCTTCTGTGACCCTACTGCTTAGCTTTCAGTCACTAAAGATTTTCTGCTGGTAAGCTAAAAAAAAATCATGTCACTCAATGTACATCTATAGGCTGTAACTAGAGTTGACAGTCTCTAGAAAATTTCCTAAATGTCTTTGAGGCTACTGTGATTAGAAAATAGTATACATTTAGCAATATCTTCCAAAATAATACAAATGTACATGTATTCAAACAACTCTTGCAGCACAATTAGTTTTCAAAACATGATGACACAAGATGATGCAGAGAGTAAGTTCAATGTTTCAGTGAGACAAACAGAATCACACAAAAGGTCTTTTCGCTTCTGGACTATGAAATATGCATAAAGTAACAAGAAAAAACCTTTGTGAAATTAAATATTTCAAAAAACAGAAGAGCAATCAGGTTAAGTTGAATCTCACTGAAGTGTTGTTCTAACGTAGAGAACAAGCAAGGAAGTAAGTACCACCTGCTTTACAGGATCCCACAAATATGTTTTTCCCCTCTAAAATGAGCACCAGAAAGTACAACACAGGCACACAGCTCACTCCCACCCTTTCTGAAAAGATTCCTTTACAAGCAGTAATCATTATTGAACCTTTTAGCCCAGATGTAATTTCTTACACATTACAACAAGTTTCACATGCATTGTGAATTTCAGCCAAGGTTGATGAAGTTCAATAACTTGGCTAACCAACCATGTGTACTGCTCATTACCCAAGTAATAAATAGATTCATCAAAAGGGACATGAAAAAGCAGTATGAACATCTGACACCATTTTCAGCTTACTCAATAAGAAAAATAAATTACAGGAAATCCAAGAGGACCTCTTAATATTTACAGTATGTAACAGGTAAGCAGTTGGAGCCTTATGTAAAGCAGAGCAATATTAATATTCCACAATATTAAGCCTGAGTTAAAATAGAGTGATGGCACTCATGGAAAACTCAAGCACTATTATCTGCCTTAAATTTTCAGAATACAACACTGCAAAGAACCCTCTTCTATTAACACTGATCAAAGTTTGAAATAATAGTTTTTAGTTCAAAATACATCAGTACTAATCTCTGACAGTTACAAACATCCCACTACAGAAGGAACTGAGTTCCACTCCACAGCCATGTTACCCTCCATAAACTGCATTTTTCTACATCACCCCAATACTCTACTTTGGCTAAAACCACAGTTCCCACAAGACTCAGGCTCTCCTGGAAAAACATGGTGCTCCTGTTCCCCCATAACACTGGTACAACAGAATTCATGCCTGCTACAAAGTTTTGGACTTCCACAAAACAATGCCTGAAAAAAAACTCAGCTAAGTGTAAGTTTAAGTAAGAAGCAAACACCAAAACTTCTACGCAGAATCCAGTATTTTTATGGTAGTGCTCCTCATGTGCTGTAAGGTAATCAATGCTAAGCTCAGTCCACAGCACCTAAAAAATTCAGCCCTTAAATTTTCAGCATTACTTTTTCCATGGATTCTTCATTAAGCCAACAGTTTTTCTTTAAGACAAAGAACATTGGTTGAAGCCAGAGTAGCAAGGAACTAAAAGATGTAGCTGCATACACAAAACCAAACTGCATTAGGCTGAAAGATGATTTTCTTTATCCCCTCATCCTCTCCAGCGAAAAAACCTTCACTGCCACTTTGTTGCTGGTGAAGAACGGTAAGAAAACAGTCCCTAAACAACACAACCGTGCTGGCAGAAGCCTCTGTTGTAAAAATTACATCTGCAGTGTTTTTACTGGATAAGTTATATTTCTCATGAGAAGTTTTTTTATTCTACCAGGGCAGAGCACACACCCCCAGGTGCACCCAGGCCATGCCTTTCTGTTAACATGCTGTGCTGCTTATAACAGATAAACATGTGGTATATGGAGCCTAGAATTCACAAAAAATAAAATACACAATCAAGGAATGACTCTGTCATGCTTCTAAAAGCCCAATAAATACAAAACTATCCCATGAAAACAATCCCAGGGACAGCTAGGACCTGGCCAAAAAAAATAATCCAAGGTTATATATTGCTGATCTTTCTGTCTGCCTCACAATAAACTTTGAACCCAAACCTCCATAAATAATATCCACTACAGTTCTCCACACATGAAACACTTCCAGCATGAAAGCATACAATCATGCAAAGGCTGTAATAGTTTGTTCACCACAAGTTATGCTGATTTAGTGAGAACATGACATGCACCCCCTTAGCAAAACCCCAGGATCTCTGTGCACCTCTGAGCTAGCACAGAATTATGTACAGAAATTCTTCTTAATAAAAACAGGCAGAAGTTTTGACTTATTAATTCACAGGAATTCATGCATTTATGAACACTGATTTTGATCCAGACAACAGACTTTTTTCACTAAACTGTGGAATAGACTAGACAGTAGGAAAAGACAGTCAAGAAGTATTGTCACAAGCTTGCTCCCCCATGTCACATTCCTTTTTCTGCTCTCAAAAGAAAAGGGATGTAAATAACAGATAATTACTAGAAAATAAACACCTTGTTGTTTATTCATCATAAAACATATAAAAAAAGTTTATACTTAGAAATCTTAAAAGTCAACACATGAATAGAATGAAGAGAAATAATAATACAGACCAAAAGCAGACAGATGTATTTTCTCTTAAGAGATTTTTGCCTCAAAACAAATTATCCAACAAAAACAAGATGATTTTTTCAAGGCTGACAAAGTTCAGGTGTTTCAGCACAAGAAAAATCCCAAAACCATACACGAAATCATAAAGTGAATCTGAAACTGAGGAATCTGTTGAGCAGCTCCTTCGCAGAAGCCCTGACAGTGGCACACCCTTTAAATAGTATTTCATATGGAAACAAGCAAGAGAAATTAGAAAATAAACTTTGTGCTTTCAAAGAAAAATGTGCACATTTTTCAAGGAAAATTCACCATCTAGTTCAAAAATAGAGCTGAACAATTACTTTCTGACAGATTCAGACAAACATCTGTGGCTTAGACCACCAAACTCCAGGCGATACAGAGAAAGACAATGAACATATTTAAGACAGACAGACTAATAGTAATAAAATCAAGGCCTCAATGGTATGTGAAGGGTCTGTTTTATTCCTCCCATATGATCAGAGTTTGCCTTAAATGAGACCATTCACTGGTCTAATTAGGATTCAGCAAATGTTACCTTCTTTGTGAAGGCAGCCTCAGTAAAAATGCTGTTGCCCACAAATAACCTCAGTAACTTCTGCAGCTACAATAGTTCCCAATATTCTGAGAATTTGCTTCTCTGCAGGTCGCAGAGCAGTCATTTTTTGATTCCTTAAGAAGTAAAAATGTTCTTTTTAATCATACTTCTCTGATCTCCAATTGCCAAAATATTTAGGGCATAGTGGTAAAAGCTATCCAGCATCTATTAGAGACCTTAAACAGTCTTCAAAAGAAATTTAGATAAGCTTTACAAGTTTAATTTTGATTCTCTTATTGGTAGTAGCTTAAATAGCCATTACTCAATTAGCTATTACTTAATTGGCATAAGAAATACAACAAAGGTTAACCACATCTGGCTTTTTTCAGGCTCTGAAAGCAGATTCTGTTTTTTAACTACAAGAAAGATTTAGAACAATATTAATAAATGAAGGGCTCAACCACTACTACACACAGAAATGACAGCTCAGAAATCAGGAATTCTGAAGCTATGCACTATGTCATTCCCCCACTAAACAAGCTTCCATTAACTTCCATCAGTACAAAGTACAAAAGCACAGTCTCAGCACAGCAGTCTGGCCACATGTATTTGCATTGGTTATGGACAGGCTTACTTATTTTCAAAGTTGATAAACCCACAAAATTAAAAAGCTACTGAAAATAGGTCTTTTTTAATACAATAAAGTGATGAACAAAAAAAAATTGGGTTCTTCCTGAATTAATGTAAGCACTCTATGCTTGCTGAAGAGATTCCCAGCTTTCTAATAGTTTAAAGTTCTATTTCTGCCCAAACAGTATCAGATCTTAAGATGTTATTGGTAACAGAATTAACATAGTTAATCCCACATTCCAGACTACTAAAACTTTACTGTACTTTTCCAGTAAGTGGGTCAGAAAAGTTTCCAGTATTTGGGGAACAGAAGGATTTAAGAGGCATAGCCATTCTACACTGCTCACAGATGTAAATTGTTCACATAATGTCCCATGAGAGAGATTTCTGAGAGGTGCAGGTGATACAGACAAAGGCATAAGATAAATTGCAGAGCTACATAGTTTGTATTTATCACAAAACCACCACCACGTGTGAACAAAATATAGTCATCTACCTGTTACAATGATGATTAATGGTAAGTAAATTATCAAGACACCCACTGTCAAAATGTCACCTTCTACAGTTTCACCATGTTCAGACATGTTTGAGTTTATATACAAATCCTCACTGCAATTAACTCCATTTGACACTGGGAATGCAGCTCCCTAAATACACAAAGTACTCAAAGCATACATGGGTTCTATTCTGAGAGCTGAGCTCAAAGCAGAGCTTAAGCTTTAAGTCTTTTCCCCTGATTTCAAACAGCTGATCCTCAAGAACTGGCTACCTTTGTTTCAGGGGATGCAAATGAGTCAGGAGTGTGACATAACATCAATTTAAGAGACACAATGAAAGAACACAGCTGCTAACCACATTTTAGTAGTTAAGAGGAGAAAAGTAGGTTGCTTCACATTTTCTTGGTTTGTAAAAACACATTTTAACACGCTGACATTTACTAATCACTTTTAGTTGTAACTTTATCAGACTCTTAAGGGTTTATAAACCTCAGTGATACGCTAAAATCTACCTTGCACAAGTTTTGTAATAACCAGTTTTATTACCACGTCAAGCCAACTTTCCACACTCAAAACATAACTATAGAATAGCAGAAAGATTTGGGTTGGAAGGGACCTTAAAGATCATCCAGTTCCAACCTCCTGCTGTGGGCAGGGACACCTTCCACTAGAACAGGTTGCCCAGAGAACCATTAGGGAAAAAGTCATGAGAGAAAAATAAAACAGAAAAATTTCTGTTTATCATTTATAAAAATTAAAAGGCCAGTTATTCAAAACAAATTTTATATCATAAAGCAGATGTTTAATTGAGATAAATTATATGCACATTTCCCAGAATTTTGCACCAGTAGGACAAAAGTTGCTAATGCTGAAGTTCTTTACAAGAAATAAAAGAAATATGATAACTTCTCACACATAAGTATATGCAGACAAAAACTCACTGGAATGGCAACTCATCCTTTAAGAACTGATTAATAGTAACTAATACAAAGCTGCTCTGCTGGCTTAGACTTTTTCATTGCACAGAAGTAAAAGTGCCAGGCAAAAGAAAAAAAAACCAGAGAATTCCAATTAACGAAATATTAAACAACAATTATTTTGAAGAAACAATCTAAACCATTAACATAGAATCAAGAAAAGCAACATAGCAAGCCACATTATGGCCTCTGGATTTTCTTCAGCATTTGAAAAAAATTAAGGAGCTTGCTCAGGTCATCCCTTACAAAAGCAATTAACAGGCCTCTTTTGACCTTCATATAGCAGAAGAATTAGAATTCCAGTTTGAGTAATTGCTTGGCTGTGATTATCAATACAGTTCTGTGATAAACTTTTGTAAAGTCTTTAAGAAAAACTCTGCTTTGTGGAACCTGCCTCACCAGACAGAACATACACATTTTGCCCTGAAATGCTAATTACACTTCACTACTCACACACACTCTCACAATCACCATGGGTTAAATGCAATTGCACCCAATATAGAGACCAGAAAACATAGTTGTTTCATGGTCATACAGCTAGATGACACTTAAAACCAGACAGAAATATTTATGTAAGTCAGAGAAAAATCACACAACTGCCTCTCTGACATTAAAACCAAGTTACAGTTTTTTAAAGAATGTTTATTTGAAGAGATTGCTTACATATACAGCTGAAAATACCACATCTCTGTATAAAATTAAACCCAGATGAACTGCTGATGCACTTTTATAATTTCAAATTCTAGCCCTAATAATTAAGAACACAAACACCAAAATCACAGGAGCAGTTACTAACAATGGGAAAAGGCACCAGGTCGCTTTTGTTAAGTGTTTTCAAAGAGCAACACAGACCTCTAGTGGAAACATCAGTGAGCACTTCACCCACACCAGGAGCAGCCTGGGGAAGTACTTTCTCTGTAACCCGATGTCGAGACCTCTAAACAGAAAAACAATACACAAAATTGCCCACTATCTTCAATTCCTCACAGTGGAATAAGTCTTCCTGATTTTAAGAGAACAAACTGACACTACTCATGTTTAAATACACACAGAACAGTATGTTTTTAAAACCAGAAGGACTGACAGTGCAAGACTAAACTATTGAGTAAGTCTGTCTTATTTCTTTTTACTACACCAGCTTTACCATGACCATAAGATACCTCAAATTCAAATGTGATATCCAGACTAAAATTTTGATTGATCTTAAAAAAATTAGCAGAGAAGAAAACTCAAAGAATAGTTGGCCTGCACAGTCAGAAGAAAAAGCTTTCAAAATGAACAAAATATTTTACTAATAACTCTTGATCTGCTATGATATATTTGTATTTTAAGAATGAAATAATTCATTAACCTTTTTCAAGTTCCTAATAAAAATTAATGAAGTGTTTATAAATCTAATCTTTTCAGTACTTTTTTCCCCTCACAGAGGACATGTGATACCAACAAACTCTACCATTGCCGAAGTCATCCAATGTACTTAGGCAAACATCTCTATTTTTAAGAAGTTGAGGAGAGTTTTCATCTATAAGAAAAAGGGGCCCTGACAAGCTACATTGGATTCCCTGTATTTGATTCACAAATAAAGTGAATTAAGGTATCATTCCATCTTTGCTGATCTGTTTTTAATTTTGCTATCTTCAAGCAGTGTATACGGATAAATAAAAACATCACTTGTATGTTCATCCATCTTTCAAGGGATTCCAAACTTTATCTTGAGCATCCAGCAACACAATTTGTAATTGAAAATGCATTTTTCTGACTGCAGTCTACCAACTTAACAGTTTGATCTTTGTTCTACCCATCTTGAAATGAAAAATTTCTCAATAGATGTACAGATGCCATAGTTAAGCTAGTTTGAAATACACCACTGAAATTCATTTGGACAACAGTGAAAGGGTTCAGTGATTTCTTTTCCTTGCATTATTAAGTACAAAGGCTCAAAAGTAATACATTATTTTACAATCTCTTTCTACTTAATGGACAACAGTATTTCCCTGGAATTATTTACACTTACCTCTCAAAAAAGCATGTTGGTGTTCTGAAAACACAGGAATTGCTTACTCCTTAAACTACTCAAAGAAGAAAGTATTAGCTCCAACACACAGAGAGAATTTGAAAGGAATATCTACAACACGAAGTGGAGCACAGCACTGAAACTCTAAAATAAGCAGGAAATAAGATCCAAAACTGGTAAGACTCTGCTTGAGCCAGCTAAAAAGTATTTCCACTTGGAGTCCCAGAGAATTGTGTAGACATTAAAGCTCACAGGGATCTCTAAGCTGCAAGCCATTACATGACACTGCTGACACATTCAAAGCAGTTTGCCAGGAGTCACAAAACATGGTTCAGACTTAAGCTAAGACTAAAACATTTTGAGGACTCATAACCAAGTTTCAAGAAAATTTCTACCAAAATTTGTGTCCATATTAATTGGACAAGAACACTACTAGCCAATCCCAAAGGGAGAGTGTTCCCTTCACACAGCACTAAGAAGTTTGAACCTTGCTTTCTCCATCAAAGAGCAGCACAAGCCCAGCTCAGGCTATAACAGCTCTCAGAAGCCCTTAGAAAAAAGCACGAGGACTTCTTAGGAAAAAAGAAACAGATTACACAAAAACCATAAACCCTGTAACTGCATGCTCCTCAATCCATGCTCCATGGCAATTGGTAAACAGTACCAGACACAAAGCCTAGGACTAAAGAAACGCTAAATGCACCATGGTATGCCAGAGTTTTGAGTTATATAGGACATAACACCACTTTAATCACGTATTTGCTACATCACCTTCATATTTATGGACTCCTTATGTCCTAACCTCACACAGCACAACAAGCCCAAGGCTTATTTCACTAATACTCCCAACTCTTCTTGGCATGCTTCTTAGCAGGGATGATATTCTGCCCTCATCTACTAACAGAAATTGTGTGTGTGTGTGTGTGTGTGTGTGTGTGTGTGTGTGTGTGTGTGTGTGTGTGTGTGCGCACCTGGGCACGTATGTTACAAGCATAGAAGATCTGCAGCAAGGATATGATTCATTACTTGTGATCAACCCAGGTTATAAACTAAGGGAGCAACAGGGGGAAAAAATCCTGACAAAAGCATCATGTATTTTAGATTAACCTTCTGCCATATTTGAAAAACTTTCAACTCCTTCAGCAAGGCTGAATGGCAGCTCTGTTCCTGCTGAAGGCAAATCCCTTTGAGTCCAGGTAATTCTTAAATGTCCAGAGGCTGCAAAGTTGCATACAAAGCACATTCTACTGCTGGATGCAATGTAGAGACATGCTGTACCAAGAACTTGGAATGTAAACCTTACTGGAAAGCACAAATTCCTCGAGACATGTACAGCACTTGCTGCCCCAACTACAATGCCAATCTATAGTAGCATATTAGGCAACAATAGCAGCACATGTGGTGTTAAGGCTTAAATTGCAAGCCACAATAAAACTCTAAATCCTTCATCTGACTCCTGTGGGGTAACACTTCCTTAAATAATTAGGAGAATTCAGAGTGCTAAGTCCTACTATTAACCCATTTTCCAGAACACCTATAAGGTTTTCCAACGTCCTCGAAAATGCATTTAAGTCAAGATCCTGAACTAAAATAAAAAAACACCAAATAACTGCATAAGGACTCTTTCAATATTGATGCAATCTCATCATAAAGAAAAATGCAAATCAGAAAAGGGAACAAAAGATCAACAGTGACCTAGGATTTACATCAATTGCCTCATTTACCAAAAAAATTCAAATCGAACACCAAACCACACCAGTGTTTTAATATTTGTGGATCCTCCCCAGATTTAAACCACAGAAAACAAAATATCCTGTGCAGGTTCCTGAGTGAAACTTCAAACAGCGTAGCAAATTAAGTTGGAGAAGGAATTCTTCTGGGGAGAAAGGAGAAAGGCAAAGCCCCTAAGCACCAAACCTTCATTATAATATGAAACAAAAGCAGTTAATTAGAAGCTCTCAAATACTCATTGGCTATAGAAGCAACACTATGTAACAGATACCTAAACCAGCTGCATGTTTGAAAGGCTTTAGGAATCTGTTAGACAACACAACCAACAAGGATTTCTAAGGGTCATAAATCATATTTCTTTGTCCTAAAGCAGGATCAAGTAAAACATTCTGACACAAGTTCATCATGAAATTCACTGGAAAGTACCTTCAGAGACAAAAACTCCACAACCTCTTCCTGAGTTCACTCCTTGTCATTATGAAGTTTTTCTCAATACTTTACCTGAACTTACTTACAAGCCTTACTCCTAGCCACCAAAATCAGAAAAAACTCCCTCCTCTTTCAGTCATCCTTCAAACATTTACATAATGCAAAATGCCTCCATCAATAATTTTTTACACAAAAATCAGTTGTTTCAGCACTTGATGTCTTTCCTGTAGCTCTCCTGTAATGTCCAAATTTTCCATACTTATTGAAAATACAGATTTTTTTACTAGGGGTTTTACATGAAAAAAGTGCAAATCAAGTTTGAAAACCAAAACTATACAGATATTTAAACAACAAAGTAGCCAGTAAGATAACACTTCCCATATTTTACCTTATGTGTAACATTAACCTACCTATTCCTGAATTTGCTCCCGTGATTATAACCACTTTCCCACTCAAGTCACGACCCTGGAGTATTTCCATTGCTGTACTGTTTCCATCGTACTTTTGTCTAGTAGTAGGTTTTACTGGATTATCTTCAACTGTAAAGGCCAGTCTTGGATCCAGGTAGGTAGTCCTTTTGTTTATGTGGCTGCAAAAGAGCACAAAAATTCAACTACCTTGAACCCTTCTGCACTCTGCATTCAGATTTTAAATGTAGTTCAACCACTGTTGTGTACAATTCCAGTGGATTACTTAAATTCCCAAAAATCAGAGGGGTTTTTTGCATTTTGTTAAAACCATTACAATTACTTTATTTAATCAAACATTTTTCCAGTTGTGACAACATCTATTAATAACAGTCTTCACATACTTTGCAAGTCATTCTGAATGTCATGTGAACCCCTGACACGAAAAGCAAAATTTTGTCAGGGGAAACAAAAAAATTTCATTATATTAGGGAAGATCATGTTCCCTTAGGAGGTATATAAAAGGGGCCTACACTGCTCCTTCAAACAATACACCAAGGGGAGATGCAGCTCAGGACCTTTCACTCAACCAACTGAAAACAAGTAACTTCACATCAGCTCAGCAAACAGCACAATTTGGACCAGGCTCACCTTTATAAAACCATGTTGTAGTTTTCTTCAGACAATTATTAAAAAGAGACAATAAGCAACAACTTTCAGGCTTCAGCTCTTAGGTGTAGGACAGAGAGGCTACGCTTACCATTTTGGCATACGAATATTCTTTATTCTAGTAAGTCAGATTAAGATAGTTACCCATTTTCACCCTGCCATTAAAAAGACACAAACAAAAACACACCCAGAAATCTTTTTCTGCTTCTTTGAACCTCCTCCTCTCCCACTTTTAAAACTCTCTGCTAACTCTATCCCTGTCCTCTTTCTCTGCTTTACATTTCAAGTAAGTCAGAGCTGTAGTGATTTTGTTTTGGTCTTGTATGTTTAAAGCATTACTGCAATTTTAACAACCAGACACAGTTCTGGGTATGTTTTTAAAGTTACTGATACAGAGTTTATCCCTAAAGGTATACAAACAAAATGACCCTACATAAACATTGCCTGAGGGTCAGCTCACATTCTGAAATGTGGATGTGTAAGCATTTCAACCTGCCACCCAACCAAGCATTTCTGTGCACATGGAAGAATTCAGAACACCAGAAATGGGTCTTTAGACACTGCTACAACTGTGTATCTGCATCTGGATTCTGAAACTGCACTTACTAACCTCTTTTGTCTTCCCAGCTTATATTGTCACAGCATCATAACTCAAAAGGCTACTCAGCATGTAACACAGTTGTCTTACTTGAACATATTCTACTGTTTGCCATACTTACTCTACAAAATAGACTTGTCCATTTTCATCAGTCTCCTGCTCCCATCCATATGGCAGATCTAGGAAGCACATAAAACATTAGTTTTAGGCATTTAGAGTACATTCCAGTTTGAAGTTTAAGTGATGTGACACAATTCTGCATTATTTCTGTAACCCGGAATTTGTACTTTCACTTAATGGAGCAACACAAGAAAGCCATAAAACTGCAAAAGGGATCACCCTACACAGACAAAATCACAGAGGTAAAACTCCCCAGAAATCAGCTGCATTTTGAAAACCCAGTTTGCCTAGGTGATACTAGGGGTTTGTAACATAATTTCAGGTCATTACAAAAGCTTAACACAAACCTCCTGCAACTCGCTTCCTCTTCCCAGACTTAGGATGCTCCCACTGTGTTTTTTCTTCCAGGTGGCTGGAGGAAAAGAAAAGTTTAAGATTTTTTAAAAATTGCCTAATAATCATTCTGATGTAATCCAAACATTACTACAGTTCTGAAAGTATCTAACCAGAGAGCACAGGAGTCTATAAAAATTCAAATAAATATTTGACTTCCAATCTAAGTTTTGTTGCTTATGAGAACAAAGAAAACCCAAAACTTATTAAAAATGAACACAAACAGACTCAGAAAATACCTCAAAAAGATAGTGAACCTGGGCAGGAATAAGGTAAAAAGAATCCTAAATTAGTACTAATAATACCAGAAAACTTTCAAATTACAAAAGCACCTTTCTAAACTAATAATAGTGATCTGCAGTCTATAAGCCAATTGCTTACTTACCAACTCTTGCCTAATAATATTGTTTTGCTTACTATAAGCCAAATAAGTTGGATTTCTACATGAGCAATTACAGCTTTGGACAGGTAAGTTTATCCACAGGCCTTGACTAGAAAGACATTTATTTAATATAAATGATAATGGTATCACATTACTCTATCATAATGTTGTCTGGACTACAGACTAATAAGCAAAGGGGTTTGCACATAAACAAGGTCTTAAGATATCCAAAGTGCTGAAATCAGGTTGGATATTAAAATCTTATGTTTCATTAAATATTTTTAAATAACAACCAACTTTCAATACTAAGAGTCAGGCAGGGATTACTTGAGTGTCTAAACTGACAGCTGCCCAAGTGTGAAATAAGGACTGACAACAGCATTCCGTAATATCCACAAATAATCACTAACCCATAGGCCAGTACCAAGAGTGATTTACACACAATATAAGCAACTTTCCTTTTTTTACAATAACCCCACAGTGACCAAATAAGGTATTACAGGAATCACAGCTGGAGATGAGACTTAACAAGTGCACTTGTGTGACCTGCAGGTGCAAGACATTTAACCAAATTACTGCAGCCTGACAAAGAAATGCCTGTCCACCTGTATGCACCCCTAACTCATCATAAACATCTTTAAAAGTGTAAAATCAATATAATGCTATTCCAGCTAAGTTTAAAGTTATATTGTTGGTGAGGCTTACAAACACATTTCCCAAATATTCAGAGGTATCACAGATACAGAGCATATATTAAAGTCACCAACAGCCTAACACCTCTTCATGTCAAACATATTTTCAGATACACTAGGCAAGATTTTCAGACAGTAAAGATATATTCATGTCATTAAACTGGTTTGGTCTGGTTTCACAGCAGTTAAGAAACTGACTTGTTGAGTTAACTGTGTAAAAATTATGCTCAGTAGTATCTTAATATTTTGTAGGTGTGCTACTCTCCTTTCTGAAAGAGCTTTGAAATCAAAGGAAATACACAGACACTTGACCTGTGAAAAACAAACATTTATAGAGAATTTGCAGTGTTTAGAAACAAAGTGTGGATAAACAAAATCATTCTGTCCAGTGCTTGTAGAGCAGAACTTGGGAGGGAGATGTCAACTCCCCACAGATGAAAATAAAGAATATTTCCCCCTTTTTGTGGAAGGGAATAAATCTTGTTGCTTTAAACAGACCAAAACAGATCCCAATATCAGAATGGCTAGAGAAACTACACGAGGGGTGAAGGTGTATCAATCTATATTCCACTGAGTGTTTCCTTCGTGGCATATGCCCTTTGTAACCTGCGAGGATACAATCACTTCCAGTGGCACGAGCAGAAGGTGCCAAACGCCAACCTATCTCCAGCTCAAGCTGGGTCACCTGAAGAGCTGAGGGGCATCAACATTTTAACTCATTTCTTCTCTATTCCTATAAGGTGGAAAACTAAGACATCTACAATACTGTGTAAGGCTGAATGGCCCATATGTGCAAAAATCTTGCAGAGAGCCACCAAGTGCGCTGGCACAGCTGTGTGACCGCTGGATCCGCTGTGTGACCGCTGGCACAGCTGCGTGAGCGCTGCCTCCCGCACCCGGGAGCGCCTCCAGCATCCTTCCCACGCGGGGCGGGCGGCGTGGGCTCAGCGCCGCACCGGGCTCGGCAGGGGCAGCTGTCACAGCCCAGCCCACACGCGGAAACCGAGTTCCACAGACTCCAGCCCCATCCGCGCCGCCCCGGGTGGGTCCTGCTCCGCACCCGCGCTCAGGGGCAGCGCTGGCGGCTCCGCGGACGGTCAGGGCGCTGCCGGCGGGCTCGCCCCGCTCCCTTCCCTTACTTGGCGTAGTAAACCCAGCCGTCCTTGGTGGTGCGCTCCTCCCAGCCCGGCGGCAGCTCCTCCTCGCTGTCTGTGTCCTCCAGCCCCGCGTACTTGAGCGCCGCCATGGGCACAGCGCGGGCTCCGCTCGTTCCGCGCTCCCGCCCCGCTCCCGCCACGCTTCCTGCCGGCACGGCCCCGCACGGGCACCACGGGAACTGTAGTTCGCACAGCGCTGCGATGCCACCCCGGCCACCGACGGGACTGAACCCCCGCGGGCTCCCGGCTGAGCTGGGACCGTCATGGGCGGCACAGGAATATCTGGTTTCTCGGATCTGGAAGTCTGTGTCCAGTTCTGGGCTCCTCACAAGGAGCTGCTGGAGGGGGTCCAGCAGAGGCCACGAGGATGATGAGGAGTCTGGAACAGCTCTCTTGCATAGAGACACTGGGCCTGTTTAGACTGGAGAAAAGAAGACTGAGAGGAGATCTCATTGATGCCTATAAATATCTCAAAGGCAGATGCCAAGAATGCCGTGCCAGACCCTTCAGTGTTGCCCAGTGACAATCAAGGAGCAATAGCTACAAACTAAAACACAAGAAGTCCCAATTCAACATGAGGAAGAACATTATGCTGAGAGTGGCCAAGCACTGGAACAGCTGAGCAAGGAGGTCATGGAGTCTCCCTCTCCGGAGACATTCCAAACCCACCTGGACACATTTCTGTGTAACCTGCTTCAGGTGACCCTGCCTTGGCAGGGAAGTTGAACTCGATGATCTCCAGAGGTCTCTTCCAGCCCTAACAATTCTATGATTTTGAGGGCATTGAATACTTCCAGCCCTCTGTTTTCAGAGATGGATGTGACTACAGGAAGACCACAGAAAGCAATGGGAAATGAACTGTTCTTTAAGCTTTTTGCCATCAGCTGTCACCACCTGATCTCAGGGATAAGACTCTTCCTCATGGCCGTGTTAGTTAGGGTTCCTCCATGATGTTTTCTCAGCAAGGAAGGCCTGGCTGGAGAAAAACACCTGGCTGTGCTAACGCCCACCTGAGAGGCTGGGCTGCCTCACCTGCACAGCAGCACAAACACAGTCACCTTTGCCAAGCCAGGCTCACCTGGTGACACAAACACAGTCAGCTGCAGGGGCTGAAGCATTCCCAGACAGTGATTTGGCAGCAACCTGCAGTAATTCTGTCCTGGCAGCTGAAGCCCTGGCAGCCCCTGTGCAGCTGCGACAGATGGAGAGGGAATGGCTGTTACCAATGCTCAGCTGCTTTTGATTCCCGTACCTGTATGCTAACATATTCCTATCTATTTACATAACCAGACCCAATTATCAGCATTTGTAACATCATTGTTGTCCTTTGGCAGGTCTTTTAAAAAAAACAGGACAAAGGCAGTGCTGGGCAGAGGCTGTGAGCACTGTGGAACACACCAGGTGGCAGTACAGCCGCACAGATGCACCACATGCTCTGACCCTTTGAAGTTGCATTTTCATGCACTATTTGAAGCACTGACCTATATGGCTCCCTCACTCCTCGCTAACGGCATCCATATCTGGCCAGAAAACGAAGCCCAAACTTTTCTTCTGCCCTGCTGCTCCAGTCCCTTTGCAGGATCCCCTGAGGAGTTACATGTATTAATTTATCTCCTCCTGCTAGAAATAAAAACTCATGCATCATCAAGAGCCAGTTTTCATGTGAATATTACTGGCAGTATTAAAAAAAGCTGTGACTGTACTTTCTCGAGTAAATATATTGGAAGGGAAACCAGTGATATGCTCACTTCTGGTCCAGGAGGCTGCTGAGATACTCCACAGTTGACTAAGTGGAGAGATGTGTCAGGTCCCAAGAAAATAGATTATTGAAGTCAATATTTGAAGGACAGAAGAAGAGTTTTAACCTAGCAATAGTACTGTGGAAATAGGTAGTTGTAGTTTTCTTTCTGTTGCAGTCTGTTAGTTTTCAGCATCCAGTGCTCCATGAATTACATTCAGTCAGAATGAGGAAATCATTTGTCTGACAGTTATCCTGTCCCAGCCATCTGTATAGTGCCAAGTATGTTCTGAATGTATCCAGCAGTATTACAGCATTTCAGTGGTAAGGGTGTACAGTGTAACAGCCCCTGCCCTCCAGATGAGGCTCACCCTGGCCACAGGGGCAACCAGCAGACCCCTCCAGGTAAACCATCCAAGAAAGGCTCCTAAGTTGCCTGCCCACATCTCGTCTGAGTCCTGGCAGTCTACATTCCCTCACCATGTGTCCAGGCTCTTGTTTGCCCACCCCAGGCAATCATCAGTGTGGACTACATAGTCATACTTTCTGCATGCTTTGGCTCTGGGACCCTCTTCAGGGACTGGGACCAGTTTGAAGTGACCCAGTACAAGGCAGACACTGACACACTAGAACAGGAACAAGGATGTGGGGAGAGGATCCTTCCCAGGGAAGGCTTCATGCACGTGAAAAGGGCATGGCCTGGAACATTCAAACCTTGATGGGGAGACAAACAGAGGGCCTGCATACCTAGTAGAGGACAGTGAGGCTGGATCTGCAAAGGACTCTGCTCATCCCCTGATTGTGCATCTGTGGGTCTTTTTCTTCCCCAGTGGGCTCCTCTTGGATCCAACCTCATTGGGCTACATCAGGCAACTTTCCAACCTCCACTGACTCCTGATATATGGGGCACCCTCCTATGGCTACCCCAAAGCCAAAGCTTCCCCCTCCTCCCCATGCACCCTGGGCTACTGGGCTTTCCTCTGTGGGCATCCCTAGTGGGTGGGATTGGTGAAGGTGTCCCCCCTTCTCCTTCCTGCCTGACAGATCTCTGCAGGCAGACCCTAGGTGGGCTCAGACCATTTCCCTTCCAGCACACTGCAAAGAGCACAGCAGGTTCTCAATATCTTTATTAGTTTGTTGGTTTATTTCCAACACAGTTAATCCTCTCTACAGCAACAGGTTAGTTAAATCTGGTTTACATATTGCTGTCTCATGAGTGCTGCAGCCTTGATGCCGCTGTGACAAAACCAGGCTGCACTCAGACAGGAAAATGCATTAAATTCCGCTGTGACTGGGAAAAAAGGAAAACCAACAAAAATCAAAAGAACGAACCACCAGGGAAAAACAAACAAACCCACCAACAAAACCAAGGTGAGGAACCGAAGGTGAGCACAGCCACACCACCTCCAGGGAAACCACACGGCACTGCTTGGACAAGAATGCAAGGAGGAGTGAACCCAAAAAAGGTCAGGGACTGGGCAAACCCTTATATATATATTATGTATAGGTATTTATATATATATATCATCTGGAAGGACACGCTGAAAAAAAACAAGAGATCACAGCAGTATCTACGTATAAAGGAGCTACGCAGCTTTCAGTCACACCAAGAAGGAAGCACACAGCAGAACCAAGTGGGGGACAAACAGGGACACTGGTGTTTCAGGGTGGCCTTTTGTGAGGGGTCATGTGGGGCACAGGTCTCAGGGCCAAAAGCCCTCATACTCCTGTTGTGAGCCCCAGGACCTCTGTGTCCTTCACTGGGGAGTAGGGATGGGGTCTGGGGAGGTGGTAAATGTTTTTGTGGGGCTGGTTCTGCTCGCCCAGATGGTGGCACCCCGTGGGTTCCCTACAGGTCCCTGCTCAGGTCACCCATGGACCACCTACGAAGACCTGAGCACCCATCACCAGAGCCAGGGCCCTTGTGCCTTAGACTGGGCACAGGAGAGGCTGGGCTCTGTTTGTCTGGCAGCTCCAGCCAATGTTGGGGTTATGCAATGACATGGATCTTCATGCCAATTGTGAGAGATGAGATCCACCTGGAACCTGGATGGGGCCCCACAGCTCGGGGGGAGCCAAGCCCTTGACAGACGCCTCGCTCAGTGCGCAGGCGAAATGCTGGAGGTGGGGTGTGTGGATTTGGAGGGCCATGGTGGGTCTGGCCAGTTCTGTGGGCAAAGCCAGACACTGGGGTGCTCCCCATGTCTCATGGGTCATCCCACACTGCCAGTACCTTGCAGTGATGCACCCTGTGGGGCAAGGGTGCTGAGGGTTCCCCAGCATGGTGGGAGGAGTGTCTCATCTTATTGCTAATGGCTTCGCGGTGGTGACGTCCACAGGCTGCGGCAAAACTGGAGGTGGGATTTGCTGTGTGACATCCCTAAAACCAGTGGCCTCTGGGCCCTGGCAGCCTCAGTCCAAGAGCTGGGAGTAGAACTGACAGTGTGGCAGAGACCAAACAAGGCAATTCCCCCCTTCTCAGTGCATTTTTGGTGGCAGGTGGTGATTATCTTTCTTGCAACAAGGGACAAAGTGCCATCACAGGCAAGGGCATGGGCAGAGACAGGAGAACACTCATACCACCCTCCTGCCCTGATGGCTTTTGGGGCAGGGCTGACCCCTCTCCATTTGCCCCAGGGCAGCCCTCAGGGTACACGACCAGGGCAAACAAGAGCTTGGGATGTGATTTCTCACAAGGCTCAGCCAGCTCTGGGGCAGCAGGTCCTGGGTGTGCTGGGGTATCCTGTGCTAGCTCTCCTGAGAAAGGGCCATCAGGGAGACATGGAAGCTGCATCCCTAAGAACAGACCAGTGACCTCCCAGTAAGTGCTGCTCCCTCCCTGTTCCTGTCTTCCTTTTGACTTGGTCAGCCATTGGCTGACCTTAGGGGACCAACCTACCTTCTGTGTCCTGTCCACATCCTGTTCCATCCCATCATCCCATCCCATCCCATCCCAACATCCTGTCCCCATCTTACCACCCTGACCCTGCTACCCCATCCTGGCTCTGTCCCCATGCCACCCACCCTCCCAAGCCAGTGCCAAGCCAATGCTAGGGAGGGTGAGGACCAATGCAGAACCATGTGTGACTGCTGGACGAAGCCCCTCTCCTTCTCCTGTACCAGACAAGGGGATGAGGCCAATGGCAAAGAAGACAAATTGACCCCAAAGAAGCGAGGGCCCTGGTGGAGGATGTCCACGGGGCGGGTGGGTGCTGGCGGGATGCTGACAGATGGGAGATGGCTCTTCTGAAGGAGACGTCGGCAGTGGGCATGGACCTCAGCACGATACCTCCATGGTGTGGTTGATCTGCCCCATGGCCTCAGTGCTCTCCGAGTGGGTGCAGGCACGTGGGCGGGTGCCATCCACCGAGCTGGCGCTGGTGAGGGAGGCCGTGCGAGAGCGTGCCAGGCGGGTCATGCTGGCAGATGGCACTGCACGGGCACAGAGAGATCGCCGGGGTGTCAGATCCCTCCGAAAACCACTAGGACCTGAGCAAACATTGCCACCAGTCCTGCTCCCCGATGTGAATGAGCCCAGGCACAAGCTTGCAGCAAGCAGTGCTGTGACAACATGAGCAGCTCCAGGCTGGTAAGGGAAAGCAGGGCAGGGCCAGCGTGCCCTGGGCCAGGCTGCTCGCCGGGCTCACTCCTGGGCATGCAACCTCCGGGCATCAGGCAGTGGGGACCCCTGTCTGCCACACTCCAGGGAAGGAGTGAGCAGGGATGGGAGCTCCCCTGGCTCCACAGAGTGTGCAGGAAAGGTGACACCCTCCCCAGCCAGGATGCCCTATGGGCACAGCACTTGGCCAGCTGGAGGAGGGCACAGTGGACACACTGCTGAAACTGTGCCTGCATGGAGGGGGGCTTCTCCAAATGCTATTTCTCAGCCCCTAGCTCAGGGTGCCATCTCAGGCAAAGCGGAGCGAGGCAGTGGGCATCTGGCTGGGAAGGGCCAGTCCCAACACCCAGGCTGCTCCCAAAGGTGCCCAGGCAGCTTGAGCGCACAGGCCAGGCAGGCACCATGCAGCAGTGGGCATGGGCTGAGCAGCACTGAGCGATACCTGTGCCTCCACTCAGCCTCCGATCCTTCAGGTGGGTGACTGGCAGGGGTGGAGCAGAAGAAGGGCAGGGAGGGCAGAGAGAGAGCATCAGCCCTCTCTGGGCTCCACTGGACCAGGAGCCCCCACTCAGGCCCACATTTGCCTGCACATGGACCTGAATGTGTGCACACAGAACTGCACACACACACACACACACACACACACACACACACACACACACACACGTGCAATGGACCTGCAAACATACCCATGCACACGTGGACTTTTGCATGCATGCACAGGTATGCACAGACCTGCACACACACACACACACACACACACACACACACACACACACACACACGTGCTCATGGACCTATGTACACAGACTTGTGCACATGGACTCGTTCATCTTTGTTGCACACACAGCCACTGCTTGTGCACACATATAAACACACACACATGTGCATGCTTGCACAGAGACCCTGTCCATACACATATATACACACAGAGCCCTTGCACACACCTCTGCACACACACAGAGCCTGTACATTCCATGCCCCTGCGGACACCCAGACAAGTATCTTCCACACCTGCACATCCAATGCCACAGACACGTGCAGCTCTCCATCAGGATGGGCACACAGGGGTGCCAGGCTCCACTCAGGCAGCAGGGTCAGCACACACGCACACAGGCACACATACATATGCACACGCAGTCCCGTGCCAGCCCCATGCCCAGCCCCGGCACTCACTGTAGCCCATGCCTTGCAGGAAGTACTTGAAGGCTTCGGTCAGCTTGCCTGGCTGTAAGGAGAGAGCTGGCTGAGGCAGCACCAAGGCTGAGATCCCTGCTCAGCCCTGAGCCACCTCTGACAGCCCCTGCACAAGACGCCCTCACCAGCCCATTCCCAGTTAGCCAGCACATCTCAGAACCCAGTATATCCAGTTAACTGGGGAAGTTGTGGGAGCTCACCTGTGTGACCTGGGGCAGTCCACCGGAGTCAGCCATCTGCAGAGAGAAGGTCCTGCTTAGTTTGGGGAAGTGCCTGTACCATCCATCTTCCCCTGGTTCCCCCAACAGGGGACCCACTGCTGGGGCCACCCTGCTCTCCCCATACACTCTCAGCCCCAGTGGCCAGGATGGACCTGGAACAGGGAGATGGGGACATCCTGAAGTCCTAGGGCAGAGGGTAGTGGGGCACTTCATGGGTACCAAGGACCTCCCAACTAGCCCTTGCCAATGGCCTACCTTCAGGAAGGTGGTGTTGGTGGGATCCAGCTTGGAGTTACACTCCACCTGTGGGCAAGAGATGGCATTAGCACCCTGAGGTGTCCTGAGCCAAGCAGAAGTTGCCCATGTGTACCACCACTAGCTCACAGCATTTCAGCTGGCATATCCCTTCCTAGCTAGGAGGAGATGGGGCACTAGGCTAGTCCTGAGCCTGCAGAACCTCCATCCCTTGCCATGGGACAGAGGGGACTTTCCTCCTGCCAGGCAGTGTCTGGGTGGGGGCTGGAAAGAGAGGTGAGGGTGGCTGGTGAGGCACTGTGTGTCACACAAGCATGCTGTGCACATGCACAGACATACAAGTGATGGAGGAGGAGGGTGAGTGTGAAGTTACACGTTCTGTACAAATGCAGCCACCTGCACAGTACCTCTGGCTGACTGTGCAAGGGTGAACAACCATGTGCAAGGACATGTGTGCCAGCAGCTGTTTGGGTGCATAGGGCCAAGCAAGGAGCATGCCTGTGTGCTGGCACATCTGAGTGTGCATGTTGTGAGCACGCCTGAGCATATGAAGAAGGGGAGGTTTACCAGGTGTGGCAACCATGCCCAGATGCATGTGCAGAGGTGCCCACATGAGCAGGTAGGTTTGCACACGAGCACACTCCCACACAGCTCCCATGGGAGCTGACATGTGTCTGAGCAGGCAGTGAACATGCGCATGCCCACACATGGGCATCATCTGTGTGCCACCCTACAGGCACTACACCATCACTCACCACCCCCTCTTCAGCCGGCGCATTGTCTCCAACCACGAGCATCACAGGGCAGCTGGAAGTGAGAGGAGGAAGAGGCACGGTCAGAGTTTTGCCTGGGTGAACTCCACTGCCCTGGAATTCCTGCATGCCTGCACAACTCTTACCGCAGTGTCTTGGCATTGGGTACAGTCCCAGGCCGGTTGATGTCCAGGTCCCTGCGGCTGATGGAGGGAAAAGAGGGCCAGTGTGAGCCCATGGGCAGATGCCACCACCAATGCCATAGCACAAGAACTGTGGCACTGCCAGCCTTTGAAAGCAGCACTCAGCCCCTGTGTCCCAGCACTTTGTGGAAGGAGGATGCCACAGCTATCCCAAGCACAGCCCATGCCATGGGATGCAGCCCCCAGCAGAGCAGCATGTCTCCCAACCCTCTGCATGCATGAGACAGCATTTCTTCCCCCCCTTCCCACGCCTGTGCCAGCACCCAGAGCAAGAGGGGACGAGAGGATGTGCACTTCCAGGACATGGCAAGCTTCTAGCACAGACAGAGGCTGCCTGGAGCACTCACCTGTTATACATGTTGAGGAAGAGCTGGAGGTTGAACTGGTTCACCACGCTGCTGATCTGCTGCCGGTAACTCTGCACCAGCTCCGTGTTGTTCATCAGCTCTTCCTGTGCCAGGAGGAGATAGAGATATCAAGGCAGGTGTCAGGGACACACCCTGCTTCCCCAGTCCTGCCCATGCCATGCCAGTCAGCAGGGACAAGGAGGAGGATGCTGAGCAATGCAGCTGGGCACGGTGGTGCTGCACACCCAGGCAGGACATGGGCATGAGTCACACTCTTCAAGGCTAATCACCAGGTCAGGCAGAACTTGACTAATCCTGACCCTGATCACAGGTCAGGTCCAGTGGCACTGTGGCACCCAGCAGGGCACAGCACAGAACACCCAGCCGGGATGCTGGGTAGGGGGCCAGTGGCAGGGGGCCAGCAGGATACACAGCCCTTACCTGGCTGAACAGGTGGGACAGAACTATGTCCGGCAGTGTACTGGTGAGGCCAGAGAGCTGAGGAGGGAGCACAGAGAGTTACAGCAATGCTGTGGCTGGCTCCTGTCCCAGGGAGCCGCCAGGGCTGGGAGAAGGGGTTGGGGCTCTGCCCACCTTGGCAGCTGCCCAGTCAATCCAGCCTTTGCCATTGGGATCGATGTTCATAAGAACCAGTCCTTCGACCAGGTCAGGGAAGATGAGCTGCAGTGAGCAAGAGGGGAAACGCTCAGAGGGGAGAGGAGATGTGCCCTGGGCAGCCCCCACCAGTGCCACTGCACAGGCATTGCACAGAGCTGATATGGTCCTTGGAGCAACAGGAGACCTGTAGCAAGACTGCCCAGCCACCATGGCCATGGCATTGCCATCCTGGCCCCTAGTCCATCCAGGAGCCTTTGCAGCAGTAGAGACTGCCTGGAGGTGTCAGCTCCTGCTTTTTCCCATGCCATGGGCTGACAGCACATACGGGCAACTCAGAGCCAGCCCATCCCAGACCCAGGCTCACCGCAAACTTGGCCAGCACGTAGGCTCCTGCCCCAACACCGATCCCGATCACATACTTGAACCTGGAAATATGGAGAGGTGCATATGGTGGGCTCCAGTATATGTTCCCTAGGACACCCCTCCACTCGCAACATGGAGCACAAGAAGACTCACAGGCTGCCAGCTTACAGGGACAACTCCTCAAGCCTCAAACCCTTGCCTTCTGCCCTTACCCCTGCACAGGACCCTCAGCCAGCAGCTGTGGAGGAGAGGCTGACTCACCCAAAATGCTGCACCACGCTGGGTAGCATGGCAGCTAGCTGGTCCATGGATGGGTACTGGTACCTGTGGCACAGGAAGGCACAGAACAGTGGTTATAGACCCTGTTCAAAGTGGGATGTCTGGGCAGCTGGGCTGCCTGAAGTGGGCAAGGAAATGTCACACCCTTGCAAACCACCCCACTGCCCACCCTGGTCCAATCATCTGCCACAAGCTTTGACATAGTATGGAGAGACCCACAGGCAGGGCACGACTGCCAAGCAGCGACAACCCAAAGGGCAGGGAAGCAACATCCCGGTGGGCACAGTGGGCTCCTTGAAGCTGACACCTACCCCTGAGGGAACTGTGAGGCTCCTGTCTGCTGGCCTGGTGCATCCACATGGCACACCACAAAGTGCTTTGTGATCTCCTGCATGTCCTCATAGTTGAAGAAGGTGTTGAAGCAAAGCTTGTCTGTCAAAGGGAAGGTGAAGATCAGAGACCAAACACGCCAGCACTGGGGCCTGGTGCGTCAGGGTAGTACGGACAGAGGCTGCATGCCCTCCCACTGCCCTTCAACCAGGAGCTAACACACTACCAAAGCCATTCCATCCCCTTCCTTCCACACCCCTCATCCCTGCAGCAGAGACCACAGCTACTGTACCAAGGGCTGCATCCTTACAGGTGTCGGGAGGCACAGGAATGAATGGCACAGCCAGGAGAATGAGGAGCTTAGGGTGAGCCTCATGGGTGAGCCTTGGGGGATTTGAAGCCCAGGGCTGCAACACCAGCCAGTGGGCAGTGGGATTAGCAGCCTGGGGTATTATCAGCCTCGGCCAAAGTCCCCAAAAAGGGCTCAAGCAAACATGGGATTTGAGAAACTGCTGTAAATCTGCCTGCTTGGAAACAGTCAAAGAAACAGCAACATTGCTGCTGTGGACAGGCCGCTATCGTTGCAGTGGGATACAGACATTGTCCAGGCTTGGAGAGGTCTTGCCCCATGGCATCAATGCCAGGACATCCCTCCCAAAATGTGGGGGTGAGGCAGATTGTAAGGCCCATTGTAGCCAACATGATGAGTACCTGAATATGACAGAGCTGCTGTGATGGTGAGGCAGCTCACGTGGCATGTCAGTGACTCAGCCTCAGCTGCCAGAGGAGCAGGAAATGCTTCTCCCTGCTCACAGGGAATTGGGCATCCTGGCTCAGCTGGAGGGCACAGGCCAGGGCAGGGGGCTGGGGTGCATGTCCAAGGCTGCAGGCTGACAGAAAGTGCAGCATCTCCACATCCAGAGTCTTCACCCAGGGTCCCTCCTTCCCTTCCTGTCAAGGTCCCTCCTTCCCTGCTATTTCCAGTCTCTTTTGTCCCCCACTATGCCCTGCTGCCAGCTGGGTCCATGCTCTGAATACCAACAGGCTGGCAGCAGCATCAGCAGTGGGGACAATCCTTGCATCCTCTGTGTCTCATCCCTGTCTGGTGTTGGTGGGCAGACAGCCAGTACTGGGGTGGCCAAGCACTCCTGGCTGTGCCTGGCCTGGGCTTTGGGTCCACCTGAGCATCCAAACTCCTGGTGCTTTCAGATGCCTGCAGAGACTGAATGCAGCCTGGGGACCCTCCATGGGTGGAGGCAAAGGAGCTGAGACAGGGGCTTCGGCCTGATGTCCTGGCACCCCATGCAGCCTTGAGCTTATTCCCACCTGCCCCCACGCCCTCGGCCCAGGGCACAGCACTCACGATTGAGCCCCACATCGTGGTACGTCAGGATGGCTGGGCGGTTCCCCTTGGGAGAGCCCCGGATGACCACGTGCAGCAGGCCATAGGGGGTCTCAATGTCATGTTCCTGGGGAAAAAGGAAAGATGGGGTGATGCTCACCTGCCCCAAGACATCTTCTCCTACCCTGCCATCACACCCTTCACTGCTGCTTCTTCACATGACTGGTCCCATGGGAGGACAAGAGAAAGAGAAGCAGCCATCCCAGATAAAAAACAAAACAGCTCTGGGCATCCCAGAGGTGGTAGAAAGCAGGACAAATCACATACAAATGCAGGAAGGGAAGACTTCGGATAGGATCTTAGCAATTATGACTGGACATGTGTATCATGGGATGGGAGCACAGGATGGGATCAAGGGATGGAATCCAAGTGGGCTTGAGAAAAGAGGATCATGGGATCAGACAGATGAACCACAGGACAGGACAGGAGACCTTCAACGGCCTGAGATTGAAGAAATTTTGGCAACAGGGTGGGCATTTGCACCATGGCCTAATTGGATGGGGATTTGCTGTTCCTGGGACAAATAGGCAGAGGTCAGAACCCAGACACCACTCCAGGAAATGCTACAACCAGATCCCAAAATTACAGCTAAAGTAACTTTTAAAACCCTTGGTCTGAAATGGCAGTGCCCCCATACAGAGAACAAGACTTTATCATGCCTCAGTTTTCCTGTCTACGAGGGTTCCAGCCTTGCTGTCCTGGCTCTTGTTCGCAGCCAGCAAGGGAAACCGAGGCTGTGAGCCCAGGTGCTGCCCAGGGACAAAGGACCTGAGGTCCCCTCCAGATGCTCACGCCTTCCAGCCAGTCCCCTGGCAGTGACCTAGTGGCTGGGATCTGATGTGTGCAGGAGCATCATGTGCTGAGCAGGGCTGGTCAGGAGATGATGGCAGGGTGCCCAACCTTCACGATCCTCACTTCTGGTACTTGCAGCCTCATGGATGCGCTGATGGGAGGGGAACAGGTACGTGGATGCTCACGCGGGTCACACGCCACCAAGGACTCTGAAGGACACAGGCCTTGGGTGGGAGGAACCGCCTGAAGACAGGGTCTCCTCACTGCAGTGCTTCCCCTCACTGAGATCTGCTGTCCCTGGGGGAACACAGCACCCAAGGCCCCTCAAGGACTCTGTAAAGACAACTCTCGGCTCTCAAGGGCACCCTGACCCCAGCCCTCATTCACAGCTGTCCTTCCATTCCCTGCAGCTGCATGAGGCAGCAGTCCATGAGCAGGGACATCCCTCTGCAACAACGGATTGGGAAACAGGCAGAGGAAGGGCCTGGCCCAAGGTCACAGAACAGGAGGCATCCATGTGGCCTGATCCTGGCCACTGGACTGCCTCCTTGCCATTGGTGTGCCCACAGTCCCCATCACAGCCCCAGCAGCTCAGCCTTCAATCCTACCCCAAAATCCCATGTCCAAGGTATCAGATCCATCCTCAGCACTACCTTCTGACCCCCACACCCTGCCCAGTCAAGCACATCCTGCCCATGGTGCAGCCTTTGCAGCACCGCTGGGTACCACAGCCCTGCCCTTTGCCGCAGGGATGCTCTCTGGAGGGGAGAGGCTAGGGATACAGGGGATGCAGGCAGAAAGGATAGGGGGGCATAGACAACCCACAGCCCCAGTAAGGACAGGCATGTGGGTCTCAGCACCCTTAGGTGTCTGACAGAGCCCATCCATGTCCAGGTTACCTGCTTACCACTGCAGAGCTCCCACCTCGCTCACCCCCTCCACACCAGCCTGTTGCCATCGGGTGTTGCTATCACCGTAGAGGCAGGAAAGCAACCGAGGGATTGCTTCAAAACAGCAAGAGACCCTCTCCCTCTGCAGCTCAGGGGATGGGGAAAGGGCAGTGCCTCCCTATCAGCATACAGCCCCAGCATGGGCCACAGCCGCTCACCCTCAGCCTCAGTGCAGCATCTCTGCCGAGCTCAGGGAGGACATGCTCAAGGACAATGCGTCCCCAAAACCTGCGGCACATCAGGGATGCGGCAGCAGAGCTGGGAGAAGGAAAGGCTCCCCAGCAGTGGGTCCCCCTGCCCCAATGACTGCCTGACCCGCGCTGAGCCCCGCTGGCTGCAAAGGCCCAGCCTGGGCAAGCAGGAGAGATACTGGGGCAAAATTCTCTAGGAAGGGAGGGCAGCGAACACAGGAACGGCAGTACCTACCCCATCCCAGCACTCAGGCATGATGAGGAACTGGGTGGACGAGGATGCGCAGGCAGTGTGGGCCAAGCACGGGATCCCGGCAGCGCAGCGGGCTGAGGCGAAGGAAAGCTCTGGGCTGGCTCTGCCCCTCGCCTCGATTTATAGCGGAGCCCCAGCCCTGCGCTAAGCCCTCCCTCTCCCTTCCCCCTCGGCAGGTTTGGCCTCCATTGCAGGCGAGCGCCGCGATGGAGCCAGCACTCAGCCATTGGCTGCCGCGGGAATTATTCATGCTCCAATTGGCCCCAAATACCCTTGTTTATGAAGAAAAAACGCCTGGCATCGTGCGGTACCTTCTCCATCTTCCCTCTTTCAGCAGACAGAGACAGGCGGGGTGTCTGGACTGGGCTGCACTCGAACCCCTCACAACAGACCCAGCACAGCCAGGGAAGAGCCGAGCCATGCTCCGTGCACCCACTGCACACATGTGGATCCAGCCCCACACAAACATGCAGAATCATGGTCGAGCCCACAGCCACCCAGCCCGAGGCCCTGCAGTGATGCACAGGGGCTGGGCAGCACACACACAGCCACAGATGGACACGGTTACACACTAAACATATTGGAGAAGGGCAAGGCAGGTGTGCTCTGCATGTGCACGTGACATGCATGTACAAGCACAGGAAGACGTACTGACACAGACACACAGGGGCCAGGCAAAACCATGTCTGTGCATGCAAACTTTGCAAAAATTGGCACAATAGGTACTGAAGCACATGCACCCCACAAAATACTTGTGCATATCCTCCATGGGGCCAGGCCCTGTGTGTCTGTGTCAATACATGTTCCTGTACATGTATGTGCATGGTCATGTGCATACCAAGAGCATGCCTGCTGCATCCTTCTCCCATGTGCTTAGCATGTGTGCCCCGGCCATCGCTAATGCTCATGGATGCACAAAAACCTGCATACATGCAGACCCTTGTGCACAGGTGCACTGAGGGGCACACACATGTACATACGTGAACACTGCACAGATACCTCTGTTACCTTACCCAGAAGCACAGTCATCCCACCTGCTGCAGGATGATGGCATGCAGGGGAAATGCAGGGTTTAGCCCTGACCTGGATATCACCAGTGGCAGGTAAATAAGGCAGAAGAAAGCCAACCCAGCAGCACCAAGGGTTTGGATCCTGTCCCTGGACTGATGCATGCTGTGCACACACATACACACACGTGTGTGTGTGTGTGTGTGTGTGTGTGTATTCCCATGTGCACACATGTGCAGGCCAGTGATTACTTCTCTGGCTTTGTAAGAGAGAGATTCCATCTGCCTGCAGCTCTCATTCATGGACAGCCTTGTGCCACCAAAGTCACAAAACCCTCCAGCAGTCTCTGGGTGCCATCCCCTTGCACCCTGCCTACCCCTGCCCAGCCCAGCACCACTGCACAGCTTGGCATGACCGACACAAAGCTGGACAATCTTGGATGGAGAAGGAGTCCTATAGTGCTTTTGGTGCCTTCAGGGAGCCACTAAAAGCCATGTTCTGCAAACAAGTCAGGGCTGGAAAGCCAGAGAGTCTGAATGTGGGAGAAAGGACAGACAGACAGGAAGAAGGATGGCATTCCCCTTGCCTCTACCAAAGAGAGTAATTTACTCTGCACTGCTTTGTCCCACTGGAAGCCCAGACCCAGGTCTGGAAAGATGCATCTCTGTGAATGAAGGACCAGGTGTGTGAGGAAAGCCCAGCTCTCAGGTGGTTCTTGGCAGAGATACAAAGTCATTTGCACCTCCAGGTGCCATTTTTTCTTTCCCCAGCCCTGCTGCCTGTGGAGCCAAAGAGCCAGAGCAGCCACAGCCTGTGGGGAAAAAGCAGGGGATGCAGAGGGGCAAAAAAAGACAGAGGGTGGCAAAAGAGAGGAGAGAAGGGGTGAAAGAACCACGGTGAAGTAAGGCATGAATGCAAGAGGGCTGCAGGGAGATGGGCGGCTGAGCAAGGCTGACTGCCTGAATAGCATCAGATAGGATCACCACCCCCTTGGCTACTAGCCCGTTTGCCTGGCGGGTGGCCCAGACCTCCTGCTGGATGCAGGGCATCCAGGTCTCAGGGCACCTGCCCCTGGCACTCCTGCACCTTGGCTTATGTCAGCTGTCCCCTGGGCTTTTCTTCAGCTGGCAGCAGTGGGGGCTCCCCACTCCCCCTCACTGCCCCAGCCAAGCCTGAGCATCCCACCAAGGCAGCAGTGACTGGCTCTGGGGAGGAGCAGAGGGACAGTGAAGAGTTAAGCCAGGGGCTGGACTGAATTATTCCAAGGAGGTGAGCCTAGAAAATGGAGAAAGATCTATCCAAGAAATGGCAGGCAGCTCCAGCCTCTGCACAGAACCAACCTGCAAATGCCAGGGTGGGAAAAAGGAGGGGGTTGCCCTGGCACTACCTGGGAAACTCATCCCATCCCTACTCTGAGGTTCTTGGAGGCGCACCAAGAGGGCACAGGGCCTGGCTAGCTTGGGAAAAGTTGCCTTGATCCTTGCCCAGTTCCTTTTTTAGGTCCCGAGGGCATGGAGATGCATCACTGTGACATTTGCCATTCATAGCCACTCCACTTGGCACCAGCAGGGACATGGTTCAGCATCACCATGGGCCTATCCCTGAAATACTGGCATGCAGATTGTCCTGGGAGGGTCATTGCTCTTTAACACCCACTCTGTGCCAACCGAGCCCTGCCCTAGCACAGCTGAGCAAGAGTCATGCTGGTCCTTGTGGTGCTACTGGGAGCTCTGGGCAGCCTGGCATGGCCACCTCCCTCTGCTTCCATCTCTCCCTCTTCACCCTCGTTTTGGTGACACCAGGTAGTTTGGTTTCCCCTCCAGTGGACAAAAGGAACTCTGAGCAAGCAGAGCAAGGAGCAGCCCAGCCCTCTGCACATCCTGCCACTCACAACCCCAGCATCTCACCAGCTTTGGAGCTGTTGTGAAGGCCACTTTTTCTTTCCCACCACTGCCATTTTATAATTATTTTGTGTCTTTCAAGAGGGTCACCAGAAGTGTCCCACTCTGTGAACCACAGCAGCAACCACCCAGCATCCTGACAAAAGGACTCATTCCCCAGTCAGCTGCATGCTGCCACCCACATGGGTGACAGACACCAAGCAGCCCAGACCCAGAAATCTGGGCACTAATTTGGGGCTGTTAAAGCAGCAACCTGTACTCCCCTGTTCCTCTCCCACAAAAAATGAAATCCAGATTTATTTTACCCTTAGAGATGCCATTGTTTCAGTGCCAGACACGTCAGGGCTCAGCCAGCACCACCCCAGACCACTCTCCCAGTGATCCCAGTTGCTGGCAAAGTGGCAACATACAACCTGAAGTCAATCACTGGTGCTCGCTGGGAAGGGGGATACTTTAGGAGAGGGACACACAGCAAGCCAGCGTCTACCAGCCCCACTACCCTCCCTGTCTTCCAGTATCCCAGTCTCTGCAGAGAGAGCCTAGTGCTGGATGAGCCTGGGCAGAAGTGTGAGAGTGATGAAGACCAACATGAGAGCCAGGCATGAGTTCCACCCTACCATGAGCCCCGAAGCCATATTGTGGGGCTCCTCTGGAGAGGCTAAATGGAGGTACAAAGCAGGTAGTTGCCAGCCAAGGGAGCAGAGGGGCCCTGCTCTCCAAGAGATGTGGGTGGCACAAGGGGCAATGCCCCAGCCCTCCAAAAGAGAAAGAGGCTTTCAAACACCTTTATGTAAGCAGGGAGCTGGTATTTCCCAGGAAACTATTGCCATGGCAATGCTAGAGGGGCTGGAAAAGCAGCTCAGCCTTCCTGAGAAGAAATTGCCTGCTTTAAAGGTTTTGTCCCCAGCCCATGGCCAAGTGCCCACCAGCTACATCTGAGCACCAGCACAGAGCATGCCTGGCAGCATCTCCCCCATCCCCTCCTGATGAGGACCACGATAGACCTGCAGCCTCATGCACAGACACCAACCAGGCAATGTATCCCCATGAAAGGAGGGACAGCAACACCCCTGGGTCTGCTCAGCCTCCTCCAGCCATAGAATGCTGTCCCATGCAAGACCCAGGAGTGAGGGGCACCTCCCATGGCTGGTCCTACCTTCCAGTCTGTGTCCACAGTGGAGAGGAAGACATCCGAGTTCTCCTGGGGTAAGAAGGAGCAGGACAAGGAGCCATTAGGGACAGAGACATCCCTTCGCCGCACCTCAGTTCCACATGCAATGTCTGCACACACACACACCATCCTGCCAAACCCGAACCTGCACTCACCCACACACACACATCAACACCAGCACGTACACACACTGAACACCACACATGTGCACATACATGTGCCAAATACCAGCACACACACACACACAGAATACCACACATGTGCCCAATACCAGCACACAACCCCTCCCAAGCACTTGCATCGTGCTGCCCCATGTTCAGGAGCCGGAGCCTGTGAGGTCACCAAACTCACCAGCTCAGCATCCTGTCCCCGCAGCAGCGGCTTCTCTTCGGTGAAGCGCAGCTCATGCAGCCCTGCCATGGTCATCTCCTGCAGCAGCAGCCCTGCCCAGGGCAAGGGAGGTGTGTGAGGGCAGGTCCTGCCTCTGTCCTCTTCACCCCAGCCCTCCAGAGCCTCATGGGTCTCCCTCTCATGAGGAAGGACCCAAATTGGTCTCATTCCACCCAGCCACCATGGGGACTTGGTGCTTCGGCTTGTCCAGGGACTGCAGCAAGCCCCTCCACTGGGAGCTGGAAGCAGGCACAGAGCAGACAGTGCCTAGATGAGCTCAGCTCCCAAGTCCTACCCAGGTCCAACTCTCCCAGTTGAAGACAAATGTGTCTTCAGGGCATAGTTTTGGCAAACTGAGAGACCAACTTCCTCTGTCCATGTTGGTCATCTCATAAGCACCCAATCCAGGGCAAGAACATCCCAATTCCCACCCCAGCTTTCAGTACCAGTCAAAGAGAGAAAATCCAAGTGTCGGCTGCAAATAGATATTGGGTAGGCTAGAGAGAGATATCCCTGCACAGCCAGAGCAAGGGGTGATGTTTCTCAGGTAGACAGAGGGTTGTTCCAAACAGAAAGAGTGCAGAGCGCAGAGAGACAACCTGAAGTTTGTATAGTAATGATGGGAGAAAACCAAATGTGCAGCCTTTGCTCCCAAAGTCTTCTCTTTACCTGTGAAGATGATGCTGGCTAGTCAGTACCCCAGTCCCAGGTCTTACAGGGACAGACTTCTCCATGGAGCTGTTGCTCAGCAGCATTGAGACTGGGTGCTGCTGACCAGGGACTTCGTACCCTCAACCCTGCCATCTCCAAAAACACCCCCAGGCACAAGCCCAGCTCAGAAAGCAGAAAAAAACAAGGAGATTAGCAGCTGGCTGCACACAGAGGGTGAGAGACATGGGGACACAGGGAATAATCCAGACTCCCCTGTGTATAGATGGGATGGGTAATTGGCAAGTCCCAGTGCAAGAGGATTATCTGCACTCATGCAGGACCCAGACTTCAGGCATTGCCTTTGCAGCCTCCATTTCCACCCATTCTCCAAGGCCAAGCCTTCGGGCAAGTTGTTGCTGCTCTGAAAGAGCCAGAATCAATCCCACACCCTCCCCACTGGCTTTCCTCCTGTGCAATCTCCCTGGAAATAATGGGAACTGTATGGGCTGTGCTAGCACCACAGCACACACAGACCCCGCTCCATCTGCACCACTTCAGCCGAGCCTGCTGCATGCTTTGTCCACCTCCAAACCTAGGTCAGCCTGGGCAATGCCAGGAGCACCGCAGGGCCAGCAGGAATTCAGGAGCTGGTCATAAACTCCCCTCCAAAGCCAGCTTTTGCTCATCTCATCGGGTTTTCCATTCAAAACTCAAGCAGGCTGTGCCACCTGCCTGCTTTCTGCAGACACAGCACTTTGCCTTGCTCCTTGGGAGCCATCCAACAATCCAGAACTGTTTGGAGGGAGAAACACCACTGTGAAGCCTCTTGGGAGTCCCAGGGCACCGAGCACCAGACATCTCCACATCACTCCCTGCACAGAGGGTTCCACCAGGCCAGGGGCCACACAAAGCCCGAGTGGGGAGAGGTGCACATCAGCCCCACAAAGAGTGTGCTCCAGGCTGGGCTGCTGCTGGGGAAATGGCTTTATGCACAGGGACAGCGCTGGCCTGCAGCCCACCAGCACAGCCATGACAACACAGCCTGCAGAGCCACCAACGCAGCAACCCCACAACCCCAGGGGTAAAAAATGGAGAAATCAGCCTCACCAGTAGCTGGAAGAGAGCAGGAGCCGTCCCACGCTGACTGCGCCAACCCACCGTGTGGCCCCGGCCCCAGGGTGGCTGGGAACAGCACTTAGTGTATGGTGAATGCCTTTATTAATTAAAGCCTCCAGCTAATATGGGAGGGAGGGCAGCTGAGCAAAGAGGAAAGGCCCCATGACCTTGGTCATGTGGTGGGGGGACAGCTGGCTCATGAGGGATGTGGCAGAGCCCTGTATCCTCAGTGCATGATGGACAGTCACCTAAAATGGTGTGGGAACAGAGGAGGACATCGGGGAGTCCCATGGGTGCCACAGCCTGTGAGCACAGTCATAGCCATGCTGCCACCTTCCCTGGGTGCTCTGCTTCCCATGCCAAGCCTCGTCCCTGCTCCTGGCAGCACAGCAGTGGGGCTGTGAGCAGTTTCACCCAGCCCAGTTGGGCCACTGTCAGTGTGGAGTGCTGGTGAGGAAGTCACAGCTCCAGGTCTTCTAGCCAAAACAACTTGGCTCCCATCTCATGCCAGGGTAATGTGTCCAAAAACAAGCCCCTTTCATTGCAGCTTGCCCCAATGCTCTCCAATAAGCACCCATTCCCAGGGTGCCATCCCCACATGCACCCATCTCTGTTCCCACTCTGCCTTCCCAGTGTGGTGCCACCATTTCCTGGGCACAGCTGGGACACACCTCTTCCCTCATTCCCAATCAGTTCTAAACCCAGCAGGGCATAAGTGCCCTTGCCCAACAGGGTCCTGGCACTGCATATATAGATGAAGATAGGAACAGTCACATTGGCTTCCCTTCCCTAGGGATCTGCAGCCCACTGCTGGCTTATTGGAGGAAAACCAGCTTATAGCAAGGAAATACATTGTTGTTGTTGTTATAATAAATAAATTATTATTAATAATAATAATAGTGATGATGATCAGAGGGCAGGGGTCCCTTGCATATTGCAGCAGCCCCACAGGAGTCTCCCCTTTGACTACCTGCATCCTGCCCTGGCACGGATGAGGCACCCACAGGATGTTGGCACGGATACTCCAAGCTAACTGAGCAGTGTGCAACAGACAGGGAGGCAAATCTGGAGAAGTGAGGGCTGGCCCCTGCCAGGCACTGAGGTGAAAACAACCTCCAGCGAGGATGGGAGAGGGAAGAAGGGAACCTGCAACTCAGTCTGAGACACAGCCATGTGCCCACAGCACCACCCTCATAGCAGGACTCCTGTGGAGCCATAGTGACATGGAGGAAAACCCCAGTGTGACACAGCCTGGACCACATTCCACCCTGCCTGTGCTTGATGAACACCCATAGCTTGCTCTGCCCCCATGAGGGGCACAGGTCTGCAGCCCCGCAGGCCCCACAAACCAGCCTAACAGTGTGGTCCAGCTGGGGGGCACAGGAACAGGCAGCCACACCACGAGAGCTACCAAGCCAGGGGACACGGTGCCACTGATGCAGGGGCTGAGCATCCCAGAGTTGGGGGGTGGTGGTGGCAGCGAGGAGCTTTGTGGGGGCTCAGGCTGTCTCACAGTGGCTGTTGCTAAGAGCAGCCTCCTTACCAGCCCAGCCCATCCTTCGGGGCGCCCAGGCAGTGGGGCGACTCCCATGGGAAACTGGCTGAGGCACCGCAGGGATGCTCCGGCGGTCCCCCAGGCAACCCACCCCCGCCCCGGCTGTCTGCTGGGCGGCCCCCGTGGCACGGGGCTGCCGACTCGGTCTCCCTTTCCCCCCAGTACCACCGGCCTGGGCTTTCCCCGCTGCAGCAAGGCATCACCCTCCGTACCCCAAAAAGGATCCTACCCACGGCAGCCCACACCTGGGGAAGCAAAGGCAGACGGCGAGGGGGTTCGGAGGCAGCTCCATCTCCTAGGCAGGAGCTGAATGCTCCTGCTCCCCCCATCCCATCACCCCTCCTCGCTTCGCTCCCCTCCCCAGCACGGGGGTGGCCGGGCCGTACCTGTCAGGAGCTCGATCTTGTGCCGAAGCACCTTCATGCCGGGGCGGCGGGTCCCGGCGGGGCGGGGCGGGAGGGGCGGCGGCGGCCCCGGTGCTGGAAGCGAGCGGAGTCGGAGCCGGAGCCGGAGCCGGAGCCGGAGCCGGTGCCGGTGCGGGGCGTGTGGGGCGGCGCAGGGGTTGGGTTGGGCACGGCCCCGCCGGCCGGATCCTCCCCCCGACGGGGCCCGAGGGGAGGGACGGGGCCGGGAGCGGGGGCGCCAGGAGGGCAACGAGCTCGGGCCGGTGCTGCGGGAGACGGGAGCCAACGGGAGGTGGAGGCTCCGGAGGGTTACACAAGGGATGGAGGCTGCGGGGGATTTCACGGGAGATGGGAGTGATAGATGCTCTAGGGGGGTGGCACACATCGCCTTGTAGGGTACCATGTAGGTCCCAGAGCTGGACCATGATGGCTAATGGGTCCAACGGGTCCCTGTGGTCATGCAGTCCTAGGAGCAGAGCACAGTGGGAGCCTTAGGGAGCTCCAGGTATAGAGCTTGGGGTACAAGGAGCTCTGGGTCTCCTGGAGAGCAGGGAATGGTGATAATCAAGATGCTCATGGAGGTTCCGGGGCAAGAGGGGATCTTTGCAACAGCAATACCTGGAACACAGCCATTATGGCTAAGGGGTCTAGGGAGTCCTAGAAAGTGGGGCCATGAAGGACAAAGGGTCTGGGAGTATCCAGGAACAGAAACACAGATCACCTGAGCGTCCTCTGAAGCATGGGAGTGCAAGTTCCTCTGAGCATAGGGTGGTCATGGTCAAGGGGGCTGGCAGTCCCAGGAGAAGGAGGACCTGTGCAATGAGGGTCACCACAGCAGAGCCATCATGATCTGGAGGTGCCAAGGTGATAATCATGGTGTCTGAAGGAACACCCGGGAGTGGAGGCCACAACTGGGGTCATGACCCCCCACATACTGATGCTGGGGGTGTTGGGTGTCAGCAGTTTGGGGCCGAGCAGGAGGTTCTGAATCACCTGAATTGTTCTAAATTGGGACAGCTGGTCCAGTGAGGACTTAGGACACTAGCGTGCCCCTAGAGCAAGGGCTGAATTCCACTTGTCTCCAAGCTGCATGTGCTTGTCCTGCCACTGTTCCTTCCTCCATACTTCTGTGGTATCACTTTAATTCATTTTTTTCCCACAGTTAGGGATGTTACAGCCTCCGCTCTCATGTTGCCTGAGGCAACTGCATGGGATATGTCATCCAAAACTGGCCCTTACCAAAACATCCCCATGGGGAACTGCAGAGGACCCCATCACCTCCCCTCAGTGTGCTTGGTTCCTCAGTACTTGTGTTGAATCAGGTATCCCAGACCTCAGCCTCATCACTCCTCAGCCATGGTGGCCAACATACCCCTCTGCTTCAGGGCACCTTTCACTGCTGGGCCAAGGGGTGCCTTGAGAGTGGTTGTGGGCAGCTCATCCTAGAAACAGCTGCTGAGGGGCTGGAGGAATGTCTGCTCATACAGACATCCATCTCCCTCCCCGGTACATCCGTTTTAACAGCTTGTCCCAGGCTTTTTGGATGGCGACCAGTTTTCAGCTGATTTCAGCCTCTCCCGCTGAGTCACTGGGAGCTCTGCATCCAGGCTGCATTCGCCTTCTCACCTCAAGGAGAGGAAAAGCCCATGATGTAAAGGAGCTCAGGGACCCTTTAATCCCTCAACTAGGAGCCAGCACAGCACCTAGCACTTAAATGGGATCAGATCTCTGCATTCAGGGCTGCCTTTCACCCTCTCCTGTGGGTCTAGCAGCCAAGGGGTTTCCTCTGAACTGGTTGAGGATCAGATAGGGTTGGATTCAGATCTTCCTGACATTGTGCAAATTCAAACCTCCTCCTCCTTCAGTTGCCAGGGATTTCTATGGGAATAAATAATTTTTCATGCTTGGGCTTTATCTTCTCTTCACCAGTCACATCTGCACATGGAGAGGCACAGGGGCCAGAATTGCTGAAGCCATTGGTATCATCAATGGCAATAGGGAGGTGGCAGGACTCTGGAAGAAACCTGGAGAGATTTTATGAAAAAAGAAGGAAAAGGCTATAAAACTCTAAAAAAATGTTCCAGAATGATCCTATTCCTCCTGAAAGCTCCTGTTGCAAGGACCACAGTTCCATCTTGACCTGGCATAGGTGAACTGGGACCCCTAACCCCGCTGCAGGTGCCTCTGCACCCCTTGGTCACCTTCCCCACAGTGGTACCCAGTACTGGCAGTGCCAGAAGGACCCATCCTGTGGTGGACAGCTGGTGATGGACAGAGCACATGGCTGCCAGCAGCAGAGAGGGACCATAGATGTAACCAGCAAGGGAAGCAGAGGTCTGAATCCAAGCTCTGAGACAGGGCAGGGTTCAACACACATCTGATTGCTCCAGGCTGCACCCTGTGCTGCACACAGGACTAATTTGGGGGCAGCAGGAGAAGCAGCCTGGGGCAGATGTGCTGGCTGCCTACGTTGGCTGTGAAGGGGATTGGCACAATCAATGTGCCTGTATCGAAGGGTTTCACGGGGATTAGGTACCACCCCGAGGCACATGCAGTCCAGTGACGATGTGCAGAGGAGTCAGAGCTAAATTTAGCCTCAGTTGTGCGTGAGTGTGATGTTTTTATGTTGCCCTTAAATAAAGACATTGTTTGGAGCATGTGGCTTCTGGTTCTGCCTTGCTCAGCCCCAGACCTTTGATGGACTGTTTCAGTCAAGCTGTTCAAGAGAGGGAGAATTAGCAGTTGGTGAGATATATCCCAAGGACCTATTTTCAAAATGCACAGGAGCCATCTCCCAGAAACCAGCAGTGCACACAATGCATTGAGAGTGTGACTTTGGTGGCTGTGGAGAGGTGCTTGTTACTAAGGAAGAGGTTTCTGTCAATTAGAGCCACTCCATAGGAATGGGACCATATGTTGGAGCTATGGCCATAGCGATGGGGCTACCAGGCTGGCTTGGGCTGGAGGCAGCAGTGATGGGCCCCATCCTGCACCCCACCTAGGACAGGCATCTCACCTCTAAAGCAGGCACAATCTGCCCCAGCCTTACATCTGCAGGGCAGCCAAAGGGCCACACCTTGCTGACACAAAAATAAGCAGTCAGAATGACAGCAGGGCAATTGGACCTTGGACACCTCAAAAGAGACACCTCAAATCCTTCCTGGAGCTTCCAGATTGGTCCCAGGACTTGTTGGTCCCCCTAGAACTGCAGAACAAGGGGAGGCTGCACCGTGGCACTGCCTGTGTGTGAGCTCAGGGCTTGGGCTGCAGGCAGGGACAGGGACAGACAGGAGCCAGCCCTGCTGCTCCACAGCCTGACACCACACATTCCACTGAAGCTGCCTGGGAAGGTACAATCCTGCAGGGAACTCAGCATCCTCTCCCTGCAACACAGTCCACAAGCCCAGGACGGGGAGCACAGCCTCTGTGACCTGGTGCAGGGCAAAGCTGTGCTATGCCCTGTATGCCCCACAAAGCATGTGCTGAGGCTGGCGAGCTGCCAGTCCCCCCTGGCTGCCTCCTGCCCTCCAAACACGGGGCTACCAGTAATTTTCCATCCTGGCTGCAGGCTCTGCCCTAACAAGAAATTCTCCTATGTCCCTCTAATAGGGCTGGGCCCCATTCAAGTGTCTCTCTTCATTCAGACCCTCAGTCCCCCCCTTTCGCTGCTTGAGCCTCCCACCACTTCTGCAGGATGGCTGCTTCTCCGAGCCCTGTTCCTCCCTGTGCTCACAGCTCCTCTGCCTCAGGGCAATGGGATGATTTTGTCCAAAAGCCAGGAAAAAAAAAAGACCTGCAACCAGCCAAGAAAAATTCCCATGGCTCAGCTGCACTCAGGCCAGGAGTAAGGCAGCCCTGGGGATTTCATTGTCAGCCATTTCCAAAACTGCCTCTGCACAGGCACCTATCTCTGAAATTGAAGATCTGGGTCCATCAGCTGTGCTAATCTGCCAAGCATACCACAGTGAAGGTGATTTAAAGAAGGTACCTGGCCCTGGAGAGCAGTGTGCCTGCAGCAAGTGTGCAGCACTGCACTGCCTTAAACTCTTTCTCCTTGTGATGAACCTGCTCAACTCTCATCTCAGCTTCGGCATTCACTTCATGGGTCTGGAGAGCTGCCTACCGACAGGACCTCTTCAGAAGGTCCCATTCCCCAGAGCCCACCCACAGCCCCTCTGTGACTTTCTGGGCTGCCTTTGGGCCCACAGACCAACCTCCTGCCCATCTCTCCAGATCAGCCCCCTCCATCCCTTCCTTCCTCCTCCCAGCCACAGGAGCGGGTGGCACTGGTGACCTGTCCTGCTGTGCTGCTTCTGTCACAGCCCCTTTTCAGATCCAAGCCAGGCTTTAAATAAATACCTGTCAGCAGAGCTGAGCCGGGTTCTCAGAGTGATGGCATGTGTGTGTTTAGCAAGTTGATAGGTGTGAGACAGAGCAGAGACAGCAGGGTCTCTCTCTTCAGAGGCCAGAGACTGGCACATTCTCAAAGGCAGCATTAATCAGCATTTTCAATTGCACAGCACCTGTCACAATAGAGCAAAGTTGCCCACTCCTACCTTCCTCTAGAGAACAGGATAATGCCATTCCAGGGATTGACTTCTTTGGCTACAAATTGCTGTGATGGTTTAAGGGGAGGGTGATGGATTGGGAAGACTCAACTGTTCTCAGAGTTTCCACAGTTCCCCAGTCACCACCTGCATTCAGAGACACAGGGGACACGTGTGTGCATGGGCTGCAGCTCTCCCCTAGTTGGTTGTGTGCAGCTTGGCCAGGAGGTGGGGAGGCGATCCCACTCCTGCCTGGGTACCAGGAAGTTCCACAAGCACATACCAAAAGTCACCTCATGATGAGACCAGGACATGGCAGCAGCCAAGGGCACTTGTGTCTCAGAACACAGACCACTTTCCCAGGAGTATGGAGGCCTTCAGGTGGACCAAGCAGATTTTTTAAAGCAGATTATATTTGGCTTTTAATACTGGAAAGGTAAGAAGCAAGCACAGATGGACTCAGCAAACCTCCCACTGAGGCAGCAAAATGCTGCTAATCCCTGCACAAGGCTGGATCTTGGTTCTCCCCTCTGTGCTCAAGCTGCAGCCCATCACTTGCAGGATGCCCATGAAAACAAGCTTCTCTAGCTCAAACCTATGTCTGGCAGGATACAGATGTCCCCAAAGGGGTCCCTCAGGATGTCTCACAGATGGTCACAGAAGCCTTGTGTCCCTGGGTGGCTTTGGCCCTCCTGTGCTTCTGCAGGCAGAGATGGATCCAGGCAAGCAAAGCCTGCTCTCTTTGTGCTGCACAGACTCCCAGACCTCATCAGCACATCCAAAATAAAGCCAGGCAAGGGCCTTGGCCCAGGTTCCTGGGTGGGTGGCAGAGCCAAGGAAGGGCTGTCACAGAGGAGGGACAGCAAAGCCTTTGGCAAAACCAGAGGGGAAGTGAATTTCCTGTGCTTGGATGTGGGAGACTAGCAGGAGTGGAGGGGCTGGAGGGTCCCTCGGGTCACAGTCATGAAAATAGAGGAGTCCGGAGCATCAGGGGTTTTCCAGGCATCAGCTTCCCTGATGGGGTGCCTGGGTCAGGAGGGGGATGCAGCAAAACAGAACAGTACATGCAGGAAGGGCTTCAGCACAGACAATCCTTGCCCAGGCAGGAGAAGGCATGTGGAGTTGCCCCAGCAGCCACCTGCAGTCTTTCCTCCTTGCTGGTCCCAAAAGCCTTTTCACAGGAGCCACCCAGCTCCCCTTGCCTGCACCACACTAGCTCTGGCCCTGACCTTTTCCTTGGCTCTCAGCTGATCAATACGTCTAGCTCTGGGGAGGATCCATCAATCCTAATGATTTCATCCCACTTCTCACTAATGCATTCTCTTGTTGCACTGCATTTGGGCCATGGACGTGGCAGATGCTGGGAGAGAGGCTGAGGGCTGGCCAAAGGCATGTCATCACTGTCCCAGGACAGCACATTAACCCTTTGCAACATAACCTTCTCAACCAGAGGCAGGTTCACCTCTTCCTCCCACAGCTCCTGGCTCACTGGACAACCATAAACCTTCCTCTCTCAGCTCTGCAGCTCCTTGGAAAGGCACATTAAGTATGTTTGAGTGCCTCAGCCAGGATTTTGGAGCTTTTAATCAAAACCCACCAATTTTTCCTCACAATCCCTCATTGCCTCTTCCCTCAGCAACTGCTCTTCTGGAGAGCTTCCATCAAACTCCCTGTACCTGTCTGGAGATGGGGGGACTTAAGAACTCCCTGACTCACCAATAATGGGAAGCAGAAGTCAGTATTTCTAGAGTCCTTTTCTCCATGAAGCCCTAACCCCAATGAAAGTGTAGTCACTTGGGTAATAGTAGGGAGTTGAACATTTTCTCCTGCCTTGCACATAGCCACCGGCCTGCTGCCCTTCCAGCCCCTGCCATGCCTGCCCAAGCTGGAGGCACCCAATTTCAGCAGCTTTCCTTTAGGAGCAGTCTGAATTCCACCTGGCACCAGGAACCTGTGAGAGCACCAGCACAGCCACACTGCACACACCTCCTAGCCCACTCATCCTCTCCTTCCTTTTTTATCCCTGTCCCCTGCAGGAGAAACAAAAGACCAAACTAAGATGAAGTCACCAAACTGGTTTAGGGAGAGCTGGATACCAGGTGCTGTCCTGGTCTGTGCATCCTCCCAGCTCAGGGGCTTTAAATCCAATCCTTGTGTCGAACAGCCCTGGAAAGAGTGGCTTGCACCAGTGGGTGCCAGATACCCATCCAAACCCATTTCTCTCTACTTCTAGGTCCTCACAAGTCAGGGTGTTGCATATCCCTGGGGTAAAATCACTTTTGACGTTGCTGCTGGCTGTGTGATCATACTGCTGGTTTACAGCTGGTCCCGGCAGGGCTTCTGGAGCCCCATCCCACATGTTGGGCTGGACCAAACAAGGGGCTCTGGCCCAGACTGGCACTGACCTTTGCTGTGAATCCAGTCACAAGCAGCCCATCAATAACTAAGTGCAAGATAACGAAATGAGCTGTCACAGCTAATTAACATGCTGGGCTTAATCGGCTTGTGGGCTTTCAGGGTGGAGGTGAGGTGCCCGCTCCAGGCTGAAGGGGACAGGGAGAGGCAGGGTGAGGGGTTCCATGGATCCCAGCCACCCCACTCTACTAGCTCCCTCAGCCAAGAGCCAGGAGTGAGAGGTGGTGTGGGTGCTTTCCCACCATCACACAGCTGTGGCATCATCTCATTGGTATAGGGACACCCCAGCTCTCGGCAGAGCCAGCAGAAAGGGATGGGCAGTCACAGGGTGACTGGTGTCAGACACCCCACACAGGGCTTTAGCCCCAGGGCAGGCCCTCTCCCTAGGAGAGCAGCCAGTCACAACTGCCAAACCCAAAAGGGTTCCACTTAAAGCCAGAAGGGATCTCAATGGCAGTCGTTGAGTGCCTCTCAATTAATTAGCATCCTGCTGATTCTACAATTGAGGCGATTGCTAAGGAGATTAAATCGGTCTTTGCCATGAAGCAGATGCTGTTCTCAAGCCCTGATTCGCAGTGATTTTTCCCTTTCCTGTGCTGTCCTGCCCTGTTGACTCAGCTGAAGCTCCAGGGTGCTGGGCACAGGCTGGGCAGCCAGGATGCAGGGGAGCTCCAGGGGGTTGGATTGCTCTTTTAAATGCCACTGCGTGCCCATGGAGGGCTTCCCTGGAGCACGCTGGTGTGAATCCAGAGCAGTGCTCATCAGGGCAGGCCTGGCCATCCAGGGAGACCATGATCTGTTCGCTCATTCTGCCTGCATCAGCAGGGACAGACTCACAGCCAGGCAGCTAGAGCTGCATTTGTGCACCCGAGAGCCCAAACTGAAAGGAAAAATCACAGCTCAGCCCCTAGGCAGAGCTTAGTAAATCCACCATGACTGCAATGAACTCTGCTGATTTGATGCAAACTTGGGGTAACCCTTTTGGTTTCACTGGAGCCAGCCCAAACTCACAGGGGCAGTACAACAGAGTACAGCCCTGCCCAGGATGCTTGACTCCACTCCATCAGCATTCCTTAGGTCTCCATCAGCACAGCTGAAGGGCTGGCTCTTCTCCAAAAGCCTTTGCAAAGAGTGACTCCCACAGTTGTTTTGTTCAGTTGTTTTGTTAATGATGCCCAGGACCTGTGCATGGTTCCCCTGCCATGACCAGGATCACTCCACTCCCTGACCCCAGGTTCGGAGTTGCCTCAACAGCAAAAGTGGCCATTCAGTCATCCATGGACACAAAGAGCAGTTAAGAAAGGGGCTGTAGGATCCATCAGCTTCTACTCCTCCAGGCATCAATTTAACACCCAAAACCTTGCAAATCTTGTAATTGAGGTGAAGGCAAGAAACTCATCCTTAAATGCTACCTGTGATGGCTGCCTGTCTGCCAAGATACACCCACCCTGCCAAGGATGTTCCCACAGGATGAGGAACAGGCATATTAAATGACTGGTTTGATTGTACTTTATCACTGCATCTTTCTACTGCTTCCTTCCAAGTGCACAGCTGCCAAGCGCCCCAGCCACAGGATGATATTCTCCTGTGGTCACATCCTCACTCCACTTTTGCTCTAATGCCTGGGGAAAAAAAAGTCACACAGCATCCCAAGCATTTGGCAGCTTCTTGGTCTGAAGTCAGGGGGAAAACTGTCTTTTATGTCCAACAAGGGTTTGTAAGGGTTTGTCAAAATCCTCCTTGTGCTTCTGCTTTCCCTAGGGAGAACCCAGGGTCCTCAAAGTACTAATAGGACAGCTGGAGATAAGCCCAGTCTTATAAGCCATACAAGCTGAGAGTGAAGTTTTCAATCTCCATTTGCTTTTTGTCACATTTTTTTGGATCACAGCATCACAACAGAGATGGAACAGCACCATCATGACCCTCAAGAGACATGTCCTTACCACTGCCTATTTCTAGGCACAGAGAAATCTGAGGGCAGTAAGTCTGGGACTGTCTTTAGGATTGCAATTTCTCAAAGCTTACCTGCAGGAAAACAAATTTCTTACAGTAAAGCTATTTTTCTTTGATATTACAGGATCCCAGCATAAACTGAAGACAGTTTCCAAGCTTTAAAGCAATCACCACCCTACAGGTCCCTTCTCCATTTCGTAGGCTAATTGAAGGTAACATGGTTTTAATGAGCAGTTGTCAACAAGAACTTGAGCCTGAAACAGAGGCAAGAGCACCATGCAGGACATTTGAGTGGCATGACTCCAATACAGCTTTGTATCACATCAGGCATTAAAGACACACTTAGGAGAGAATAGCAGTTTGAAATGGTCCTGGGGTGCTGCTGAACTCCTACACCTTCCATCTAGAGATGGAGAGAAGCAAGTCCCATGGTTTGTGTTTCCAAGGGGGATGAGCTGACGAGCAGGGGAACCTCAGGGAATGCTAGCTGTTCTCCATTACTTGAACACAGCCACATCCTGACCCAGCAGGGTGCAGTGCTGCAGCTGTGGCCCTGCCCAGGAATGTGCACCAAGGCAGCCACATCCCTCAACTGCTGCATCAGCACAATGTGCTGTTCCCCTGAGATGCTGTGTCTGGAAGTCTGCACCCAGACCTAGGCCCAGCCAGAGGGAACCCTGTGGAGGAACACACTGCACTCTGCAAACCTCATCTGCATTCCTATATGCTCCTCACACCCCAAACTCTGCTCAGCCCAGCTGCTGCCCATGCCTTGCCTCAACCTAGCAGAGGAAAACTGGCTTCTGTACTAAGACACAAGGGATTTCTGCCTTGCATAGGTCTACCTGAGAAACTCAAAGGTATTTTCCCCACTGCAAAGAGCTGTAAGTCCTCACAAAGGCTAAAGAAAGGCAACAGAGCAGTGTGTCCTGCCAATCCAGATAGAAAGGATACTAAGGCCACTGGCACTGCATGGCAGCCTGCCATGAGGAATAACTCTTCAAAAATAGAAGCATGCTAATCTCAGGAACCTGCTGGTATTGTCAATGACATTAATGAAGTGTTTTGAAAATCAGAACAAATGCCTTGGCTCTTTGGGGCTGTGCCACCCCTTGTAATTTTCCACACTAGCTGAAGAGTGGTCCAGGGACAGCCACTGCTCTTGTGCCACCCTGCTCACAGCCCCCCAGGAGCAGCAGCCTGGGCTCGGCTCTGATGGCATCCCAGCAAGCCTGAATCCTGCACAGGGAAGCTGGCCAGCCCCCAGGGAAGAGGCTCCCCAGAGCAATTTCCTCTGTGAAGCAAACCCAGTCAAGCGTACTCAATGGAAACAGTGCCCAGGGGAGATGAAAGCTCACTCTCCTTTTCCCTCATTTTCAATCCTTGTCTAAAGCCCCTCTGGGTTCTTTTTCACTCTGAGGTCCCTCTCCAGTTCCTGCCTCCTCCTTCTCCTCTCCTCTACCTGCAGTTTATTTCCTGAGATTACACTGTTTACAATGGCACTTGAGGATCCCTTCAAATGATAGAGAACCACACTGAATGCTGACTTGCCCCCTGAGAGCCTCTTCCTCTCCCTTCCTGCCCTGCTACCCATCTTCTCACCTCCCATCTCCTGCCCAAGCAGACCCAAAGGGACCACAGTGGTTGACATTCCCTGCCTTGATCCACGAGGCTGGCTGCCTTTCCAGGCACAATGTTCCTATGCCCAGGTGCTTCCAGGACTACTGTGGGTGGCAACTTCTCCAAGGCTGCTTTGCTTGGCACCCAAGGGAGCTCCCTCCAACAAGTGGTGGGGAAAAGAGGGCAGATGCAACTTTACTTCTCCCTGTTGTCGTCCCAAAAATGTCAGGACATGCTGTAGAAATGGGAAAAGACAAAAGCAGAGCACAGCTCAATCTACCATGGCCAAGGCCCACAAGACATTAAATTTGTCCCAGGAGAAGGGCTTTGAATTTCTGGATCGTATGTGTTGAGCACTGAGCTCAGGCTGGCATACAGAAAACAACCTGCTGGTCTCTTGCCTTTCTGATCTCCGTGAATCACAGCCTGTAAACAGTCAATCCTAGCACCATTTTCCAGGCTTTCAAGCTGAGGAATAAGCAAGTAGTACTTTCTGAAGGAGAAAGCAGCAGAATTCAGGGTGTTAAGTCCTCCCCAACCCACCACAGTACTGTAGGGCCCCTTGGAGCACTGACTGCTCCAAAACATGGCAGGTCCTGCCCTCTTAGGTAGTCCCCAGGACACTGCATGCTCAGCACATCTCACATCAACTGAAGGGGCACAGCCAAGTGTCTGTCCATCTACTTCCCTAGCTACTCTTTCTTGCCAGCTTTCTCCCCATTTCCCACCTTCTGCAGCAAGCAGTAATGCTTCATTTTCATTGCCAGCCATGACATCTACTCTTCTTGTAACCTCAAATCTAGGATAAGGTAGCACAACCTAAACTCTGCTTTGAATCTCACTTGACTGGTGTTTTGACCTGGCAGATGCAATAGAAAAGTCACTTAAGACACCTAGTTTAATGTCACAGGCCAAACAGGATTCTCATTACCTACAACTGAAAGCAGTTTCGGTGGGACCTGCATAACGCCAGTGGCTTAAGCTCAGACTTGAACTAAAGTGCTTCATCATCACATAACACAGCATGTTACACCCACTAGAGTTCAGCTCCCAAAGCCAGTCTTGCAAAGCAAAACTATCACACAAAAGCTGGAGCGCTAAGGCCTTCCCCTGTTATGCACTCATGTGACAGGATGAAAACAGGGCAGTCAATTATTCTTGCACGTTTTTGCCCCAAGTCCCAGCAGTTCTGCTCTGGATTTAGTGCTCAAGCTGCCATCAGCTCTAGCAAATGCACTGTTGTGCAGGAAAACAGAACCGTGGGCTGAGCAATGTTCTGCAGGGCCAAGTGGCTGTTTTGGTAGGAGAGCAGAGAGTGGGAAAAGCACTTAAAAGGTATCAGATATGTGGCAGCCTTGAAGAAGCTTAGCAGCAAGTGTTTAACAGGACTGATCAGGAAAACCAGGGTGATTTCTGAGATGGGGAATCTTTTAACTCTGACAAGCACTTATCCAATAGGCATCTGAGGTCTGGCAGATGCAGCAGAGCTGTGGAAATCTGGCTGGCATATTTGCTGTAGGCACTGCCTACAGTACAGAGGACAAAACACACTCTTAACAAGGGTGTTACCTTCACTTGCCAAGAAAACAAAACCAAGACAAGGAATAGCTTTGAGTTGCCTCCTGCCAGGCAGAGGCAGCACTAGAATAGCTAGGTTTAGTTAAAAAAATCATGAACTCCTGTGCCATGTGCTGTGTAACTGGACAATGTATTTTATAAAAAGCACATCTGGGGATAGAGGCAGCTCTGGGCAAAGAAAGCATTCACACTGTGCCTCTACTGAATTACATCACATCTCTGTTAAGTAACTGGTTCTATTAAAATACTGAACAAAGCTTTTATAATTGCTGGTTACCAAAAACGGGTAGAAAACCACCGATAAAGATCAAAAAGGCTCATGCACCTAACTCAGCTGGGTGCCACCATGTCTCTCATATAAATAACACACGTATCACACTATGTCAGTTCTCAGAACATTTCTTTTTGCTGCTGCTCCTCCGGGTTGCTGCTGGTCCAAATGACACCACCCATGGCTCCCAGGCTGGCAGGAGAAATCAACTCCTTCATTCTGCTAACCAAAAATAAATCAGTGCCAAAGACATTGTGTAGAGCAAAGGAGATGAAGAAACATGACTGTTTTGTGAAAAGGTAATTTAGATAGGTGAGAAATTGTGTGTGTGCTGGTTGCACCACTCTTTGTCTTTAACTGGGGTCAGCCCTCCATGGCTGCCACTGTGGTTTGAGAAAAATACACTGAAGAGATAAGAAGAGCTAAGAGTTTTACAAGAAGTTCATATGAGTTTCAATAAAAAATGTTTCTTGTCACAGATGGACTTACATTTTCTTCCCCTGCAAGTGAGCACAGCTCTGACATGGTACTTGAAGTCTATTCCACAATGCACAGCAGGGTATGGATATAGCCAGCCAATTTCCACCTCCCACCCACCACTTTACAACAAAGTTGAAGTAACGTGGACTCATCTCAATCCATCTTATGTTCCTAAAAATGCAATTTACAAAATCAATAGCTTATTGATTGGCTGAAATGTTCCCCAACAGAAAGTCTCTCCCACAACGAGCAAAGAGGCAGTACCCACATGGGATAAGTCAGACAGGAATCACTTCTGTTCACATGACTGCATGAATGTAGCCCCTGACTGCATTACCTGTATGAGCAGGGGAGTGACAGAAGCAGGACTGCATTATCTGTCAGGGCCACACTCTAACAGACACCTGGACTTTTCAATTTGATTTTTCTGCTGTGGGACAAAAAGACTTTTCACATTACAAGCATTCCCTTACAAAATATTTATTCAGCATAAAAATCCAGAAATGGACAACAGACAAAAGCTTCATAAAAATGCATAAACAATTATGTGCCATTAAGTCATTAAGTGCAGCAGCATTTGATTCTGCACACACTTCAAATACTTTTGTCAGACTCAGTTTCCAATTAGTCTCCTGTGGCAGAACAGCTGGCCTTGTGCAGCTGAGGTGGAGGCACCAAAATGTGAAGCCAGAACATTGTTCCCTCTCTCCACCTCCACAGGCTGAGCCAAGGAATGGCTACGCACCCTTTGTTCTTGAGGACTCATTTGAAGCATCCAATATCCAGCTGCATCTGCAAGTCATAACAACACCTCCACCTCCCAGGGATTCCCACAGAAGACAAAGTGCTCAGTATTATCAGGATCTGGCTCCTCCACTCAAGTATTCTGCAAGGCCCATCTTCTTAGAAGCACCCATTAGATGTCTCATACCTGCTTTCAAAGGACAACATGATGACTGCAGAAACTGAGTCCCATCTGTTTTCTGTCGCCAATCCAATAGGACTTCAGATGACGTAGGTTTAAGGGCATTCACACAGATCATCCTGTGCTGTTTAACAAGTTCCAAATTCAGTCACTTCTACTGGCAAGGATGACACTAGGATCATTTTACTAGGATCATTTAGATGGATCAGAAGGAAGCAAACTCAGTTCCTTTGCTCTGTCCCTTCTACTAACCAAATTTAGTAATCAGAAGGATTTCTCATGGGAAAACAGATAGCTCAGAGGTTGATAATGGGGGAGAAGTCTATTTAAGTTTCTGCTTTTGATCTGGTACAGACTTAACTCTTTGTTTCCTTCTGTTGTCTCCTCTAAAACACCCATCACCAAGACACATCCATCACAAAAGCCACTGGCACCAAACAAGAACATTCTCTACCCTGTGCAGCACCAAGGTCATAAGAGTCAAAAAGGGAGAGTGAGCACAAGGCAGCACTTATGTGGGTTTGAAGAGGTATTTTTCTCCAGGGCACTGTGTACAGAAGTCAGCAAAAAAAACATTCCTGCCTCACAAAGAGTACCTGTTCAACCCCAGTGTATAAGAAATGAAATTAACGCTGTTTGCACCACAATTTTTCCACATCATAAGCTGTTCATAAAGTCAACAGCTGTTTCCAGGAGGTTGGAATGGGAAGGGCAAGATGAGATACATAAATTATACTTTTTTCCAGATCTGGTATTGTAAATATCAATTTGGAAGAATAATAAATATTAACTACCCTTTCAGAAATTCCTCTCATAGCCTTTCAGTCACCTAGCAAACACTTTATCTGCAAATCCTCAGGAGTGATGTGATGTGATCTATTTTTTATACCCTTGCCCTCTGCCTTTCAAATTTGCACTAGTCTAATCCAAAGATTTTACAGAGGAGAATTCCCATTAAAGGACAAGGAGCCTGTCCTTCCCCAAATTGATTCACTTTTCTGTAACAGACTGCAAATCTGTATCCACCACTGTAGCTCCATGTTCTTGAGGCTTTTAACCATCCATTTCTGTGAACTTTCTTTTCCCATAGTTCTGGACCAGACTGGAAGCTGTGATTTGAGAAGCCTGTCCCTTTTCCCAGCACTGGAAATCATTCAGCCCTTTCTGGCCAACTTGAAACAAAGCCCGTTCCAGCTCATCCAGCCGGGCCACCAGCGCCGACGTGTCCTCGTTGTAGGCGTTCTGAGAGGAGTCCATGATGCGACGGAAACGGTTGATGAATGTCTAAAGATGATAAACAGAATTACTGACAGGAAACACAGAGGCTCCCTCAGCTCAAATGCTGGAGGCCTGAGCTTCTGAAGACTGGAAAACCAAAGGTTTAGTCTCCAGTTTGCAACTAGCGAAGGGACTGCAACCTGTGCACAACCTACTAACCTTGGTTACAAAGCCAAAACCACTTTGTGCCTGAGCTGGGAGAGCAAGTGTCTGATATACTGGATGGGAAGCAAACATGAAATTAGACTTTGGCTGCTTCCTAACAACAGGTACAACACAATTACAACCTATTCCTTTTAACCTCACGAGCTTCCGAGTGAGTAGAATGAATCCCATGCTACAGCAGCTCTGCAGAATGTACAAGCTGCAACTTAAGAACATCTTTGAAGTTAAGCCAAACCACTGCTGAAAAGTGTTCTTTTCAGTACGATAGAAAAACACTTAGCTATTAAAAAAACCCCACCATACCTACAACGTATAAATACCATCTTAAAAACTAAGCAACAAGACATATTTAAGGATTTTTATTTCCCTCTCTATCTTTACTTTTGGGAATCAAGAAAAAAAGGGTCAAAACACTTTGAAAGCTGTGCTTTATTTCAGAAGCTCATTTTAGAATCATCAGAACTTACAGCATTAATATAACTTAATAACTCTCAATTTGACTGTGTCACCAAATAGTTATACTTCACATTTAGTGTTTCTGAGTATTTCAGAGAGGGTTTTTTATTATTTTATTTATTTTTTAAGTCAGCACAACTCCCCTCCAGTTTGCTTTTAACAAAGTAAAACGCTTGTGTGCTTTGATTTTTCTGTCAATAAGTTCTGCTGTGCTGTTTTTCCTAAGATGCCCATTAGCAGAAAGAGAAAAGACAAGGAGAGGTGTGGTCACACCCTCAATGCACAAGGCACGTTTGCAGTGGACAACCCCATGAAAGCAGGAGCGTTTTAAAGCCTCTCTGCACCAGCCTTAATGCAAAGCATAAAGAAAGAAATAAAATGCAATAGCAATCATCCCAGCCCACTTAGAGACCTGGCTGATGAGATCTCAGAGCTGTTAGTGGTTATGTTTAAAAGCTCAAGGAACATTGAAGTCCGGAAACTGGCAATGATTGTATCTATCTCTTAAAAGAGAAAGAGGAGATGGAAAGAGAGGAAGGAAGAGCCAGGGAATTATAAATCCATCAGTAGCAATTGCTGGAAACCTAATGGAACAAGCAGACTATACATAAACCTCTGCAAGTGAATAAAAGAGCAACAGCCAATGTGGACTTGCCAAGAACAAACTGAGAGATCAGCCTCATTTCCTGTTAAGGAAGGATGCCAGGCCTTGCACAGGGAGGCAAAGCAGTGGAGGGGTATCTGTCACAGAGCATTCTTGGAAAATTTAGCTGGACCACCCATAGATGGTTGGAAAAGACAATCATCACCCATAGCTCCTGTCAGGAGGGAAGAACATACTGAGTGGAGTTCCACAGGGGTCTATCTGGACAAAGTACTCTTTGAGATGCTAATTAATAAGCTTACTAAAGGAATAGAAGTTGTGCTTATTAAATCAGCAAATAACAAGCAGGAGAAGGAGGAGGAATGACTGAAGGCACATTGTGGAGCAGAACTCTTAATTCATAATGATCCTGAAAAATTAGAAGGTGTGAAAATAGTAGGATGTCATTCACTCAGGACTAACATCAGGTTTTGCATTAAGGCAGAAACAGGGAACTGTACAAAGTCAGGAAGACAAACAATTGCCTGTGTATGCAACCTGTACCACCTCCCTGTGCAAACCAAACACAGCAGTCACAGCTCCGTGACAAACAAGATGCTGCACCACAATGAACAAAGACAATCACAGCCCACAGAATTCACAAAGTAATCCTTTTGTTTTCATCAGCACAAGTCCTGACCCTGAGACTGTGCTGTTCAGGGCACAGCACAGCAGATGCAGATCTACTGGAAAGACATCAGAAATAAGGACAATCAGAAATTAGAAAACATGACCCAGAGAGAGATACCAAATGAACTGGGACTTCTGCAGGAAGGAAGAGAATACTCTGTCCTCAGGATTTATATTGTAGAAGACAAACAGAACAGAGCTTGTATTACTGGGAAGAGCTTTGGTTTAGACATTAGAGCAAACCTACGATTAGGGTGAAGAAGTACTGAAACATATTGCCTGGGGCAGTGTGAGGTCTCATTGCTACAGAGCTTTAAAAACAGTGTAGAAAAACTGAAACAACAGTGGGTGAGTTAATTCTGTCCTGCAGCAGACACAGTTAGATGTCCTTACATCTCCTATAGTCTTGTTTTACAGGACTTTTTGAAACACTGTATCTACAGAGTGGAAACCAGGCAAAAATTACACTCCTGGATGCATACTTGAAGCTTCCAGCAGTAGTCAAGAGGACCATTTGGATTACACCAGGACATTTTTTCTGAAGACTGCTGAGCAGCTGGGAACAACAGGAAGATAGAAAAATGCAAAACTGAATTTCAAACCTTAGTTCAGATACTTGCCTGCAGGATACTCTCAGCTATCTCAGGATTCTCCGGATTGTCAAAATTCAGGAGCTGGGAGCCAAATCCATAGTAGTAGGGCCCCATTTTATGCAGATCAACCACATTGGCATCAGCACTGAACACTGTCCTCCAGGCTTCCTTGTAAATCTTTGGAAGTTCCACAGAAATGATTCTCCTTTTGCTGTCGTGTAGCCCTTTGGCAAGCCACAGTGGGATTTCCAGCTTTGATCCCTGGAGGAATGAGAGAAACCAGAACTTGTCCTTCCCATGAAAATAAACATTAAGTAGCCCCAAAGACAGACAATGATCATCATTAATAAATTTCCAGCAATACAAAAAAAACCCAATTTTGTTTTCAGAACAGTCTACTGTGACAGCAACATAAACCAGACACACTTTAGAGGCTCGGAAAGCGAGTTTTTCATTGATGCTCTACAGTCTAATAATTGTCAGGTTATTAAACACCAGAAGAAAAAAAATAAAAAACCGACAAAACCCCAAACATACAAAGCACATGTGATAAAAGTAAAAATAACTTTCAAACAGCAGCGGGAAGCACCGATTTCATTGCAGTGACCGCGGAAATGGCGGGCGGGCGGACGGGCCGGGGAAGCGACACGGGCCGGGGGCGAGGCGGCGGCCGAAGAAGCTCCGTATGCCCCGGAGGGTGGTTCTTGTTCATGTCCCTGTCCCTGTCCCTCTCGCGGTCCCTGTCGCTGTTCCGGTCCCTATCCCTGCCCCCGTTACCTCCGGGACGGACTCGGCGCTGCCGGTGCCCAGCGCCAGGGCCAGGCGCGGCAGAGCGCTCTCGGCGCGCCCCGGCAGCTTCTCCTGCGACATCAGGATGTCGTCCAGCGACAGGAAGTTCTCCTCCAGCCCCAGCCCGGGGCCCACCGGGAAATAAGCCTCGGACATGGCCCGCACCCGGCCGGGGCTCCCGCGCTGCCCGCCGGTACCGCCCGCCGCCCGCACCGCGCACGCGCGACAGGGGAGGGAACGGGAATGAGGAGAAAGACGGCCTGGATTACAGATGGAATCTCGAGTGGGGAAAAAACCCGGACTGGATCAAGGCCGGGACTGGAACCCCAAATAGGGGGGAAAACCTGGACTGGGTAGCGGCTAGAATACAGAATGGGGAAAACTCGGACTAGATTAGGGCCAGCATACGGAATGGGAGAAAACCTGGCCTGCCCAGGTCGGGAATGGGGATAAATCCAGACCGGAATGGGGCTGGAATACAGAATGGGGGAAAACCCGGATTGAATAATCAGGGTTGGGATCCAGATTGGGGAAAAACCCAGACTGGATCAGGGCCAGGCTATGGAATGGGAGAAAACCCGGCATGGATCACGGCTTGGATTGGATTAGGAATGGGGCTGAAGCTGTGGATCGGCACTGCACCATGTCCCATATCCCCCTGCTCGGCACCGCGGTGACTGCTCTGCCGCCAGTGGCTCTGCTCAGGACACGGCGGTCCCCTGCACACCCAGAGCTCAGGGAAAGCAGGACCTTGGAGATGTGTCTGGACAGGACAAGGGGGAATGGCTTCACACTGACAGAAGGCAAGATGAGATCAGGTTTGAGGAGCAACTTCTTCCCTGTGAGGTGCTGAGACTCTGGCACAGTTTCCCCAGAGAAGCTGTGGCTGCCCCATCCCTGGAAGTGTCCAAGACCAGGTTTGGACGGGGCTTGGAGCAACCTGGTCTAGTGGAAGGTGTCGCTGCCCATGGCAGTGAGTTGGAACAGGATGGGCTTTAAGGTCCCTTCCAGCATAAACCATTCCAGGAATCTAAGCTTGTGTCTACAGGCACCGGGTTGAGCCCAGGGCACAGCTGCAGCTGCCAAGCTCCATCCTCCGGCAGGACCACTGAGCCCAGCAGCAGGACTGGCCCACTGCGGGGTCTGGCCCCTCGGAGCAGCTGCTCTGCAGTCAGGGAAATGCTCTGTGGCTTAAACACATGCACGTGAACCCAACAGTCAGTTCATGGAAAGCCAAGGAAATGCTACCTGGAGGGTTGGTTATGCCCGTTTTTCTCCTTGGCAGCTAAGGACATGGGTCATCTTGCAGAGCACATGATGGATGTGGCTGTGCTGAGTAGGCAGAAGGCAATACTAATGAGCTGTGTATACCTTGGATTTCAAGGGGAGGCTACATCCCAAAGTAATTTATTTTAGTGCTAAAAAATAAATAATGAAGTCATATTTTGATGGCAGAATCAAATAACCTGTGCTAAATTCTTGGTTGGGTTGTAAAAGCATGAAAACTGTGGTTATGCTCCATTTTTATCTGAATTTTTATCTGACCTTGTCCTTTTTTTTTTTTGGCTCATTCTTTTGTTGCTTCAAAATTAGTTCATTTTTCACCACATTAAAGTTTTCTTGATATTCCCTAAGCTGTATATGCCAAAAACATTATCCTTTCTATACACAGTGGTCTATAAAACAACATTTAAATAATCTAGTAAATATTTCAGTCTTTGTTCTGCTGAGGAAGGAACACAGACAATTGAGCAGAGTTGAAACACCTGACAATTTCCTTGAAAAATAATTAGAGAACTATTTATAGGTGGTTTGATGATTTCTTTAATGACATTTTCAGTCCATGACCCAATGCAACTTTAATTATCTTTTAATTCTTACGACCTCAGCATTCTTCCTGCTGTTGTTTGCTCAGGCTGGATCCACTGTGATTTGTTATTGTTTTGTCATCATCAATTAGCCTGCTGGTACTTTAATATCTTCATCAAAGTCAAACCTATGCAAAATAATAAAATTTGAACCAGTTTATTAAATCTTGTATTATTTTATTTAATTCTAAGAAAAAGAGCACAGACAGTGCTGATTGAGATCTCAGGATGATGTATTTCCGTCACCTGTGTGTCCCTTAGGTACCCTGGCAGTATGGGCTATAAAAATCCAGCCAACAAAGAAATGCTGAGCTTTTTGTGAACCGTGGTGTGCTGTATTTGTAAAAATCTAAATGGCTTTAATTTGTTAGACAGGTATCACCAATGGAGACATGGAATACCCCCGAGCCAGTGGCTTGGTGTGCAGCCGCCGTGTGAACAAGTTGTGCCCAAGGTGGAGGAATGGCTGGAACCCCCAGCATGGAGTCACAAGCTGGGAGGTGGCCTGTCACCCAGAGATTCTGCAGGAGCCAGTGAGCAGTGAGAAGACCCCAGACTAAACATCACCATTGGAATAGGGCACACATCTCAGGGGGACACAAGCTCCAGAATGCCTTTGTTCAGGGTTCTGCCCCAGAGGCACTAGCTGGAGCTGTTCTCATGTCACTGCACCACGATTAAATTACTGAAAGGAACCAGGTGTGTGGGACTGCACTCCGGGAGACCTGGGGGTCAAACTGGTGAAGGCAACTGGCCTGCCAGTGTGAGCATGGGGTGTGCAGGGAGCCAAACCAAGCACCCGTGGGGGCACTGGAGCACCTGCTGCAAAGGTGCCTCAGACCCAGCAAGGAACAGTCCAGGGTGGTGTGAGTGGGGCTTTCAGAGTGGGTCCTGAATGGTTGGACAGGAAAGTTTCCTTAGCAGAGACTCAGGAGCAAAAGAAATGTACAGTGTGTTTGTCAGTGCAACACCCCCACACTCCTGATTCCAGTGTCCCCTTTTCCCACCAGTCAGGTACATTGAATGCTGACAAAGTGATAAGGGCAATATCTGCTCCTAAAGAGAGATTTAAAGTAAAGGTCAGTTCTTGTAAAGTGCTGAATTTTTATCTATGGTACAGAAAACAGGCACTGTATTAAAGTTAGCAATATCAACTATTGTCCTGCGTTGGTTTTGTGTTTTTTTTTTTAAATGAGAGATTGAGTCTTTCTGTTTGGAAAATAAATCCTTCTATGCACATTTTCCAGATGAGTTGTAGGGCAATTTCCAAAAGCTCTTTCTAAAGGACAGTTCTGATAAAATTATAATTTGCTGAATTGGATTAGTAAAAATATTCCCTGCTTAATGAGGTTTAGGAAACAAATCTCCATGCTAAATATGGAAGTGTGCACTGTGAGTGAGGAGAACTATGCAAATGGAATATGCTCTTTCCAGGGTCCACAACTAAGATATCTGGAAAAAGAAGAAAGAAAATCACTATTCCTCTGTGTCCCAAGATGCCTCAGCCTGTAGTGTGTGATATGGAAATAAGCACAGAGGTGCAGAAAGCCTGAGGTACTGGGTAAATCTGAAACAACACGGAGCGAAAGATCTTTACACTCACTGCAAAATCAGTTGAAGAATTGTTCCTTTGTGAGAATTTTAAAGAAGAATGAGTTCTATAGACAAAATTATGTCACCTCTTTTTGCAATAATTTTGCCTTCTCATCCTGAAGAAAGTACCAGGCAGGTTCTTACTCTTGAACACTTGTGTGTAAACCTTGGTATAAAAATATGCATAAAGACCCCAGCATTCTAAATCATATTGTAAATATGATAAATATGATTTCAAAACCTTCCTGACAGAAAAGGAATGTCCTTTGTCATAACTGATATATGCTAAAAACTGAGTAAAGACAGAGCAAAGTGTTACAGAATCAAGTTTGAGCTGTGATGAATAAACCCCAAATTATTTCAAGGTACAGTAGATAAATTAGAGGACTGCAAAGTATAGGAAAGAATGAAACCTTAAAAACTCAGGAATAGCTGTTACATCCCATCTATGCACTTCTTAAATCCTGAATACCACAAAATTCAGCCAATTAAATATCAGATAAATTCAGGGAAGCAAAATTTTGTTACATGCTTCTTCTAGGCATTCTTCTAGATGTCTCTGTGTATTGCACAGTTGTTGAGCTGTGTCACATCAGCATATACATGTGAGGTTATGACAGAGGCAGCTGATAGTCCCATCGTGGGTAATCTACATGGCATTAAGTAGGTGAAACAAGTCAATTGAAAGAGGTGCAGGATATTGATGGGTCCCTGTGACCTCTCTTTACCTTACTTTTTAAGGTCAAAGTGAGAGAGGAATCATCAGTCTCTACATATTGGACAAAATCACAGCACAATCTAAGGTTGATCTGGAGCCTTTGTGCCCTCTTAGGTAGAGAGGATTATAGAATGATTTGTTTTTCTTACTTGCATTTGATATCGAAATGCTGGGATTTCCTGCCCTAACATCCCTAGATGAGACAACTTACTGCAGCAGAGCCAGAATCTCACTGTCTAATCCTGGCCGAAGGATCCTGAGTGCACCAGTGGAACTCAGGCATGTGGTGTTCAGACTCCTGAGAGCAGAGCTTATGGACGGCATCACACTCCAGCAAACATCCTTCACCCACATCCGCGGGCCTTCCTGATCCTACTTAGCTCTCCCTTTCCCTCCAGGAACTTACACTCAACAAATTTGCATTTCTTAATCAGTTAACTTGCCTGTGGCAGTGGGAGTACTTTGCTACAGGTTTTTGCAACCCCTTTGTTGTGCAAATACGGGCGTATAACTCAAGTAAACCAATTGGCTTCAACAAGATTATCCTAAGGGAGTTAAGTGCTACCTTGTATGAATAAATGCTGCTCTCCAAGAGACAGATTTGCAGTCCAGTACAATTTTACTTTCTGAAGTCAGTAGTTAAACCAAGAAGATAATCTCTTGCCTCTTCAGTTTATCTGCAAATGTGAGAGGTTCAGCAGCAGAGGTAATGATACACTATATCCGTATTTACATTTCAGGGTACCGTTCCTTTCCACGGAGAGGAAGTGTAGAGGATTGTGTCACATTTTGCAGATGGGAGAATGTGTGTGTGGCTCGGCTTCGAGAACGAAGATTTGGGAAGGGCTGTCCCCACGTGGGTGTGCCCTTCCAGCCTGCGCAGTGGATTTTAGGTGAGGCTCAGCGTGCGCAGAACTGGCCCCACCGTTTAAGTCCTGAGGTTCGTCTGCCACGGCCGAGCAAGCTTGGACAGTGACAGTAAAGTTCCTCAGGACTAGAACCTACAGCACCCGGCATTTCCCAGGAGGTCTCCCATCCAAGTACTAATCCGGGGCTGACCCTGCTTAGCTTCCGAGATCTGACGGGATCGGATGTCAGGGAGGCATTTAACTGCCTAGATGGGAGAATAGCCACAGAAGAAATGTAGGGATTTAGGGTGACTAAACATCCTATGGGAAAGGTCTTCTGGCTTCTGACTTCCAACTTCCAGCCAAGGGTCTCTCAGCCAGAAGACAGCAATGGCAGCACGGACTTTGCCCAGCTTGTACAATAAATTTCAAAATCTTCTATGCACTTTCTTAAAATGAGGATTGAAGCCATAAGATAAACCAGATGCTATAGCTAGTATTGCAAACAAAATTTTTGACAAAACAGAAGCATTTCTAGAACTCCAATATTTTTTCCCAGCTGTCCTTCTCTCTTGTTATGTGGGAGTGGATTCAGCAACTTCCAAGGCATTTTTTACCATTATCTATTTTTTCTGGTAAGTGGAAAGGCACAGTTTAATCAGCAGCAGGCACTTGAAGAAGATTTCTTGTTTTATAGAGTGTTGCAATGTTGCTGAATCTTTTTATGGTTTAGTTGGGAATGCTACCAAAATTGTTGGTGCTTCTTGCATTTGGAATTCCCTAGATGACAACTTATTATTGTTTTTGTTTAGAAGTGTGGGAAAATAGTAATTGTGATAGCAGCTTTCAGCAAGAAAAGGAAATTGCTGGTTACTGAGAAGAATACTGTGTATCTGCAATAAATTCTAAAGTGCTGAGATTTCTCAAACTTTGCGTGTCTCAGAGTGACTGTGATGATGTGAGTAGAAAACTCACATGTGTTTTAGTTTCATTCACATTATGAGGATGAAAGAAAACTACTGTATTCATTCTTGACTAGGGAGACCCTTTCCTACCTGAAAAGTACTCAAGCTGCTGAGCAAAACAAGGAGTCCTTTTCGTGGCATAAAATATCAAACTTCAGCAATTTCTTTTTCTTCTGTCTCACCATTCATAGTAAATATCCCAGGGAGATGTTGGAAATGATGCTCTTCCAATTAAGGTGCATGAACTCCAACTCTATTCAGCTAAAGGCTGCTCAATGCCCAGAGACAAAAACATCTAATGAATCAATCTTTGTGCACAGAAGAAAGCTTTATTTTTTGGAAATTACATAAAAATTGGAAACCGATGACCTGTTTGAAAGGAAGAGATGGGGTGAGTTGCTATATGAGCTTCACTTTCTAAATGATGTGGGGGATTTTTCCTGAGCTATCGAGGATATTTCCTGTAAAGGCAAGCTAAAATCTACCAAATTTCCCCCCTTAAAGAAATTATTCTTTGTCATTCAGACTCAAATAAGCAATTGTAAATCTATCTATAAATATTTTGCATGTTTTTCTCTTTGTATCCTGATACTCCTTTTCTTCATTCTAGATTCTCACTCTCATTCACTTTACTCTGGAGAGTTTTATTGAGTTACTGAAAAAAACCCCAGGCAACATTACATGTTTTTCAAGACCTGGAATAAAAGCTTGAATTATCTGCCATGTTGTCTATACACTGGCCCAGGATCACAAGCTGGAGAGGATTCAGCCATCTGCATTTCATGTTTTAGCTGCAATTATATCAAAGCTAGCAAAATATTTATTAAGTAGAGATTGATGTTACACACCCATACCAATGACCATGAGCTCTTTTGCTCAGCCTCAGGAGTGACCTTGAGGATTGTCTCCACTCAGGGGAGGAATCTCCACACAGACTCTGAGAAGGGGTGTTTGAGAAGACCCTCCCATTAAAAAGTGGAGTTGGACTGTTATAGTATAAAGCAATGGACTGTCAGTCAGAAGTCTCCTGGCTCTGTCAGCTCAGTAGCTTTATATAAGTTATCAGCACTATCACTTGTTGGTTCCTTTATCAGGGACTTTGTCTGACAAATCCTCACAGGTGCCAGTTTCTGTCAGGAAATATGGTTCCTGACAGAACATCAGTGAAGCATCCTGTGATGTTTAACTTTGTGCTTGATGAGTCAGGCTGGGCTCAGTACTCTTCAACACCAAAAGCAGCAGACCCCCTTCTCCATCCAGCGCTGATGACTTTGCACATAGGATTTGAGCTGGTTTATCTGCACTTAAGCAGAGCATCCTGGTACAAATGGGTACCTGTGGGGTCCTGCAGCTGCCTCTGTACTATCACTTGCCAGACCAGGCAAGTGATCCCAGGTGTCAATGCATGGGGAGAGTTGAGATATTAAACACTGGAGTCCAGGGATTAAGGGGATGATGCTGTTCATTTTGAGCATCCTATCTGGAAGAATTCCAGTGATTCAGAGTGTGTGGGAATGCGAAGCAGAGACAAGACAGGCAGCTTGCATGGTCTGACAGCTGAGTGGCTCTGTAGTTCTGAGAACATCCTGTCTCGGTGTATCCTCAGATCTGACAGCTTTGCTCTGTCAGGCATGGTCTGCTCTGTGATTTTATAAAGTTTATCTTGGTTTTCATGAAACACCCCTGTACATGCCCAGCAATAAATCTCATTGCCAGTAAGTCAGCAGGGTGCAAGTGCCATCAGGAATTTTATATTCAAAAGTGACAAAACCCCATGAGATATTTTAAAAGCAAATGCATTTTTCTGGACTTTGTGACTTGTACTCAGTGGCAGGCTTTATCACACAAACCCAGATGAGGATTTTTGACAGTGTTTTAACCTCTTCTGGGAGAAGCTGCATATCTTTTGATTTTCTCAGTTTTCTTATAATCTTGTATTTACAAGCAGAGCTAGTAAAATAACAGAAAAGCACATTAACTGGGGAAGGTTTGGCAAACCCAGCATAATCTCCTTGAGATGACTATTGGGTTTAGATCTTGTTTTCAAAATATGGAGTTCAAAAACCTATCTCCTCACAGAATTTGGGACCAAATACCTCCATGGTATAAATAGATGTAATTTCACTAGAGAAAGTGTAGCTATAGCCATTCACATTTTTTGTTTTGGTAATAACATCTTTCAATATTACAATTAGCAGACCTTAAAGACATTGATACCTCTTTTGATTGGTTCTTCACTGCAAATGTTTTGGTTTTCTTCTCTTTTGACTAAAGGTCTCCATCTGTGGGGTGTTGTGTCATGTATGGTTTTATCTTTCCCTTATGACTTTTCTGAGACTTCTGTGCAGTACAGAGTTTTCCTGTGCTCCATTTTTAAATGCTTACAATTCTATGGCATTCTGGTAAAGATGTCAGACTGGATGATAGTTGTTTTTTACTTCAGGTGAAACATGATAGGATTTGTGGTTCCTAATGAGCTCATTCGACAGACCAAGGCTCAGCTCTGACACAGTGAAATGTGTGAGTCAGACCTTGAAGATAAAGGTCTTATGCAAATTGCTTAAAATTGCAGCAGGTTGTTTATAACATCCTTTGCATTCAAGCCTACTTTGGCATTAGGAATAATTTTGTGACAGAGCACTGTACTAGATCTGTCTGGGTTGGAGTTAATTTTCTTCACAGCAGTCTGTGTGGTGCTCTGCTCTGCTTTTATGTTTTCCCCTACTTTTACATTTTCTTTTGCATTCAATTTCCTTCCCAATAATTAGTTGTGGACATAATGGCATTATCCCAATTCACTCTGATTGTCCACACCAAAATAGTTGGCTATTTCTGCAAAGCTGATTAGGAATGGCACCCTTGAAAACATTAAACTTAAATTAGCACTTAGTTTTCAAACTTAATGTCTCACAGAAACCCAGTCCCCTAAGATGTCAGCGAGTGGTATTGATTCCCTTCCCTAATCCAGCAGGTTGGTTTGGAAAGGTTTGAAGAGCCACTCCTGGACTACATAGTTTTGAAGGCAATAGTTTAAAACTGTAGGTTCATACAGAGTCTCTGTCCAGTTTTTCATCCTAATGCCACTGCAAGGGACCTCATGCCCAGAAGGTTCCTCATGCGGGAAGTCTGACCTTCACAGGAGGATGACTGAGCAGCTGGCCAGGAACGTGCTTTGTCTTATTTGCAGTCTCATCATTTCACTGTGTCAGTTCCTTATAACCTCTGCTGAGCCCATGGGCTCAGAAGCTTCAGCTCCAGAAACACAACTCCTGACTTGCATCTGCCTGATCGATGATCCCCAGAGAAGTTCAGTTTGCCATTGCTGCCAGCAAGTTCAGCCCTGCCCAGCCTCTGAGCACACATACCAACCATCTCATCACACCGGTGGAGAACACAGTTACTTATTTATGTTTTGTTATTTCCTTTTTGCAGCTTCTGTTTTGCTTGTGCTTCCTGCAGTGTTTATTTCTAAAACGGTATTTTAAAAAGGTGCGTGAACTGATTCCTTCTTAATTGTGCTTGCTCTGAATAATAATGGGTATTTCTAGCAGAATCCATCCTTTTAATCCAATTCTTCGCCACATATACACTGAGGGAAACAAAATGCCTTTAGGACATCATATATTTGTAAAGAACATTAGTAAAGCAGTGAGGTAGATCAGCTTCATACATTCATTTGAAGATTAGAGTCTAAATTTAGAATTATTCCCGAATGAGAAGGCATTTGTGGCCTCAATTTCAATCACTGTTTCAATCCTAAACTACCACAGGAATTAGTGCATTGAGAAGCCTTTGATATGGAGTCTGGGATGGAATGATAGATTAGAAGTTAGACCTCCAGCCTTCAGTGGAAATGTATGGCAGAAACTCCTTTTCCTTTGGTCCTTGCCCAGCCCTCTGTGAGCTCTTGATTTCACCAATTCCCCTTGATTTCTGGCAGGTTACTCACAAGGCCAAGCTGTCCCTGAGTGGTGTAATAACAAACCATTTATGTCTTTCATAGGTTTGTGGTGTTGAAAGTGTATGTTTGGCATTGCAGACACTTAACTTTCTTTCAGTGTAACATTCCCTGCTGTGATGGTCTTTAAAGGGAAAGCCATAGGTCCAGGTGAGAGATTTGGTTTGGGTTAGAAATGTTACCCTGCTTTACCATAAGCACAGCAGTACAATGGCAACCTGTCCCAGAGCTGAGATGGTTGTCACTGTAGAAGAGCTGCTGTACTATCTTTGACCCTAAAATTACAAAGCATTTTAAAGTATATGGGGCAGACTCACCAAGTTACTCCTGTGTAGCTTATGAGTGAGTCTTACAGAACATGCAAAGCTGGGGTCAATTCTTGCAGGCACTTTGTCTTTCTCTATTAAGTGTCATAATCTCTGCCCCTTGTATATCTGTGCAGCCTCCATCAGGGAAAATGGTAATGAGTTTGCATACCAAAGAGATATTAAATCCCCATTCCCCTTCAGTAATGTATAATGTCAACAGCAGCCTTTGATGAAAACCACTTCTTCTTAATTAGATGCTTAAGCAGGAGACGCTTAATCCATTTATCTCAAATTCTAATTGTGCCATGAATTGCTTGCTGTTTCATGCCCAAGTTTATGATCATAGTTATCTTCTTACAGCCTTTAAGGGGTCATACTCATAAGTGAATGTATTTCTGGAAACTTGAATTGTTGTATTCTTATTTGCATTACTTTCCTCAATATAAATATTCTGAAAGCTTCATTCCATCAGTCAGGGGTATCCTACAATACAATAACTTAACTATTGCAGCTAGATACCTTTTCCATGGTAGTGACATCTGGCCGTCAAAAAATGAATTTGGCACCAGTAAGGGGAACTGGGTGGTTTTCATGGCAAAGGCTGAGTTTCACATACCAGAATTACTGAGTGGATTTGATTTGGGGACTTGGCAGCTTTCAAATGCACGTTAAAACCATAAACTTTGGTCATGATACTAATGTATAATTGCTAATGATCCTACATATCTAAAAATCAGTCTTAGGACATTCAGGGCAAGCCAATCCATTTGTTAAAAGAGCATGTAGTTGCCTAAGTGACACGCACTTGCCTGGATACAGTCAAGGATTCTTTTGAAAATGTCCTCATAGCAGGCAGAAGGTTTTTTCCCTTTGAACAGGCTGAACTGGCCTAGTTTTCAATCCATGGTGTATACTGCAATGGCTCCATCTGCTGAAACAACTAAATCACTGAGAACTTCAGAAAGTTGCAGCATATGTGACTCTTTCTCCTGTGGTCTGTGCTGCTTATGCCCTCTGTGTGTCTGTGTCTGGGGATGGCTCCTTCAGAATACACTCAGAACATATTGCAGCTTCTCTGTGTGCATCTGAGCCCACACTGAGCAGTGGGATCACCAGGCTTGCACCTGAAATTCAATCAAGTGAATAATAAATGATAGTAGGTGCAGTCACTTTCTCAGTGTCCCTGTTTTCATAGGGTTTGCTATGTGTAAACAGAGGTTTAATGGCACTAATCTAAATGGTACAGTGATAGCCGGGAAGAGAGAAAGGTATTAGAGTGAGAGGGTTGGTGTTTTTTTCTGCTGTGTTCCATGATTTTAACTATCTACACTGGCTGCTATTAAAATAAAAACAAACCCTCACACAGTTACTTCCTATTCTAAATGCTGTGGCAGATGACAGCTCTTCTGGCTCCCCTAGACTCATGCGTTGCCAAACAATTGCGTTTAGGTGGTGTTACTGATGTCCTCACTGACAGCATGTCCTTGTTGTCCTTTCCAGTGCAGAGCATGTTTCTCATTAGGGTCCCTGTATGTCACTGCTGAACAAATTCCAACCAGGATGAGGCTGGCTGCTCCCATCCTTTCAGTTCTAGGAGGCCCCTCATGGCAGACGCTGTATCTGTGTTGACAATGCAGCTGGGCTGAGTTTAGTTTCAAGTATGTATAAAATAAAATTATACCTGCACAACTGAGCATCACTGTCTCTCATTTTAGATAAGAGAATGATTTTTAGATGTCTGTTTTGAAGCCATCTGTCAGATTGTGTGAACATAAATATCTATAATCAGATGAGCAAACAGGGGAGTTTCTTGCACTGTCTGCGCTTGGGAAGTTGAGTCACTTGGTGTGTGAGCTCCTGCTTCACTTTAATTGTTTTTCTCTCCTTTCTCTTATTTGGAAGGCTGCTGACCCTTTTGGTGTATCTCAGCACTACCCTGAAACTGTTCTATTACCAGGTGAATTGATGGCATAGGGAGGGCAGCATGGAGCCTGTAAGAGGAACTGCCAGGGCACAGAGTCAGATGATCCCAGAACCCTTCTGTCAGTGTGGCTGGCAGCAGTCATTAAAAATCGTGATCTGTTTATGCATGGGCTGAGCTCAGAATTGGAATTTCTGCACCCTACAGTTTTTTGAGCCCCTCCCAGCTCTGTCAAGGGTGTACATTGTGACTTGGAAAAAGTCAGATCCCTGTTCTTCAGTTTCCAGAGAGAGAGAGTCTGTGAGCGATGTAGACAACTTTTGTCTCACCAAGACTGGAAGGATTAATTGTCTTGTACATTTCAAGGTGCAAATTGCCGTGCAGGGCCAGATTTTGCACTGGTGCATCAAGGGAAATTTTAGTATTGATTTTGAGGAGAGGAAGACTGTGGTTCAGGTACCTACAAATGAGAAAATCCCACAGTGATAGGGCAAGTTAATGCATAAATTCCTTCCCCTCTCTCCCTCAAACCTCTCTGTTGGCTTTTCTTATTAACTTAATAATATTCCTGCTCAGTCTTCAGGCTCAGCTTTCTCCTGAGCTTTGTTCCCATTGCTCTTTCTGGCAGAGCTCTTCTGCTTGAAAAAGACACTTTGATTCATTCTGTGCTCTTGACTTGGAACTAATGGGACTCATCTGATCTGGTGAGTCAGACTAAGTTTCTTTGCATCTCTGTCTTGTGGACTGAGTGAAGGAGAGCCTCTGTGAAGGTAGACATGGGATCATATAAGTAAAGTGCATGCACAGTGTACCTGATTCAGGCTGGTGACTAACTCAGTGTAAAACATGCCTTTTTGCCATGAAGGCAAAGCCTTTATGGGGAATAATGGCTAAAATTATTTCAGTTTCTCTCTGACAAATTTGAAAGCAATGTTAAGCTGGTGATGAGGGGTTTTTTACTACACTGCATGCTTCTTTTTAGTCAGTCTTATTTATTCTGCATTTTAACTTCTCTGCTCTCCTCTTCTTAGAACATATGAATCTTTCCTAGTGTAGTACATAATGTTTTCTGGTTATACTAGCATTTTGTGAGGCATAAAATCTCAAAGTGGAAGTTTTTCATTGCAGGATCTTCTTTTAAGTTAGCCCAAGAACAACAGTGTTGGATCCAGGCTTCCTGTGCTGTCTGTGTTTGGCACTATAGAAGTCATTTATGCCAGAAGCCAAAGAGGTACCAATGTGCCCAACTCACAGATGAAAGAGAATCACAGAATCACAGAACCTTAGAGACAGCCTGACATTAGATATCTGTGTATTAGAAATCCCCAAACTCATCATCACGAGTTTCATGTGTGATGCATGTCTCACAGGCCTGCAACTCATCAAGCAAGCCAGTTTGTTTTGCAGAGGACTGGTGATAATGCCTGCATGCTGTGGAGCTGTGCAGGAGTGCTCTTTGATCTGCTGGGTAGAGATAAGGCCCTGCTAAGAGGATGTATTTACCTTAGAAGCTCTCTTTGATGAGGTCTTTCATTTATAAGAGTAGAGCTCTGTGTCTGCTAAATTTGTCTGAACAAACACCATATTGGCTTTTTAGCACAAGCTTTGGGGTGCTGTACCCATGAACCCCGCAGAAGGGCCTGCACTTACCATGACAGAGTGGCACCCAATGAGTCCAAGGGACAAAGGCATTTATCTGCCATGCAGTGCAAACTGGGGTTTATATGGCTCTTTTAGTTTCATCCTCAGATCAAGGTTATAAGTCTGATGAGTGCTTGGTCTCTTAGGATATGCAAAGATAGAGAACAACTTTTTCACTGCCACACCCTTTAACATCAACAACATTCTCAGTGACTTCAACAAGCCAGCAATCACCCCATGTCATTACAGTATGGATATTATTTTCTCTATCCATGTCATTCTGTGTTACCCCATTAACATTGTGCTCCTGCACTTTACATCATCTGCATCTCATTCTGTTTATTACCACATTATTAGTTCAGAAGGGAAGCTTAAAGTCCTTGTTGTTTTTGCCTGAGGTTAAGTCATGACAGGGATTTAGTGACATGCTGGTCATGGTTCTGTCCAGCCACAAGAGGATGTATATGCCCCATTGCCCGAGTTGGGAATGGTCTTCATAAACCCTGAGGTTCTGCTTAGGATTTTTATAACTATCTATGGTTCAACAACACAATGATTGCTGTCTATTTCCCAACTACAGCTAGTGAAGTCATGACAGGGTTTGCACTAGTACAGCACCCAGAGCTCCACCGAATAAAAGGGGTCTGGATGTTAGAGCAGATTGACTTTTCACTAGACTTTATGCAAGGAAATGATGTGGTATTTCCCTCCTCTCTTTCCAGACTCATACTACTTTCTTCTAGCCCCCAACACTTCAGTACCACCTGAATTTTCCAAGAAATCCAAAGGGCAGATACAGCTGTATCATTAAGAGGCTCCTGGAAGTGGTGAGAGAATGATACTACTTAAACCTGCCCACTTCAGAGACTCTCCTTGGACAGTGACAGTTCTTCTACTGGGCCATGAGATTTGTACCAAGGTTGATGTTGCTCCCTTGGACATTGACAGTACAATTGTGTGTCAAACCTTGCTCTGTCACACAGACATATTTCTTCTGATGCTTGGCAAAGAGTGGGAAGCTATTTCTGATATTACAAAACTGTTTTCTTAGCTCTGTGGGGCCCTGGAGGAGTAAACAAATGTCCTGCAGATTGTATGTGCACTGCTAGACATGCAGCCATCACCAGAGCTGTCTGTTGTTGCTTTCCTCATATCCGAGTCCAACAGTGAAGCAATTACTCTGTAAAACAATGAAAAATGCAGACATCAGAAAGTGATATTTTGCTAATGATAGGGATTTCACTCAGCCCTTTCTAATCCCTCTCTCCTTTTTTAGGGTATTTGAATAAAAGTTATTATTTGATCATCATGGATTAATCTTTAAAAGGGCTGTTGAAGGATACAGCGATTTCATAGAGGTGATATGAAGTGTGTGTGACTTTCACCTCCTGCCAGCGAATCAGCCAAACTAAGCTCTCCAGCAGCTCATCAGATCCACTGGCCCATCCAGGCAAGGAAAAGTGTGGTCCATTGCCAGTGCAGGGAACGTGCATGGTGAATTCTCTGAAACACAGACAGTGAGAAGAGTCCTTGCTCTGATATGTTGACATCTTATGTTAGAGTGAGTAATGTGCTGGGATGTGTGCCAGCCTCCAAGACCTTCATAGGATGGCAGCTGCATAAGCAATTCCAGTGTCAGTTAATTACACTTGAAGACACTGTGGTGGTTGTGGTATCTAAACACAGAATAGATGGAGATGCAGAGTGATGTCTCAGGATGTGGTGACTTTAGTGAGAGGGAATCAGTGAAGGGCTTTGAAGTCCTGTCTTATTTCAACAGGTATTGGGGATTTGTTTAATGTTTAAACTCAGGGATTCAGTTGTCACATATAACAAGAACTGCTAGATCCAGTTTTAGCATCTGACATTACAGGAAAATTATGGCTGACCTGCATGACTTAATTCTGCAAACTGCCTCTGCAACTACCTTAATACTTGTGTCCTGCAGAAATGGCTCATTTCATCTGTCTGTACCTATCCCCATCTCCTTAAACACAGTGGCTGCCCCACAGATGATGATTCCAGTGCCTACTCAGCGTAAAAAGAAGGAAAGGGAAAACACTGGGATCAGGAGTGCTGACCCTTCAGTCTCTGGATGTAGTTTGCTCTTCTCTGTGAAAGACTGTAACTTTTTGGGGTACTTTAGGACCCGCAGAAGAAAAACTTTGTAGCTGTATTAATACAAATAATTCTTTACTATCCTTTCCTTGGCAATGTCCCAGCAGCTCTCATCTGCCTTGTCCAGAAGCCCCTGCAGAACTTCTCCAGAGCTCTTTTTCTTACACCAGCGTGGACAAGTGAAAATAGTAAAGCAATATTTTTTCAAAGATTGGGTGGGGATAAAGTATATTGTTCACTTCAGTGTATGATAAGCATTTAAAATACTTATTCCTACAAGCTGTTCACACCAGAAGATGTGCTGTGGATAATTTTATCTCTTAGGAGATACCAGCAGAACTTTTTTGTGCTTTTCTGTCTCAGGCAGAGAACACTGGAGGACTTTGTCCTGCTGCCATTGGCCTGTCCTGCCTACACAAGACAGCTTCAGTGGTGAAGGCTTTACAGCCATCCTCATCCTCTGTCTTCCAGTGCCAGGATCTCATCAGTCCATATGGGCTCACATGCAGCAGAGGCTGCAGCTGTGTCTTCTCATCAGAGCAGACATAAAATAATGACTCACTTTTCAGGGCCTTCCAGTTGAAACTGTGTATACATTAATTCCACTCTATTTTTATTTCCAGTGAAAACATACATGCATCAGCAAACCTTATAGATGTAAGCAAATAGTGCCAATTTATTTTCTTAAAGCATATTCTACTTCATATACTTGCTAAAGTTTTTCTGGCCAGTTTTATTTATTTTTGCACAAAATAGAGTGTTCCTTTCTTACAGAATACATTTGAAATGAGCAGTAACGTCAATCTGTGAGCTTTTTGTTGAACAGCTGGTCTGACGTGTGTTTGTTACAGGGTTCACCTTGCACCACAGAACAAAGGAGGTCAAGGAATGCGAGCACATGAGTTCTATTCTCTTCTAAATGCTGTCAAATTCCATTCATTGCCCTTCTTCATGGTAACATTACTGAAACACCTTCATACAAAATACCAATATCAAAGCCAGTGGATTTCATGGAATCTCTGCTTAGTGTGTCTTGTGAGAATCATTATTTTGGATAGGCTGTTTCATCAGTTTTGATGGGGGGAACATAGAGCCTTTCTTTGCAGTAGAAAGGCTTTTTTAGAAAAGTATTTCCAGTATTTCTTAAAATCTGCCCATAACTTACTCCCCTACCTAGAGGGTATTTCATTTCCAGCTCTTTCCTGGCCTCTTTTTGGGCTGTTGCCTGCTGGAAGTGTAACTCTTTGGTGGTTTGAGGATCAAAATGCAGTATTACAGGCATCCTGTTGATTCTAAGGAAGGAGACTGTGAATGGCTGTGTGTGAGCTGGGCAATGTCAGGCTGAGCTGGCTGCAGCACATGCTCTGTATCCACAGCCAGCATCATGAAGGGACTTGTGGCAACACAGCCAGGAAGAGAGGAACACACAGAGTCTGGACAGAGAAGAAGAAACAGCCTTTCTTAGAGTTGGAGTGAAAATTCCAGCACTACTCAGCAGTGGTGTCCTTTCTCTAAAAGCTTGTGCAGAAAGAACCATCCCATAGCTGAGGGATCCATGTGTGTTATTTTCTTCCTTATTTTCATTCTGCCCACTTCAGCCACATCATTTTCCCCATGCAAAACTTCTCTACAGTTCCCTGGCTTCTGGCCCTGACCCACTCTGTGGGTGTGCACCACTGCACAGGAATTTATGGACAAAGCTGCTGCTCAGGAAAAGTAAGGAATTTTCTACTGCTGCACCTCAGAGCCCTGGTGACCTCTGTAGTGAGTGATAGTTCTCCCATTCATTTATATTATTTTAAGTGGACTTGGGCCCAGACTCAACAATCAGTTTAATCCCCAAACCTCCTGCTGAAATAATTGGGCCACAACATTCATACCGACCTTAGTGGGATTTATCTTGTGATTCGTTCATTCTTTCCTGTATCTGAGCCTTTCTCATTCTATTTAATGTGTATAGGGACTGAGCACAGCTCTACCACCTCTGCTTGTTGCACAGTGCTCTTTGAACAGCCTTCAGGTTGCTAAATTATGTGATTTGAGGAAAAGCATTAATAGCTAGGCCTGTGCTCAGGGCCTAGATTTAAAGGCTTATAGGATGGCATTCAGATTGCATGGTCTGTGGGGCTGCCAGCCACTGTCTTCATGGAATAGTTTGGTTGGAAGGGACCTTAATGACCATCTCATTCCAACCCCCTGCCACAGGCAGGGACACCTTCCACTAGACCAGGTTGCTCAGAGCCCTGCCCAACCTGGCCTTGAACACTTCCAGAGATGGAATGACCACTTTTTATGTGGCAGTTTCCTTGGATAAGCCTCCATCACTTGCTATTCCCACTGCAACATGAAACACTAGTCACTGGGAGTACTAATTTATAGGTGGCCTGGGCAGAGCCTTAAACATCTCTCCTGACTCTTAAGGTATTCCCAACTTTTACACCCAAATGTGAAGAAAGAAATAAGTAGCACTGAAAATTTGCAGTTTGCTGTGGGGAGCTGTTGATGTTCAATGAACAAGTCTTGTTAATCTTGGGGAAGCAACTGCCACCTTTGGCTTGTATGTTTTTTCTCCTCTACCTTGTACTAGTGGTGTTGAGACATGAAGATTGATTTGACACAGGGACTCAAAGGAGATGAGATTGTCATCATACCTGTGTTTTCCCAGCTTGCTTTCATCTGATTCCCACTGCTGCTGCCTGCCTTTCAGGCTGTGCATGTTCAGTGCATGATAATGCCAACAAACCCCAGACCTTACGTGTAGGACAGCTGAGCCAGGTGCTCTGGCTTTTGTGTCCATTGATGCAATCCCTGACGGTACCACACAAGATATGGGAGGGCCTTGTTCGACATCAGCGTTTCTCTTACAGCATCCACAGCATGTTTACTTCCAAGTGCAAAGTGCATCTTGGCCTTGCACCCTGCAGTGTTATTTTCTTGCCCTGATACAAAGCTTCAGCATGCTCCAGAGGAGATCCTGTAAGGAAACATACCTAGTTCTCTCTTTTCTGAGTGCTATAAGGAACCATTTTTACCACCTATTGCTTTCTTGAACTATCAGCCTTACAATGAGGGTATGATGTATATTTTTTGTTTGCAATTTACCTGACTTTTTCCTTAGCTCTAGCTCAGTGTCTTCCTTTAATCTGCAGGAGATGTGCAGCAGAGAACCCTGCTCAGCCCCACAAAGGGCAAGTTTGGTTTTAGTAGCATTCTCCCCTTGTCTGAAAGATTTTCTTGTGACATGATTCTGCTGAAAAACTGACTGGTGATTATCATTCTTCTAATCATGGCAACTTTTCAGTATCTCTACTTGTTTGCTTCCTTGAAGTTTTGTAGTATTTAATCTTTAGATTACATCTTTTACTTCATTTGTTTGTTCCAGGATCAATGGCTGCTAAAGTCATTTTGCTCATTAGTACTTTGTCATGGCATTAGCCTCTTGTGCTTTAGTACATGCACCTGGTGTTAAAAGTGGTCTCGTTGTCCCCCAGCTCTTTTGTTGTGTGTGTGCCAATGCCAAGATATTTCCCTGTTTAGCCTGGGAGCAGAAAATTGCAAAACCTTTCAGTGAGAACCCATAGGAGATAACAGGCCTATCAACACAGTGAGGTGCAGACAACGCCGTGCCTGCTCAAGCCATGCCCGAGGCCTCCAGACACACACCAGTTCCAGCTAATCCTGCATTACACAGCACTGAGCTCAAGCTAATGTCACCTCTTGGCTCAGACTGGTGCCAACTTCAAAGTTTGTCCTGCTTTGGGTAGGACACCCAGCCCAGTGACCTCCAAATTATTCCATGATTCATTGCCACACATTCATGGCTACACAACACCCTGGCAGAAGGTGGCCTGTGTACATGATCAGGTCACTGTCTGAGTGTGGGCAGGCTCTCAAAAGAAGGTTCCAAAATCACCCAGGAGATTCCTATCCGATCCAGACTTGTGTCACGGTAACAACTGTGAATTCCCTGGAAGCCTGTGTTTAAAGTCCAGAGGCTCAACACCTCCATTTGCTGTTTCTGTGAAACTATAAAATGGGGTTTATACAATGTCTTTTATCCCCCTGTTTGTGTCACAATACTGAGGATGTGAGTAGTATCTTTAGCCTTGTGTAAAGTGTTCATGCTCGGAGAGTGACATTGGTGTAGTTCTTGACAATTACATGTTACAGCTGCTGTGGACAGGCAAGGTTCAGTTTGGTGACATTCCCAGAAGGTAACGCTGTGTTTAATGTACAAGAATTTATGGACTAGAGGCCCTGGGTAGATGTGTTTGATGTCACCCAGTTCACTTAATAAAGGCTTTTTTCCTTAAAATAACAAATTGCACACACATTTGCCATCACCACAGGGCATCCCCCTCATACACGTCTGGAGAAGGGGGCTGAGGAACATGAGCAGGGATGAAAGCTGTCTCAGTTAGCCTTGTTTCCTTAAGGGCTCTCTCTTTCTCATGCTTTCAATTCCAAAATTATCTCATTACACAGCACAGACCCATATAACTTTGCAATACACTCTTAATACCTTGCCCTCTATTGGTCTGTGATCTTATCTATATGTGAACCATTTTTATTTGTCATCTTTTATGTTAATGTCATATTTTAAAGCTTCTTGTGGTGATTGGCCTGCAAATGGATACTTGAAATCAAGCCGAGGTAAATCTCTCTTTAAGAATAGCTCCTCTTGCAAGGGCACATTTATAATAGATTATATTCAATCTGTGCTGAAGTAGAATTGAACCAAGAGGGAAATATTATTTTTATTACCTGTTTCTCCTGTAAATGACGGATCATTTCTTCTGGCTTTCTTTTTTTTTATTGGCAGCTTCACTCCTACCTCAATTGCAGAGCTGCTGTGATTTGGAGACTGGCAATTTTACCGAGTCCGGTGTCTCTCTCTGAAGGTGTCTTTCATCTCTTGCAAAAAGTGTGATGTTGCTTTGTTTGAAATCAGACTGCTAGGTGACTTGGTTTGGGTTTGTTAAGAACTGTAAACCAGTTTTCAAACCAGAACACTGGTACAGGTGTAATTTGAGAGATCCCTGGCATGACATTAAGGAGTTGGGTTCAGTGCATAGTACATGTTTGGCGAGAGCAAAATAAGGCTTTCACAAAATAAAGTCACAACCCTCGTGTATCTCACATTTAGGACTGTAATTGAAGTTGTGGAGAACATATTGTTCTCATTAGCAGATGACAAGGAATCCGTAGCTAAACAAATATGAGTGTACGTCCAACTACAGACGCGTTGTCTAAAGCTGAAGCCAATCAGAAGCTGGTGCACTTCCCACTGGGACAGAACATTTCTGATTGATAGAAAGTTTAAAAGAAACTGTGAAATAGCACTTTCTCAGAAAGTCATTCTGGTTACTGTTTTTATCTGTTTGATTTTGAAATGCTTATTTAATTTTCAAATAAGCAGCTTTATCTTTTTTAGGGGTAAATGAATTCATTGTATACTTTAGCCAATAAAACCCTCTTAATATATGTTAATACCAATTGCCCATATATGTATGTACATTGTATCTCTTTCTATATATATGTGTATATATATATCTATATATATATCTATATATATAGATATTTATATATATCTATATCTATATCTGTATATGTATGTATGTATTATGTATTTATATGTTCTTTAGATACATATTTAGTATATTTATCACTAATTAATATTAAAAAGTTAAAAGTTGAATGCATGGAGGTTCTAACATAGGTTTCCAAAGAGAACACGAACATGCACTGACCTAAAAGGGAAACATGATCTGCAATGCCTTAAAGGAATGGAGTCTGATCTGATAGATAGATTAGATAGATTAGACAGATTAGATAGATAGATAGATAGATAGATAGATAGATAGATAGATAGACAGACAGACAGACACGTAAGATGTGACAATATGAAAGTTGATTTTGGTCTCTTAAGTAGTGTCATGTTTGTCCAGAATACAACCCTTTGCTTTCAAACATCATTTAAAAAAAATTAAATGCATTCAAACTTCTTGATACTTAATGTAGATATTGTAGTATATTTTACATGGAAAATTAAAATCAGCTACACATGCAGCAGGTGCTACATCAGGACACGGTGCAGATCAACCTGTTCGACTCCCTGATGATGGTTGCAGTGGGACAGAGCAAGCATAGGGTGAGGGAAACCCTATCCCAAGGCATCTCTGGTCAGTGAGATGCTGCACAGCACGTTTCAGGCTATGTCATTAGTGTTCTTTCATTTTCCAAGGTGCTGTGAGGTGCTTTGTGTCCTTGCCATATCCTCTAAGCCAAAAAGATATCAAGTGTCGCAGTGTCTGCTCTCTGGGGATGCTGGTGAATAAAGTGCTCTCCAGCTGGCTGCCAGTGCCTGATTCTTAAAAATAACTGAAGCAGAGGAGGTTACAGAATCCATTAACCCCAGGATGTATTATTATCCTTAAATAATGAAGATTTGATGAGCTAAATCACAGCTTTGACAACAATATATTTTAGAAAATAATTATGTGGGATCTAAAAGTCATGACATTTTCTTAGAAGTCATAGGTTTGTTTTTTTCAGCAGATCTGAGATTTATTTTTTAACATTATTATGTATAATTCTTGACAATTTTTAAGTTTTCAAAAAGTACTAAATTTGCTTCCCAGTGATGAATTGTGGCTCCTCAGAGCTCAGGCTCTGAGGAAACCAGTCAGTATTGCAATACAAAAACATGCCACAGTCTTCTAAACCCTGACTCTTCATTTTTAAGATAGTATAACTTAAATGTAAGTTTCTGACACAGGTACAGCATCTAAGAGAACTGCAAGATTAAAGTCCCCAGACTGTAATCAGAAGATGCTTTATTTGGATGCTTCATCCTCCTTCGCTATCCAAAGTATTGTCAGGAAGATAAAACTTTAGTATTCTGGCAAGTCAGTGATAATGCAGCGTGTGCTGGTATCTCTCATCTAGCAGATGTTTGTCACCCTGACTGACTAACCATTCTGGTTCTCCCTGACTGCCACAGCTTCAAAAAGGAAACTGGGACTGGCACTGTTTAAATTACAGGCTCAGATACCTTCAGCCCAACATTGCAGCAGCGGCACTGAATGTGCATCATAGGTCAGGTGTGGAAGCCACAGAGAGGTGTTTTCTTTTCTTCTCCTGGGAAATACCTACAACTGGCAGCTAGTCTCTGGAACACTTTCCAGCACCTGATTTTGCTGAAATCCAAAGCTGCTGAGTTTTAGAGGATTTCTCCTGGCATCCAGAACTTCAGACATGTTTTTGCAACTAAGCCTGATACACCTTCCTGGCTGTTAAGACCAAAAAGTATTTACCAGCTTTAAGTTAGGTGGTTTACCACACCAACTCTGCAGCTGTTACCTTGTGTTCAAGATCATGGTCTCTAAACTCTAAATCTGGAAAATAAAATGGGATACTGTTGTAGGAACACAAACATTCAAATTGGCAAGCGTTGCCTTCATTTCTGACTTCAAGGGTGGCCAGGAATTCAGCTGCTCACAGAAGGTTTCAGCTGTGCTGTGATAACCAGCCCACATGCAATTTGTTTTTTAATGCACCTATACCTTTCTCATGGGGAAGCATGCCCATCCAGGAGGATGGGTGTGTGATTTCTCTGGAGCTGTGCAGTGAAGCCTGGTTTAATTCTTCCTCTTCTCTTAGGAATGCAGACTCACTCTTGCAGCTGTGGTCCAGGTGGAGCACCCCTATCCAGAGATGGCTAGACAGGTAGAATGCTGGCTTTGCACATTCCAGTTAACATGCTCTGTGTTTGAAAGAGGAAATACCAGTGCTGAGAAATAACTAACATTGACCATCTTCATCTTTTTTTTGAAGGATGGAATCACTATGGATAATGGATATATCTGTCTGTCTCCTGTATGGCTCTGAAAGTTTGGCTGGCTTGAAATTTAACTTGGAGGCATTGTAATTAAACCTTGGCATTTGAAGTAATTAATGAGGAATCTTTACATTTTAGGGTAATCTCAAAGGAACAGCAGGGTGCTGACAGAAATTAAATAACTTTGTTAATTTAAAAGCATCAGAATTTCTGTAAGCATGTGGTTTGTACTGTTGGTAACAAGCTCTTCAGAAATAGCACTGTAGCCCCAGTAATCTAAATCCCAGATTTTTTCTGAGGAAGGATCAGAGAGAGGAGTCCCACTGCAGGAAACTGAGGGCCAGAGTTAGCATTCGCCATCAGTGAATACATCTTATATCACCATCTCTGCTCCATCACTCCAAAATCTTGGGAAGGTCCAGGAAGCCCAGGCTGTGAGCATCTCTAGGAGTTGTCTAGGAATGAGGCAGATTCCAAACCACTGCTTAATATTTCAGATGGAAAGGGATCTTATTTACATCTATAAATAGCCAGAATATGTTTCCTTCCATCAGTGCCCCAGGAGGCTGTTAATTGTCACATGCAGATTGAGAAAATTTTAAAAATCACATGTTTTAGCCCAAAAGCCTCCAGGAGAGAGACTTGGTTGCCTGTCACCCACTGCCACCCAGTAAGTGGGTACTCAAGTCAGGATTGCTGCCATTTTACTGCTTGAGGAGTGTTGGAAAGATGGCAGTGTAAATACCAAGCCTTTTCAATGAAGAGGTCAGGACTGGCAGCATCTGTGAGGATGACTCACCCCCTACAAAGTCACAAGGATTTTGTGGAGTACTCTTGTGTCAATCTCTTGGTGATAAGAGGTTTTGCCAAGTTTGAAAGGGTAGTTCATAAAATCAGGCTCCCGAAGCCAATAAACCACAAGAGCCTCAGATATGTTCATGGTATTCAGTAAGTACCGGATACTCATGAAAACCAGACTCAAGTTGCGTGTTTTCAGTGCCCTCAGTGTTAAGGAAACTTCCCATTCTGACCATTCACAAGACTCTCTGGCAGTCACACTGCCAACATCAGAGACTTTCACTGCTAGGACCTAAGTCCCTTCACAGCAGGTGGCTGCAGTGAGCCAACAGGTGCCCCACTTGACTCCCTGCACACCCACTCACACAGGTGGCCCAGGTTTCTGTTCTGGTTTGACACCAGGTTTCCCACAGCAGAGTCTCAGATGTCTAGTTCCATAAAACCATTTATTCATGGCACAGTAACACTGAAACAGATCAAAGCTGGATGCCTCCGAGGAGGGACTCTAGCAAAGAACCACTGGGCTTCCACTCATCCCCCTCTCTGTTTCCATCCATCTTGCTGGTGTCACCCCTCTTTGTCTCCTTTGTTATCCAAAAGCTCAGAAGTTCCTGGCTTCTACGGTGTCCCTCAGTGGCCATTCACCTGGCTGACAGTCACTCGTCTCAGCGCCTTTTTATGCCAAAGGTTGGCAGTTCACATCCTCTTACTGGAGTTCCACCCAAAGCTCAATCTGCATCTCAATCTGCAACTTTTGAGCAGAGCTACCTGGACCAAGTGTATTCCTCAAAAGTCAGTAAGGACAGAGAGCTTCACTTTAGAAGTCCATGTTTTAAGTTCTCCTCCTGTGTTACTAGATTTGACCCTGGGACTAGCTCAGTTGATTAAAGTGTGGTGCTTATAATACCAAGACAACTTTGATCCCATATGGGCCATTCATTTAAGAGTTGGACTCCATGATTCTTATGGGTCACTTCCAGCTCAGAATATTCTGTCATTTCTGATGTGTACAAAGTAAAAGATGAAAAGGAGAGGTTAAAACAGATTCTGTATTCTAGCACACAGGGCTAGGCAGTGTGTGAAGGTTTCGATTTCTTATCAGGCAGCAGTTCAGGGCAACCTCTTCCCAATCTACATCACTCAATGCTGAGGTCTTAGAAACCAACTATGTTTCCAGCAATCACTTTAGCTGTTGTGAGACATGCTCCCCTCACTCAGGCGTGTGTACACCTGAAGCAGCTCCCCTGTTGCTTGGTTACATGAGTTACACGCTCTATGTGATTAATCCTGACACTAGTGACGAACAGTGCACTGGGAACAGTTTACCAAGTTTCCTCCCATTTTTCTGTGCTCTTTAAACAGACATGTCCACAGGCCCTTCCTGCACCACGGTTATGACAAGTGGAAGCCCCAGCTGTCTCCATTCCTTTCCTATGTGCATTCCTGCAAGGCAGGTCACAGTAGCAACTGGCCTGGACACAGCCATGGCCTCTTGCTCACGGAAACTGACTGCTCAGACTGTGATATGCTTCACTTGCCTGCAGACCCCAAACCCAGCTGGGTGCCCTGTGCTGTATCTAGACCAAAGGAATAAGGCTTGGGGCTGGAAGTTATCTAGCAAATGGTTTTAAATACTGATGTGAGTTCTAATGAGAGGAATCACATTGCAAAATAACACTTGAACCTGACAAACTGATGAGATTAGCACTCCAGCATACTTGTACTGGCAGTGCTGAGTGGCCACGTCCCCACTGCATTAGTAGGTTGAGCGCTTGCAGTTCCTGACCTTCTGCCCATGCTGACAATCTGCTAGCTTGGATTCAGAGTAAGCTTTGGATTAAGCTATGAATTTCAATGGTTAGAGAAGAGGTCTTTAGCTGATCTTTGAAGAAAATTTTTAGTTTCCCAGGACCTATGAAACAGCGGCTGGGAAACAGAGTGGTGTCAGGTAAAAGGAAAGTATGTCTGGAGGAAAGTGGCATTGTGACAATTCAGCAAATGTGGGCAGGCTGTGCCAGACTCTGCCTTCCATTGCAAAGTATCCAGTATTCAACCAGCAGAGATGTCTATGAAAGTATCTGTGCACTGCATTTGGCCCTGAGCAGCTTTCTATCACAGACCATTATAAACGGATGAAGGCAGAAACTGGAAGAGCCATTGGTCTGCCTGGCATCTTCTCCTAGGACAGAAGAATTTGTAGGACAGATTACAAGAACATTGCTTTGTGACTTCCAGCTATCACTCTGGGGAAGCCTGGGAAAGCCAGTGGTGCCCCAGTGCAAGACAGGGACTGGAGTGTTAAGGAGACTTCACTTTGTATACTCCCAATCCTTGCTGCTTTGTGCTTTCTCTGTGGTGAGACCATCAGAAAAACAGATGAACAAAACTGGAAAAGTCATACTTGGGACAGGTGTCCTGGCTGGTCAGCTCAGTTTTGCTCCACTTGGTGGGAACAGTGCCATAAACTGCTAGCCTGACATAATCTGTATATCTCAAGGCCTCCTTTCCCTTTTTGGATTCATTTTCCCTCCAATGTAAAGTCAGTGAAATCCCACTAGTGTTGAGTCCTTCATGCTTCCTCAACCACACCTCTCCTGCTATTTTACAAAGCCAAAACAAGACACACAGATTTTCTCAGTGTAGTGATCTGTCAAACAGCAATGATTTCTGAGTGCAAAACCTTTAGCCATTTGTCATCCTTCCCACTTAGTCTCTTTCAGCCTTTAAAAATAATTCCATAGTCTTTCCGTTCCCATGATGTCTGTAAATTTGGCAGCTCTCAACCCTGTGGGAAGGGAAAGACCCTTTCTGTGCTAGCCTGGTAAGATTTTAGCATTAATGGAGTTTTTAATTGTTTTACTATGAAGTATACACACAGCCCTTTGGCAAGGGCACCCTGTAGAAATAAATTGAGTCATCATCCTTATAATAGAAAAGTTAATTCAGTATGGATCTGTCCTCCAGTTAAGGGCATGCACATCCCTTAGAGAATAGTATTACTGACTGACCAGACTTCTGCTAGCATCTGCTGTTTGCTTTTCCTGACAGACACTACTGTCCTGCCTATGGAAATGGCTTACTGTTGGCTGCTACAGTAATGTGTGGGATCACCGTGGTCCTGGGCCCTCCTTTAATGCTGTTAATCTACTTCCAGGTCTACTGCTAGAAAGACTCAACTTGTAGACTGTTTGTCCTGCCCAGAACCTAGATACCTGCTACTTTCTGCCTTTGTTTCTACATAAAAGACAGCTGGCAATACATCTCCAGGTATGGAGTACCCTTCTTTTTAGTATGGAAGAGTCTGCAGAGGCTGTAAAACTTCCATCTGGCTACTGAGAGAAAAAAAAAGAATTTCAGGTTGACATCTGACCATAGTGAATGTGAGGGAAGGTGAAGCAGCTTTGTAAGAGCTGCAAGGGTCTATGTCCTGCTTTGTTCTCACATGTAAGTGCTGAAGGGTGGCCAATACCTGGCCTGACATAAAATCCCCAGTGAAACATCAGCCCACTGCCAGGTGCAAGAATATGTGAGCCAGCAAGGTGGGTTTGTCCTGGATCAGCTATTTGCACCATTGTTTTAATGTTGAACACAGGTCTCTTTAGGCACGTCCTCTTCTGCATTGGCTTTCTAATACCTTTACTCATTTGATTTGATGTCCTTTTCTTATTGGGAAGGAGGGATTTCATGTGGGACTGGACTGAAAGGGATTTTAGGGGTCCACTGATCCAGTGTTCCTCAAAAATACTGAGTCAATTCACAAAATGTCTCTTGGGTTACTTGGTGCCCTCTCCATCACCAGGTTGCTCCATGGAAACTCTGGGCAAATGGCTCCATTGAGCTGCCACAGGCTATGCATTGGAGCACTGTGGGTCATGCCAGGGAACAGTGCCCTGTCACAGCTGCTGCAGGCAGCACTCTCAACCGTCTCCATGTGTGCTTTGATAAAAGAGCAAGGTTCCCATCCTGAGGTGTATTCCAGAAGCTGTACATCAGATCTCCTGTACAACAGCTCTACCTGCCTGGAGTCATTCACTGCTGGCCAAACAGTCCCAGGCCACCTTCTCTGAGGACAGTAAACACCATTGTTTCTGGGTGTCAGGTGGGCTTGCTCACATGTGCTCAACATCTGTTGAAATTAGTTCAACCAAAAGGAGCAAGCTGGTGGCCTCATTCTGCTGGTACCTGACCCATTCAACATGGAAGCTTTTGTTCCAGCTGCTGCCTCCAGAACCAACACCATCCATCTCAGCACTGGAAGTCCTGCAGGATTACTTACAGGTGGTTTAAATTTTGTCTTGGAGTCGAATCCTGCCTTGAGATTTGACTCCAAGACCATCTGTGAGTAATCCTGTGAAACTTGAAAGCACTAATGGCCAAAAGTTGTTTTCTTGTGGAGTTCCTCAGCAATGACAGGGTGCATCATTCCTGCCAGGCACACAGCCAGAAGGGCTGTCACCAGGAGGCAGGACCATAGTGCCAAGGCCAGCAGCAAGGGGAGCAGTGTGATCCGGAAACACAACAGGAGAAGCACAAAATGCCAAGCAAATAACATAAGAGTCTTGTCTTTGCGCAACAGGGAACTGGGCTTGGGGAAGGAAGCATCTCTCAAACATCTCACTGCTCTTTGGCAACACAAGCTTTACTCAAAGCCTTCAAACAGGTGGTGTTGCAAGCACCACTCAGCAGTTGGTTTTTTAGGTGGTGAACTGAATGGACATATACTGAAGGCTGCAAGGGTTGTTCTGTACAGACTGGTTTGGCTGGGTTGGTGCTTTACTGCGGTCGATAGATTTTTATCAAATGCTTTTACTTGTTAAATTTTCCTTGGTTGTGGGAACAATCCAGCAAATAGTAAAAATGATGGAGCACCAGGAGACATGCAGCCAAGGAGATCACTTGTTTGGCTGGATCCTCTCCTGCACAAGGGAGTCTTTGTGTGAGCTCACAGAAGCTCCGTGTTCCGCTGGCTGTGGGCAGAGCTGGCGGCAAACTTGAGGCTTTGTCTCTATGCAGAGTCAGGCTGCCTTCATTCTCCATAGAGCTGAAAACTCATTATTTCCAAGGTTACAGCCAGGCTGCTGGGAGGCTGCAGTTCCTTGTGAGAGGTGCCTGTCTCCCAGTAGCACTGGCAGGGAAGCAGCTGGTCCTTTGGGGAAAGGAAGAAGTTCGTACTGGCCTCGGGGTGGGTGGGTGGGGGGAATTCCGTGCTGCCTGTGACAGCTGCTGTGAGGGTCATACTTCTCTGGCAGTGCTGACCTCCTCTGAGATCTGAAAAGTAGGAAGGGTCTGCTGTCACCAAACTGGTCAGCCCACAGCCTATGGGTCAAGGACAAGAGCTGGTCCTGGTTTCACCAGTACCTGGTCTCCAAGATGAACTGCTCCAGTAGATGTACATGTAAAACAGGAAACTTATGGGATTGGAGTACAAATGCACCCACAGAGGGTTCATTGGAGTGATAGGGGATGCCATGGTGAAGGAAAAGCCCTCCCAGGGGTCTCCTGAGGTGCACACACCCCGCTCCTGCTCCTGCAGTGCCCACTCCCAGCAGCTCCTGATAATGCGCTGCCTCCTGCCTTCTCCCTAGAAATGCCAGACAAGATCCAGTCCACCAGCTGGGTGGCAAAACCTGCAGAGCACTGAGGGTAAACACTGGCTCCATCTCGAATTTGAGGTGCATCTGCACCATGGTAAGGGTTTGTCTGCCTGCAACACTGCAATTTTCCTCTTACAGACTTGGCTTTGTTACCATCTGGCTGTAAAACTGGGGGGAACAGTAGCACCAGTCCTGAAGGGAGCTGTCCTCATGGGCATGCCTAATTTTAGGAGATTTGTGAGGATATGAAGCATCATTTGTAAGTGTTCCTTTTGCTGGATCCAGACCAGGGCACAGTGATGTGCTCTAACTTCCCTGTGCTGGATGCTTAGGACCAACAGCAGCAGGTGGTAGGTCTGTTTAAATGTGCATGTCTCCCCCAAACGCTGATGGTGTGGCCAGTGGTACATCTCCATGGCTTTTCCAAGATGAGGGATGCAAGTCAATTATATAAATCGTAGAAAAATCAATACTCTGACAAAGCCAGTCCTATTTCTGGCTAGAACATATCAAAACTCTTCTTCAAAATGCATCTTGATTTCTATCCACATCCGGTCCATGGCAGGAATTATGCTTCCAGCCTCATTGCATGCAAGGATGAACATTCCTCATTGGAGAATCTTTATCACAGACCGAACTTGATGCCAGAAATCAAAGGTTTTGAGAGGAGGAGGAGGGGTTAGCATGTATATGGCATAACCTGGAGGTACTCTTTGTAGGCAAGATGGGATGGTGTTCCCATGAAAAAGTTCAACATGGAGACACAAATTAAAAGCTATCTACAAAGCAGTGCTTATGTGTGCTGGGTGATTAACACTGCAAAGATAATGATAACATTAGGTATCTGCACCAGCCTATGGTTGTGACGCTCCAGCCTGAGACAGGCAGTATTACAGTAGGATGGAGAAAGGCAGTGAGTGACCCAGCAGAATCATGACAGGATGGTGAGCAGAGATGGCATCAATGGAGAGCCCAGAAGTTTTGCAGCTGCAGAAATATTGGGTGCAGATTTTAAGAAGTTTATATCTCTGTCCAGCCACACAAAGCTTTTACAGGTTAGCAGGAGACCCAGTATATCTCTGCCAGAAGATTTGTCCTTTGCCAAACACCAGACTCCAGAGATCTTGCCTTCAGACAAGTTGATATTTTTAATGGACAAACAAATATTTTCCCTGACTTTGCTCTGGGAAGCAGCTGGACCTTTCTGGCCAGATTTGAAAATAGTAATAATAATAATAGTAAAACCAGCCCACTAGCATTTCAGTGAAAGTAGGTAAAGCTTGGCAAACTTCCCTGTTACTGCAAACAGGGCTTTTTGCTGTGGGAAGTGCCGGGCAGCATCAGGAGCCAGCAGGCACCGTGGTGCCTGCAGCCAGGCAGCCAAGGCACCAGCTGGAGGAGCTGGCAGCACACTGGCTGGCTTTCCTGCCAGGAATCAGCCTGGCAAGCCGGTTGGGTAGTCTGCCTGTGTCCCACTGGAAAATGCCAAGGAAGATGGCCCCAGCGATGAAACTGCTGACAACCCAACATACTCCACCAGAAAAATTATACATCAGAAAATGTTACAAACTTGATGTTTGAGCATCTCTGCCCAAAGGAAAGGGCAGCATCCTACGGAAGGCAAATCTGCCTTTGTTGTTGTCCCGTGCAGAATTTACTGGGAGGGATGAACACCTCAGCTATGTCGCAGAGCAGCTCCAGCCATCGTTCTATGAAAGAGCCACCTGCACATCCTGGCATCATGGTGCCATTTTAAACCTGTGTCTCAGGTGTCAGCCTTTACATGTGCTGCCATGAACTCCAGGACTGCAGGGGCTGACTCCTTTGCTTATGCATTTCTGTGTCTCTTCCAGGTCCTAAGAGATGATGTTCATCTTCAGTCTACAGTCCTGGTAGAAAGGGCCAGTACTCTGTACTCTGCACGTGACAGCCTTCCCAAGTACAGCGGATTTTCCTCTTGCTTAGTTAGTGCAGGTCGATGGGCGTCACGTCTGCTTTTTCTCTCCAAGGCTGAGTGCTCTGCTAGAGAGAGTATCAGGAACACATCCTCAATGTTTTCTGAAGATCTTGCATAAATTTTGCCTGGACTACATTCAGTCAAGACTCTGAGTATAAAATGATAAAGTCCCGTTGGTTTTTCTCATTATTCAGTCTCAGGCACCTGGAAAGCTCACTGAGTTTAGCTGTGCAGAGTTGACTTCACGTGCTTATCTTTCCAGGGATACTTTCCTTAGGTTTCATCAAAGACTCAAAACCCTGCATGTATATCAGCTTTAGCCCTGTGGATCAATGGCCTTTTGGATTCTTTTTCTTTTGTAGCACCCAAGGGAAAAGAAAATCATCTCCCTATGTACTTCAAAGAGGGAGAGCAGCCTAAGGCTTATCACATCTGTTTACCAAGGATTACTTTTCCCATTAATAGCAATACCAAAAAGTGTCAAATCTATACACAGTTTGAAGGCTCCAGCCTCACCTTGGTTTTAGCTTGAAAGTGCGTACCTACAGAAGAGGAAGGACAGGGGTGGCCCTGTCACCTGCAGGCTGTAAAGTCTCCTCAACAGACAGCATGAAGCAGCTTAGGGCCAAGGCTGGTTTCCACCCTAACCTAAGCTGATGTTTGGAGGCCAGCCAGGAACAGCCCCAGAGTAAAACCAAGCCACCTGTGTCCTGAACTCTGATCTGTCACCTCATGGGTTGGTGGCTGGTGCTGAGGTCTGGCTGCACCCAGCTGGCATGGGCTTGGGGAAGAGTTGGGCTGGCAGCTCCAATAGGGCTCAGGGAGGTAAGGGCATGAGGTGGATTGAAAACTCCCCTAGAGTGTGGTGATTGGTGGCACAAAGTCTGGTTGCAGGCCAGGCACTAGCAGGGTATCCCAAGGATCAAAAACAAGGCCAGTTCTCTTGTGAAGCAGCTTTTCTGAAAAGGACCTGGTGGTGTCTTAGTGGGCACCAAACTGAACATAAGACACAAAGAAGGGTAAGGATGTCCTGGGTTGCTTTAGCCAAAATGTTATCAGAAGGTGGAGGGAGGAGATGCTTCCCCTCTGCTCAGCAATGGTGCCTCTCCCCTGGAGTCCTGTATCCAGTGCTGGGCTCCTCAATATGGGAGAGACAGACACGTCTTGGGGAGAGCCTGGTGGAGGACCATGAAGAGAAGGGAGGGAATGGAGGGAGGATGCAAAGCAGAGGGAACCAAGCTCTTCCCAGTGGTGCCCAGTGTCAGGACCACAGGCCATGGGCACACACTGGAATGCACGAATCCCTCTGAACACCAGGCAACACCTTTTCACTGTGAGGATGACCAGCCAGTGGCACAGTTGCCCAGGGTCGTCGCAGGGGTCCACCCTCGGATTTGTTCGAAGCCACCCGGACACAGTCCCGGGCAGCCAGCGCGGAGCAGCTCCCTTGGAGCAGGGCTTTGGTCGGGTCCGCTCCGGAGCTGCCTCATCTCAGCCACAGGTGTGTCTGCCAGTCCCTCCAGAGGGACATGGAGCCTTTCCTGCCCCTGCAGGGTGGCAAGAGGTGACGGGGGGGTAACAAGAGACTGCTACAGGGACTGTGCGCTGTCACCGGGCCGAGCTACAGTGACGAGGGCGGCGGAGGCGACACGGGCTGCGGCACGGCCTGGGCGGGTGACGAGGGTGTCAGGGTGTGGCGAGGGGTGTGACAGTCCGCCGTGGCGGGGACAGGCGAACACTGTGGGGGTTGGCAGCGCTGTGGTGCGTCATGGCGTGGAGGCGACAGGCGACAGCGGGGGTGGTGCGGGGGGACCGCGCGTTGAGGGGCGGGAGCCATGAGGGGGCCAGTCGGTCCTCCGCGCCGCCAGGGGGCGCTGCGCGGGGAGGCGCGGGGCGGGCGCGGCGGCGGTGCCGTTTCCGGGTTGGCTGCGCGGCGCTCGGGGCGGCCCCGCCTGCAGCCGCCGCCGGCACCGGGCCCGGGCCTCGGCACCTCAGCGGGCCCCGTGCCCGCCGCCCCCGGGCCGGCCCCGCCCCGCCGCGGCCCCGCTCCAGCCTGGCCCTGCCGCCGCCCGCCGCCGCCGCCCTCCTGCGCGCCGCGCCCCGCCTCGCCGGCCTCCCGCGCCGGCCCCGCGCCCTCCTCCTCCTCCTCCTGCAGCCGCCGCCCGGCGCCGCCATGCCCGGCCCGGCCGCCGGCAGCCGGGCGCGGGTGTACGCCGAGGTGAACAGCCTGAGGAGCCGCGAGTACTGGGACTACGAGGCGCACGTCCCGAGCTGGGGGTAAAGCGCCGTGCGGGACCCGCCCTTCCTCCCCCGGCCCCGCGCCCTGCGGCGGGAGGGCCTCAGCCCCCGGGAGGGCTCCCTGATCCCCCACTCCCGCACTGGGGGTTCCCCGGGGGCTGCGGGCGGTGGAGGCTGGGACAGGACCCCCTCCCCCTGCCCGCTGCCTTGTTAGTTACCCACACGCCCCCACCGCCTCTCTCCTCTTGGTGCCCGCAGCAATCAGGACGACTACCAGCTGGTTCGAAAGCTCGGCCGAGGGAAGTACAGCGAGGTCTTTGAGGCCATCAACATCACCAACAACGAGAGGGTCGTCGTGAAGATCCTCAAGGTGAGTGTCCCGTTGATGGTGTACAGACTTGTGGCTGGGAGAGAGGGGGAGAGCAGCTGGACTGGCAGGGCCACAGGGTTGTTAGATCTCCTCTTTTGTCCCAAAACTTGTGTTTTCTCATTAAGGACATTAGGAAGGTGGGTTTGGAAATGGATTTGGTGTCCTGCGTGCTGTAGCAGTGTTTTGATGGCTCCACCCCAACTTGTCCATCATAACTTTGGGCTGAGAGCTCCTCTGGAGGGGGAGAGCTGCGAGTCCTGACATTTGAACAGTGTTGCATGTGCTGCCTGTGTTTGGCAAATCAGATCTGGCAATGCCTGTCTAAAACAGCCTGGAGACTGCCATGTCAACAGGAATGTGAAGCCCAGAGGGGGGAATCCTTCTGTTAACCTCCAGACAACTGGCATGTGGCCTTTTCAGAGCCAGGCTGCAGGACGCTAGGCAGTCAAAAAAGCAAAATTTTATATTCAGTTCTTTAGAGTATCTAACATAGAAAAGAAGTTTGCCACTATCAGACCATAAATGCTACGGAAACTTGAGGAGACTCAAGGAGCCATCCAAAATGTGGCAGCCTGGGTGACCTGTGTGCTGGGGTATTGACCCTGGTGGGGTCAGGCCGTGGGGACCTTTGTGCAGCAGTAGTAGGTTGTAGTTTGGGGTGGCAGAGTGCACAGATTAGCCCTGTGCAGAGCATGCCTTACTGTGTTTGACACTGAAGCAACAGGCTTACAGCGAGTTGTGGTAACTACCCTACTCTGTGTTGATCTGCGGGTAGGCAGGGGAGTTAAGGCAGAAATGAAAGGTTAGAGTTGAAGTGTGTTTGGTTCTGGCTTGGCTGACACTTGTGGCTGTCACTTGTTGGACCAGCCACACTTGTCACTTGTTCCCTGGGAGCACGTGGGAGCCGATGTCTGACCATGGGTGTCCTAAGAATTTGGGCACATGTTCACCCACAGCGTGCAGGAGGGTCTGAGCTTAGCGTGCCCTAAGAAAAGCAGCTCCCTGGGACACCCGTCTCTGCAGGACTGGAGCCCTAAGGCATTTGCTAGATCCACTTGGATAGTGTGTCTGGCTGTCTCTGCTGACAACCCCACTCACTCGGTGTGCTTGCTTCCTTGGAATCTGCCCTAGCTTCCCTGAGAACTTGTCATGGTTTGTCCAGCCAGCACTCCTGGGAAAGGTATGATCTTCCATCTGCCTCTGGGAGGAGGGACACACACCCCAGCTTTGGCTGTGGGCAAGGTGGTGGCCAGGTGAGCTGTTTGGGAGAGCCTCTGTGGCTGAGCCTGACGTCAGGGCAGACTGGGAAGGCTCACATGTTCTCACCAAGCTGAGTTCCTCTGGCATACTGTTTGGACCTCCCCCTCCTTGGATGCTTTATGTGGTTTGAGGTTTTGTCTGTTTTAAAGTTGGTGCAGGCAAGAGTGTCTGCTGTGAGACAGTAGTCAGAGGTAGCCAGTGCAGAGCTGGCTTCTGTGTCAAGATGGTTTGTGGCTGGACTGGGGAAACCGTGCACTTGTTCATGCTGCTCTGGAGCCCTTGATGGCCTCTTCAGGACTGCTGTGGTTTATTGAGATCCTCGGCCTTGTCCCACGTAGAAAGGCACCACGAGGCTGAGAAGAGACTGCAGGGAAAGTCATCAGAAATCTTGCTCCTTTCCTCTTCCCAGCCCAAAGAGCCTCCCCTGGAGCGATGCTCCTCTCCCTGTGGCAGCCAAACTCTGTCACATCTAGGGAGCCTGTCAACTTTGGACGGTGAGTCAGCTGGCAAGAGTCATCTGAGGGCGGCTGGGTGCTCCTTCTCCTTGGGGCCTGAATGTGTTGCCTTAGTGCCCTGCGAGCAGGAGTCTGGTCTGTCCCAGATTTGAAGCGGATGGTGTTGCCACTGGTTCTCCTGGCTTTCCCCACTTGCATTAACATGCAGACAGCATTCCTGTGAGTGAGCAAGGAAAAGCAGAAGGTCCAGATAAATAAAGATGAACTTTCTTCTCAGTGGAAAGTGGGTCAGTGAAAAGTGAGTTTCAGAATACCACGTTGTGTATGTTATGAAAACCTGTGAAGTGTGGCAATAACCTCACTCTGATCTGTGGAAAGTGCCTCTGGTTTCCTGTAACTAGACTCAAAATTAATTGCAAATGTAATTGCATGTATCTACAGTGGAGCCTTAGCAAAGAAGTTGGGTGTCTCTGTTCCTCCAAATTTGGGAGAAATCCTATGGGATTCAAATCCTAAAGGATGGGAAATGCAACCAAAAGTCTTCAGGATTTTGTATGGCTGCAGGGGTAGGATAAGGGAATACTGTTGCTGGGGAATGGATGTGGCTCTTTAGCACAGTTACTTCTTTCTCTTGAAGTTTTTATGAGAGGACAATTTAAGTTACGTGTTAGAGTGAATTTTAGCAATAGTCACTGTTTTAATATCTCTGCCTCGTGGGAAGTGACTGATGTCTCTTCCCAGCCTCACTCTTTGAAGCAGCTTGTCCTTACTGAGCATAAGCTGGCATGGAGCAAGTACTTCCTCTGCCTTTTCTTCCCCTGCTTTGGTGTTGTGCTACCTGAACATCTTGTACCCTCCTCCACAGAGGTCAGGAAATTTTATCACCCTTTGTCTGATGCAGAACTGAGCCACAGAGATTTCCTGTGTGACTTTGGGCAAGTCCCTTAGCCTCAACAAAGCTGAGACTAGAGCATAGGTCCTGGTTTAGTGCTGCATGAAGGTGATAATGATGATCTTTCTCTTCTGGCAGCCATTTGCCTTGTTTGTTTTTAAGTGCCCCATGAAGACTTTAGCATTGGACAAGGCCAGAGAGCTGATGGCCCTGATTGGTACCACAGTGCCCTAGGCCTTTTGGGCTTGCCTAAAGCAAAGTGTCCCATTTCCCTGGCCAGTATCTAGCATGTCCTTTCAGTTCTGCTACCTCAAGTGCAGGACCAGGCATAATCCTGCAGGAAAATGGGATGTTGCTAGTTTTGGTCATTACATGTGTTAGCAGAGGAGCAGAATTAAGATCGTGCAGATAACTATGACTTGAGCATTTCCTCGGTCAAGTGCCTTTCTTTACAAATGGGATGCTCTTAACATCACTTCTCCTGGGAAAATTCTTCAGCTCTTTTTTAAAAAGGCATCGAAGCAAGCAAGTATTTTTTCACTCTGCTGCAGGAGGACATCAGGATGCACTGTGTAGAGTGGTGCAGGCAAAGCAGCGGGGCAGGAGCTTTGTTTACCACACAGACTCCTTCTGCCAAAAGGCTTTTATCCTGAGAAGTGAGGCAGAGAGCAACTGCAACTTTTCAACCTGTTCCAAAGATTTAAGAAAAAAAAGTCATAGGGCTGAAGTGGAGGGACTCCACACTGTCCTGACCTTCCTTCCCCCACCATGGTTAGTAGGGTATGGAGTTAGCCAGCAGCTCTGCTCACACAGTCCCTCACTGATGTTGGAGGCTTTTGTGGGCTTTTTGGTATGGCTGGCATCAGTACAGCTGTGGACATGCTTCCTGCCTGCTTCTGGGCGGGACATGCCAGGAAGGGGGAGTGTGTGAACATGTCCTGTACGTGTTGTCGTGTCTTGCTTGAATTTGATGCTAAGGTTTGACTCCCAGGATGAGGTCTGACATTCCTCAGCATGTACGAAGGAAGTTTAAGACATACTTGTTTCCAGTGAGTCATGTATTGTCTACGTCCAGTGCAGGTATCTAAAGCACAGCTCTGCTTTTCCATATCTAACCATACAGAATCAGGTTTTTGATGGGCTGCTGAGGTCAGTCTGTACTGTCTCTGATGAACTTCTCATTTCGTTTTTCTGCTAATGCAGGTCCAAAGTGTCTCCTAGTGTGCCTTGACAGTGAATCGTCTGGTCTGGGGTAACAGTGTTTCTGGGAAAGCTGTTGCCAGTTTAAAAGCCAAAGGTTAACTTTCCAAATTGCTTTTAACTGTTATGGGTGACACTTTGTAGTGAGAACAGTGCTGTTAGAGTTACCTTTAGTTAGGGCTGTTGGTGAATGTGGAATCTACCACCGCGCCCTTCACAGCCCTGTCTCCTGTACTGCTTCCATCCACTCAGGGTGGAGATTACAACATCCGTGTTGGCAGGGGTGTACAGGAGTCATGAGTCCTTCTCCTTTCCTGATGCACCTGTGTGTCCATGGGCACTCTACTTGCCTGCAAAGCATTAAACTCATGAAAAAGAGGCTGTTTTGCCTCCTTGTATAGTTACTCCCTGCATAGACACAACACACGGGTGGAGGTAGAGGAAGAATGCAGCTACTAGGAAAGGGACTAGTGGAATGGATGTTCTGCCACAGTGATGAAATAGCCCCTTTCTCCTTTAATGGCTTTTGTCCCTCTGTGCTGAGTCCATGCACTGGAACTTTCAACCATGTGCGTGGTTTCACAAGTGCATGCTTGTTTGTTTGGCTTTGGTTTTGCCCTGTTCCCCCATTTGAGCTGTGCGAACCCTCCAGAGCTGCTACTCATACCAGGCACTGCTGGAAGGTCCTTCCAGTGTTGAACTCAAATTAGCACTCTAGTAAGCTAAAGAACCATTTGTGGCTCTGGTAAATTTTCTTCTGTCTCTAAGTTTGGAGCCCATATATATCAGCATGTTCTAGATGGGGGCTGAAATGACTCCCGTGCTGGTGTGCAGAAGGGATTGCACAGGGAAATAGGATTGGATGATGTTGGTCCCTCAGGCTGAAGCTTTTGATTGCATGGATGACCTTCCACCAAAGCCGTTCAATGACTGCTCCTGGTAGCTCTGTCTCTCTTGCTCCTCCTGCATTTGCATGCACTGTATCAGCTCTCCCTGGCCCACTTCCTCCTCTGGCAGTCTTGAAATGAGCCCTTTTGCAAGGGAGCCGGGTACACAGCTCTTCTCTTTTAAACACCAGTTGCCCACACTGAGCTTGGGACAGTTGACTGCTGGAGTTCAACTTTTTTTGAGCTGAGACCAACTGGGACTGTACCAAGTGTCTGGAGGGGCAGCTGGTAACTCTCATGGTGGTGTCGCACCAAGGAACTGATGAGCTGCAAAGCTGCAGCTCCTGTGTGGAGAAGGGTGAGATACAGCACTGTGTGTGTTCACAGGGGCCTGGGGCAGAGGCTGAAGGAATGATTTCCATCCCCTGTAATGGCAATGGTGGGCATAAGGGCTTGGTCCCCATGCATCTCCTGTTTAGTTGACTGCAGAAGTCTTGGTGTATCCTGGGCTGCCCTGAAGACCCAGGAGGGCTATTACGGGGTGTGCCATGTTGGAAGGAAAGACATTCTGAAGGAAAGAATGAAACTGTCCTCAGAACATGTGTTGGGATATTCTACCAAAATTAAGTATGTTTTATTTAACTATAAAAGCAGAAATACTTTAGGAGTTTCAGGGTACATTTCCCCCTCTCTGTTCTAAAATTTAAGAGCAGCTTATGAAAGTTTGAATTCCTACAATGGAAGTGGTAAGATGCAAACAACTGACAGAATATTAACACAAGTGGCCTCCTTGATTTTGTAGCTCTGTTGAATACTATTATTTGGTTTCCCAGCTGATGGTCTGGCAAAATAAGCAGAGTTGCTCTGAAGCCAATTTTCCTATTGAGCAATTGGCATCAGACTTTATAGGCTGATTATTGTGATTCTTTTGATGATGCTAGAGACAAATTTGCTTCTAGTGCCAGCTTTTAAATGTTTAAAGCCTATCATATGGATGCTGCTCAAGCCTTTTGCTGGTCCTGGACATTGTGTGTTCAGATTTCCCTGCTTGTTCACAGTATTTCCAGGCTATTCAGGTTTGGTGAGCGAAAAATGGATCTTTTTCTTTATGGGGTGATGGAATTCATAGATTTATATCTTTTGACTGCTAAACCTTCTTCCCTGCTGTGCTAACCCCAGTTCCAATTCAGAGCACCTGCTGGGCAAAACCCAGCACCTTGTGGGACTCCTTCAAAGCAGCATGTGTGCTCCTCAGCTGGCAGTGTGTGCGCTGCCAGGCTGCCTGCCTTGGGCTAATGTAAAACAATTTTGATGCTTTGCACTTACCTTGCATTTCACATGCCTTCCTGGTCACTGCATTTCTTTCACAGTGAGAAAATGCACAGAGAACTTTGGATAATAAATCTGATTTCTCTCTTTGCTTGAGTTCAAGCACTTGACAGAAGAGTGTATTCCCTTTGCTTTAGAAACCAAGCAAAAAGGATGATTAACCAGGCAACCATTTATTTGTTCAAGACAGGAAGTGATGTTGCAGCCTTGTATTTAAAGGTTTATTTTAGCAAACAATATTAATTCTCCCAGCTGGTGTTTGCTGCAGCTGGACTCCTTCCCTGCTTACAAGTTTACATGATCTTGTGGAAAATGACCCAGGACTTGTTCTCTTGGTCACAGAGGTGTTTTCTTCTGCATCTTCCTCACTGCAAAGCTTGTGCTGTGCCATTTCTCACCTCTGCAGAGGGACGGCGTTACATTGCTGTCTCTGCCTCTTCTGCCTGACGTTCGGGTGGATTGAAACATCCTTATGGGATCCATTTGGCTGACAGGGTGGGAAACCTGCAGCAAAGGGTAGGTGGCTGGGGACTGTCGAGTCAGAGCTGCTCAGTGCAGCATAGGTCATCCTCTTGTGGCTGGAGGTCACCTTGTCCCTCTTCTGTGGGCACTCTGTAGTGGACAGCTGTGAGCTGCAGGCTTTGTCTCCACCATCTTCAGCCACCTCACTTCCAGTTTGCCTGAGGAAGGAGCAATTTCCTGGGAATCTGGAAAACTGGCTTGTGCTAGACAGTAATGTTGTTCTAAGGGTACTACTGCAGTAGAAGTAATTAAACCCCTCCCAGTGTAGACACAGTTAAACTGAGACATGTCTTTTAGCCTGGTTTCCTATGGAAACAAGCCTTATGCAATCCTGTTGTCTGTCAGCCTTTCTCCCTCTCCTCCCCCCAGTAGTTTTTGCACTGGTTGGCCAATTTCAACCAAATGCGACAGAAGTCTCCGAGCTGTCAAGTTTCTACAGATTTCATGGAAATAGGTGTTTGCATAGAGCAGAGAGATGATATTGGAGCCCATTTCAGAGGGAAAGGGTTTGACTCATATTGGTTACTGGAGAATCCCATCATGGGGGAAAGCTTTGAAATGCCTCTGGCGTGGGAACAGATGGGAGGTGGAGTCTGCACCTGTATAAAACATTACCTTGCAAACACAGATCAAACTTAGGAGCATTTAATTTTGTTAAGATTCATGCTCCCTTTGTCTGCTGGAAATCCTTCTCCCAGGGCAGAAGGCTTGTCCTGTGTAGGAAACATAACCTGAAATGCTGCTGTTCATGGCCTGGTTTAATAAAATAGCCATAAATGAGTATGGTTAAAAATACCCTGGCTGCAAGACCTGGTGTTTTAGAAACTGTCCCTGCTGGGAGAGGCAGATGGTTGGAGGCCATAATAGCTTCAGTTCACATTTAATCCATGTGTGTTTGGAGTCAACATCCTTGGAGAGACAGATCGGGTGACTGCGAGAGTCAGTTGTAGCAACCCAGACTTAATCCTGGTGCGTGGCTGATATGCTGTTGCTGCCTGTGCTTTCAGCAGTACTGGGGTCTGGGACAGAAGCGAAGTCAACAAAGTTTCTCTGGTTTGCAGTGCTGGCCGTGTGCTGGAGTGGTTTCCACTGAGGTGTTTGACTTGTCAGATCAAAGACCTTGGGCTTGGAATCCGTTACTTGGACTTGCAATTGGTTACTGGGCATAAAGTGAGCCCCCCTTGGCTAGCAGATGGCGTTTGCAGTTGTGGCTGGAGCAATGGTGTGAGGCACAGGGAAAGCTCTGCACAGTGTGGTGGAGGCCAGCAGTTTTTTCACCTGTTTTCTCCTGCCATTCTGAAATGGGTAAATACTCCTTTCCCCTTCATCACTCTGAGGACACTCCTAGCCAATAGCTTTTCCTCTAAAATGACATTGCTTCAGCCTCTGGCATTTCTCCTTCCCTCATCCCCCTTTACCTAGTTGTGGAAAACCCCGTTCTGAGTGCTGGCTCCACATGGGGAGAGCACTCTGACAGTGCACTGCTTACAGCCCTGAGGCTTGCAGAGCCCTGGTCCCAGTTCACAGCTGAAGTGGAGGTGGCGTGGCCATGTGGACAACCTGGCCTGAGCTCTGCACTGCTGCAGCTTAGCAAGAAAAACAAACAGCAAGCAGCTTTTAACTCTCCCGCTTGCTGAGACCTTGTTTGCTGGAGTGTCTTCCCTCAGTGATATCAGAGATGCTGCTGTTGGCAATTCATTAAAAAAAAGGCAACTGTCTTTTCTTTTTTCCAAATATCACTAATTTTGTCTGCTTATGTTTTTTAATAAGTGTGTGGTGGGTGGGGGTAGATTTCTGATAGAGATTATGTAGAGCATCATTTTCCCATCCTGAAAAAGTTGGAAACATGGCAGTGACTGAAAGGTAACAACTTCTGCCCCAGTGGAAGTGGTGGTTACTATGGAAGGAGAAAGGGAATTCTCAAAGGGATATCCTTCCCTACCTAACCAATGCAAAAGGCTCTTGAAATAACTACAGTACAAAGGAAAATGTATTTCAGAGTGGGCTTTGGGTCCTCTTGGCTGTGTTCAGGCACTGTTTCAGCTCCTGATGAGGTGCAAGTGTTGCAGCAGAGAGGCTGTGATGCATGTCTGTCAATAGCCAAGCCATTCAGTCAGTGCCTTTGGGATGGCAGTGCCTCAGCTTCCTCTTTGAAGTTCCTTGGAAAACAGCTGGTGTGTGCATTTGCCTCACTGGACAAGCAGAGTAACCAAATTACATCCTCTAATTCCGTCTTGGCCTTCTGGTAAGATCTGTTCATGTGGGCGATGCAAGGGCGGTGTCCATCCCTATGCTGACAAATGAAATTAGTCCCTAATGAAGTATCTTCCTCTCGAGTTCAAAAATATAGCCCTCACTTCTGCTGGTTTATGTCCCCCTGCTCTGACTGATTCTCTTTGTCTGTCCAACCTCCCACCAGCTCCAGCTATGTCTGGGTACTGCCCCAGGGCTGTTGGTTGCCCTCTCCCCAGCAAGCCCTGCCTCACGTCACTCCAGCTCTGGCTGACAGCTGCAGAGGCCTTGCTGCCATTTTCCACAGTGTCTTTATGAAGTGGTGATGCTCCCTGTACCGGCATCGGTGTTATTTTTGGCACTTTGCTTCCGGCTGAGATTCTCATCTTTTGGCTTGAAAGTGTAGTTCCTGCCTTTTTAACTTGCAAGAGAAGGGCAGGATTCAAATCTGAAGGTTTCAGCCACCTGAAGAGCCTTGGAAGACAGCATATTTTATCACTTATATAAATGCCATATTTTCCCACTATATAAAACCTTCTGTTCCTTCTCCTGTCTGCTCGTACATTTCTGTGAGGGCTCTGAAACCAGGATTGCCTTGGATTTGCCTGTGTGAGGAGTGTGAGTTGCTCCATAGGCACTCTGAAGTGAGAGGCTGTGGCAGAGACGAGGTGGTGAGCGTGAGCTGTTGAGCTCCTGTGGCTCCTTGTCCTTGACATAGACACCTGCTAATGTGTATTACTTTGGTGCCTCATATCTTTGCCATTCTCCATTACACCCCTCTTCATACACCAGATGACTGTTTCAAAAAGCTAAATGTCTGGAGAGGAGTGTTTTCATCAGCAAACCTCAGAGACAAGGCAGAGGCCTTACCAGTCCCTGCAAGATGTCTCTGCAGCTCTTTTCAGTGCTACTGTGGGGCAGGAGGGGATGTTTTAGCTCTGCAGTGAAGGACTGCTAGACTTGGTGCTTCACAGCCAGTGCTGCCCACACTGGTCACTAGCCAAGGCTCATTAAAAAAGTCTCACCTCTTATCTACTTTAAGCTGCCTTTCTTTTCCAGCAGGCACACAGCTAGAGTTGTCCTGGGAGTAGATGAGTTACAGAAACAATTATTTGCATTAAAATGAACCACTGGATCAGCAGAGTGTAAAATCCAACCCAAGCTCTGAGCCCCTGCCTTGGGAGCAGCTGTTCTTTGTCACTCTCTGCAGAGTGATGTCCAGGGAAAAGCTTACTTTGCAAAGAAAGTTCCTGAGACTCCACAGATTGGATGAGGAGTCAAAACTGTTTAACGTGTCTGTAGGTTTTAAAAACAATCACAGTGTATGGGTGCAGTGGCATGTGGTGCAGTTGGGGCTGTGCTCTCAGGGCAATTGTAAGCGACAGACATAGCAGTGTCTGAGCTTACTAGAAATCTTGGTGTTGGAGAGTCTCAGGTCATCATTTCATGGGATTGAAGTACTCACTGGGAAACAGGTTGGGATAAAGGAGTAAAAAACTGGTTTGTGCTGGTAAACAAAAGCAGAGATAGGTCCACCGTGTTTGTCCTGTGGATCTAAATGCACAACATAGAATCAGTGTGCTGAAGTTACCACATAGCAGTCCAAGGCGCTTTTAACTACTGGAGTCACAGTCATGTTTGTCTGGAGTAGTTTGATTTTTCCCCTGATGAGTGGAAAGGTTTCATGGATGGGAGGGGGAATCCTAGTTCATGCAAGGTGTCTGTCTCCTTTTTGAAACTAAAAATTTTCATTTGTCGGGGTGGGAGCAGAGAGAGGAGGGGAGATGATGTGTTCCAGCCAAAATTGGTGGCAGAAATCAGTGGTCATTTCTTAAAGGACTCTCACTTCTAATTTCTTTTGTCTATTTAAGCCAGTGAAGAAAAAGAAGATAAAACGTGAGGTTAAGATTCTGGAGAATCTACGTGGTGGCACCAACATCATTAATCTGATTGACACTGTCAAGGATCCAGTGGTAGGTGTCTGTGTGTCATGGTGTGTGTGGTGGGATTGCCTCCCTGCTGTCTGCAAGCATGGGGCAGGCACTGCATGCCAGTTTTGATGGACTGCTGTTCCTTTCCATATTTCCCAAACTCTTTAACACTCCTTCTGTGTCTTCTGTGATGGGTGAAAGGCTTTGAAGCCCTATAAGAAAGCAGAGCCTGTAGACTTCTAACTTTCATCTGGCATCTGGAGCCTAAGTACCAGCCAGGGCAACTGGATATTAAGCACTTTGATCCTTCTGGTTGTGATCAGAGATCATGTCATTGGTCTGCATTGCCACAGTTGCCCCATTCCCAGGAAGTTTTCTCTGACCAGCAGCTGGCTCAGGTCCTTGACTCCCAGTCTGCTGGCAGCCATGACAGGAAATGATGCTGCTGTAGCATTGACAGTCCTGACTGACCTTCCTCCTGTAAGGCCATGAGGGCTTAGCTCCTGGTGACACATTTTGCCTTGCCGAGCGCTGTCTCTGCCCCTTGGTGTGGGGAGGAGCAGCCCTGGCCAAAATGGTTGGTGCGTGGCATGTGGGGTATAAGCAGAGCTGCCTCCACCTTGTGCAGGAGCAGGGCTGTGCTTCTGTCCCTATTCTCTCCCTACTGCCCTGCTTTCCCTAGTGAGGGTTGGGCAGGAAGCAATGGCTTTTTAAGGGCCCTTGGAGCAAAAGAAAGGTCAAGCTGGTGTTTTAAACCATGACTCTCTCTCTCTCTCTCTTGCAGTCAAAGACCCCTGCTCTGGTGTTTGAGTACATCAATAACACAGATTTTAAGGTGAGTTTGTTTGAGTGTGGAGGAGGAAGACTTCCCATTTCTGTTAAGAGTGCTGTGATTGTCAGATAATCCTCAAGAGCTGTGGGGATAGTTTGGAGTTTTCACTTATCTCACTTTCCTTTCTCCATGTAATTCACAAACCTGTTAGTGGGCTCTAGATGAAAAGGAATAAAAAGTTTGTGTGCTGAGTCTTCTCCCAGCTCTGAGGAGTAAATTCAGCTGGTTAGATATTCTTACTCCCCTCTCAATTTAGTAATCATCACTGTGCTGTATATTCAGCCCAAGTTAATCCCTGTGCTGTGGTGCTCTGTTTACAGCACTGCAGCTGATGGAGGAGATGACCCTAATTTGTTCTGGAATCCTTCAGACCTGGGGACTGTGGGGTGGCAGACTGGAGAACAAGTCCCCAACTGCCGATGGGCCTTGTAGGAGGGGACTGAGCATTCTCAAATATATCTTAAGAGCTCTTGCTTGCCTGAGTCTGCAGGATATTCCCTGGCTCTTCTGATTTCTGGGAAGCTCCAAGGGGTGTTACCCATTCCCGAAACAAGGGTCCTCTTGAGTGCAGCTACAACCGCCCCTGCTACTCAGATGTTTCTGGCTCCAAGCAACAGGCTGATAGACAAAAGAGATCTATAATTAGCAGCCACACCTATTTTAATGGCATCTTTGCTTCCCCCATGTGAGTCTTTACCCTAAGTCACTAAGTCAGTGGTGAAGAATTAATTGAGCCATTAGAAAGCCAGCCGTCATCCCTCCTGCACTGTTCAGGGATCTCTTTCATTCTGTGTTATGGAACAATGTTTTTTTCTTCCTGGCTGTGCTGAAGTGTTATGTATTTACAGGCCTTGCAGGAAGCAGATGCACCAAACACCCAGAGAAGAACCCTGGGCTGGTGGTGGTGGAAAGGAGGCAGCTGGCTCACAGACCATCTGTGTGCAGGGCAACACACATTGTTGCTGTCCCTCTGGAGTGCGTCTGGCCAGCTGGATGCTGCTGGATGGGATGTGTGTGCATAGCCAGAGTTGCAGCCATGCTGCAGTGGAAGTCTTAGTGCCATTTAATCTCATCTACAGACTTACTGCAGCAGCCGGAATAATAGTAACTTGCAATAACGTCTACCCTGACAGCTCTGGGCAGGGAGATGAGTGTTGCCTCCATCAAGTAAACAGCCATGAGAGAAGTGCCGTGTGGTGACCTTTCAGGGCTAATTAAAGCAGGTTTGGTTTGCCTGGGCTTCGTTGACATCAGCTGGGCTGTTCCAGTGGCACATGTGTGTTAGGAATGTACCCCTGTGCTTCTCCTCGTGACCCATAGCCTCTTTGTAAGGCTGATTCTGGAAGTTTTTAACTTCCCATTTAGAGACTTTCTAAATTAATTAATTAATTAATTTTTATTTTTAATACATGGCTGAGATAAAAGGTTGCTGAGGCAATGGCACAACTTGCTGAGGATTGCTTTGTGTGTCTCCTAGTCAAAATGTGATTACACCAGTCTTGTCATGTCCTCAGAGGAAAAAAATGTCATCAAAGATAGCACCCAGTAACTGAAATATGTTTGTGAAGTGCAGTGTTAAGTAGTAACTCGAGGCTGGTGGCCAACAGGGACTCTTAACTGAAAAATGAAGGGCTCATATCCCATGATCCATCAGCCGTCCCGGCCACATGGAGAGTCAGAGCAGGCACTGCTGCAGCCAGTAAGGAGCTCTGGGCTGGCGCAGCAGAAGTAGCAGTGCTCAGCTCTGGCTGTTGCATTGGAAACAACTATATGAATTGCAGCAGACCTTTTCTAGGCTCCTGGGAGAATGCCTGGCTCCTCAGGGAACTCCAAATTCACAGTTGTGCAAGTCTAAGACAGAAGGTATTGATGCTTTTGATGCTGATTGGTACAAGGCAGGAATAACTCGTCTTGGGAATGCAAGTGTGTCCCCAGGGTATGCGGTATGCCTGCTCATGTTCAGAGCTTATTTGTAACCTGAATTTCCCCAACTGTGTCTGGGGTGTGTGGGTTGGTTGAGCTACACTCCCATGAGCTCTCTGGCTGTTTGGGGAGGTTCCTGGGGCTGAAGCTCACTGACAGATTATAGAGCTGCTGTTACTGAAGGGTACCTGTGGGTGCCTTCTTCTGTACAGAGGCTCCCAAGCTGTCTCTTCCCTTGCTCTGAAATGCCAAGCCAGAAAGTGCAAAGTGTAGATGAGAGCACCTATGTTGGAGGTCTCTGCTTGCCCTGTACCTCTATACATGAAGCAGCTGGAAAGCACCCGATCATTGTCCCCTCTGCTCCATAGTCCTGATCTCCCAGGGCAGCTAAATTCTGCTGGAGTTAAATGCCATGTGAGCTAATCCAGGTGACAAGGTGTCTCTGTTTTGATCTGCCCATCTCAGTGTTCACATCTGAATTCAGCAATAGTGACAACCAGCATCTTGGTGGCAAATCACCTTCAGGATGTGTGAGGGGGTTCCCAGGGCAGCTTGTGTGCAGTGGGGAGTTGCAGACTACTTCACAGGATTGTGTTTTTCTCTGTCCTGTTGGCAGTAGTTGCTCACAAGCTTGGATGTTTGCTCAAGTTGTCTCCCTTCTGGCAGTTTCTTTCCTTCAGCATTATTTTTTGCTGAAAGTTAATACTTTGACCCTTTTTCCCGTTCAAATGGCAGAATGCTCATGTCAGTGCACCCATGAGAATGGCTACTGGATTTCCTCAGCTGTCTGTGCACAGGCAGGAACTGCAGTTCTGTGGGGCCTAAACCATGCCTAGGGACAATTCCCGATCAGAACCACGAGCTTGTATTCCACATTACTTGCCTATTTTTAAATGGTGGTTTAAACAGGAGACTTAGGTGACTCAGAGCAGATTACATTTTCTTAAATTACCTGTCTGGGTCCTTTCTGGAAGTGATGGCACTGTACTCTCAGGGAGGATGAGTTGGAACCAGACTAAGTGCGTGTTCTGCTGCATAAGGAGGGCAGCTTGTGTTACAGGGCTAGTGGTTCCCTTCAGACTTGCTGCCTTACCTCTCATCTGTGAGCACCAAAGATCCCCACAGTCATCTGCCTTAAATGAAAACTGCACTGAAGAGCCACGTGGTCAATTGAGGAAGCATCAGTGAAATTACGTCTTTTGCTAATTGGTTTCAAACTAGAAATGAGATGCCTGTAATTCAGCCACTGTCAGCTGTCATGTATTTTGTGAACATACTTGCTACTGTCCTTTTCATTGCCCCAGAAAGGCAAATCCCTCAGGAAAGAAGGAGGCAGAGCCAGGTCTCAAGCAGCAGTTATGGGTTGGGTTTGCTGTTTCATTCTTAAAACATGTTAGAAGGTTTGCAGCTCAAAAAGAGGAGATGGGCAAGTAAGATGAGCATTGCTTCAGGATGTTCGGCCTGTTGGAGTTGTGGGTTCAGTGGGCTTTTGACTCAAGTCTTCCATTTCACCTGCACTTTGGTGAATTTTCAAGCCAAATTGCTGTGAGGGAAATGTGTGTGTGTGTGTGTGTGTTCTATCTTTGTGCATGCAAGGTTTCTTTGAAAAATGATTGTTGCCCTGCAGAAGTGATGCAGAAGTATAAAAGATTCTCCTCCCTTGTATGGCCACCAAGGCTGGAATGCTTTGGGAACTGTTTCCTTTTCTTTTCCTGCTGCCTGCCCTGCACCCCAAAGCAGTGTCTCTCCTCACAGCCACCCTGTTGCTTTGCAGATGCTGCTTCCTGCACATAGCCAGCTGTGTTGTTCACTCAAGGGAGAGGAATAAGCATTTAGCTCCTGTCAGCCCGACAGCAGGGGAAGCGTGTCTCTGTCTCCTCAGGCACTAATGGGATTAGTTTATGATTGGTCATCTGATGTGTGCCAAAGTATCACCAAAAGCTGGAGAGGGGTAGAGGCTGCCTGTGGGTGGGTTTGGCCTTTCCTTTGTGCTCTGCATGGAGAAAGGACACCAACCTAGGCCTCCGAGGCCTCTTGGGATCCAGAGTGCTGGCAACTAGCTGAGCAGATTTGAGCTGAGTCTGAGTGATCCCCACAGTATGTTTCTTACAGTTCTACTCCAAAGGCACAGCCATAAGAGCAGAGCATGGGGCACATCTGCAAAGGAGGTGTCTGCTGCCCTCTGCTAGGCTGAGCAAAAGGGATTTGGAGGCAGCTGCTGTGCAGGACCCACTTGCAGTGAAAACCTTGGCTCTGTCCTTCAAAGCCTTTGGCGTTTACAGGCTGCCTGCAGCAAGACTTAGCGTGGTCCTGCAGGAACTGTTCCCTGCGGCAAGCAGAGTCTGGGCACTGATAGCCACACTGTTGGCCTTGGCACAGTGGGAGAGTCAGAGGAGCTGGGTTTCACAGGCAGCTCTTCCAGGGAAATCTGTTGAAAGCTGTTTGCCCAGTGGTGTATGGGCATATCATGGTCCAATGCTGAAGGCCATGGGTTAGAGAAGCGATAGCATTGTGAGTCTGAGAAGAAAGACTTTGGTGACCTCCCTTCCTTTCCCTCCCTACTTACAAGTAGCAAGAGGCAAAGGAGCCAGGGAATGGGGAAAATGAAGTCTAGCCTTGTTCTGCCACTGCCTCTCCTGCCCTCCTCCTTCCCCTGGTGCATTGATGTTGCCAGATGAAGTTGAACAGGGTAGTGGATGCCAGAAGAACATGTTTTACACACATTTCTCATAGTGTTTATTACCTAGCAAGCCATTTAAACAGACTTCTGGAAGGACTCAGCTGTCCTCTGCTGGCCCTGCATCCTGCATCAGAGTTGTGCACAAGTCAGGAAATCTATCCCTGCTGTAGCTTGTGGCTATGTCTTTTTTGCTCTCTGCTCACTTGTCTGCTTCAGTGGGTTGCTCCAAAGCATTAGGATCATCCCAGCTCATGAGAATACAATGCAGTTGTGTCCTGGAGGCTGTTAAAGCTCTGTGTGTGTAAGTGACACTTGTATGTTGTCAAATGATTTCCAAGAGCAGTATTGGGGGAGCGGGGGGGGAGGCAGGGGGGAATGTCTTTTTGGAAATGGCTCTGAGTAAGGCAGGAACCTGAGGATCTCAGCATGGGCCTGGAGGGGATCCAGGGCTAGAGCTGCTCTCTTGGAATGTGAATTTCAATCCCTTGCTCTGGGATTTTTCCTGAAGCTGCCAAGTAGTGCCCATGATGGGCAGCTGGCTCCAGTGCTGATGCAATCGGTGATTTGTCTGAGCTGTGAGATGATCCTTGTTTGTAAGAAAGGGCAGAGAGGTCTGGTCCCACTGCTGCCCTGTAAGTGTCCTTCCTTGCCCTGCCCTGGCATCTCGCCTTACTTTCCCTGAATGAGAGCACAGCCCAGCAGGGTTGGGCTGACACCACTGCCAATGACAGATATGGAGCAGGAGGCAAATTTGGGGCCAGCTGTGACCTGGCATGGGAGCAGCAGGATGATGAGTTCTCCAGTGCTGGTACTGGTGGCACAGTGCAGGTTAAAGTGCACCCTGAATCTCTGTCACTTCTGCATGAGTAGCTGCAGAAGGACACCGAGGAGAGGAGAGTGGTGAACACGTGCTGGCAACAATCACTTCCCTGTAACTCTGAGCTGTGCTCTCCTTGGTTCCTACAAGCATTTCTGTGCTCTTGAGTTGCATTAACCTTTACCCTGGGACAGAGGTGAGCCTCTGTGGCTCTCAGACTCTCTCCCCTTTGTACTTCCCGACCCTGTGCTCCTTTAGTTAAATTTTTTTCTCTCCCTGCCACAGCTTGAGCACCTGGACACCTTGCCCATGTGTTCCCAGCCTGCCTGCTCTGAATGCTGTTGTCAATGTTGACATGCAAATTCATCACAGTGACTTGACAGTAGAGAGTTGCAGTCACCTGTGCCAACTCCAGCATGCTCTGCAGGGCTTTTGCTCTGTTCCCCTTAACAGATAGCCTGCCCATTTCCTGTTGTGACAAGTCTGAATTATCCCAGTAGCATTTCATGGGAATTCTTGCATCCTTTCTTGCTTTCACAGTGTGTAGCCCCAGCAGGTCTGAGACCAGGACAGCCCTCAGGAATGGTAGCAATCACAGGGATCTGGAACGGGGTCAATGACTGGAGGCAGATGGGGTGCAGGAAACAAAACTAATCCAAATCTGGAATAATTTTTTCTTTGTTTTTTTTTCCTCCCTCCCTAAATCTGTTTCAGCAACTGTACCAGATCCTGACAGACTTTGATATTCGGTTTTATATGTATGAGCTGCTGAAGGTGAGTGGCATTGCATATGGCAGTCTGGATGGGGAGACCAGGAATTAGAGTGGCAGTAGCAGGGCTCATGGGGCAGGGCTACTGAGTGGTTACTTCTCTTGTGTTCAGTGCAGAATCCATGTCTCATAACCTGGGAAGGCTTGGGAAGAGATCTGGTTACCTGGCTTGTTGCTGTGAGGTATTGCAGCCAATCTGGGGACCTTTGGTCACCTCCAAAAGGCCTCTGAATCTCTGGGATCTGTCCTTTCCCGAGAAGCATTTGTGACTGTTAGTCACCAGGTAGGGCTGTGCTTAGCCTTCCTGTGTCTCTAGGAGCATTGAGCTGCTGTGAGGAAAATCAGCTCCCTCCCAGCCAGTCCCAGGACAAGCACCAAGAGGCAATTGCAGGGCCAGAGAGCTGGGATTCTAGGGAGACTGGAGAGAGGGATTGCCAGCTCCAGGCTTTCTTCTGCTGCACTATTCAATTGCAGCTCCAGAAGGTGACTTCTGCATACTTGGCCTTGGACCCCTGTTTCTCTGGGTGGGCGATCTAGGGCACATCAAGAATAAGCTGGCTAGCGCAGTGCCCTGTGGTCACAGAACTCTGGGAATATGGTCTTGGGGAACAAAGTTTCTGGTTATGCCAGCTCTTATCTGTTGAGATAACACTGGTATTTTCCTTTGAGACCTCCCAGCCAAAGCTTTCCCTGCCCCTCTGATGAAAGGTGATGAGCACCCTAAGTATCTCCTCTTAACTAGCCTAGCTTGTGCTTCCCCATGGAAATGCTCATGGAGCCATATGGCAGGTCTGTGAGATGTGCTGCACAGCTTCTCGGAGGTCTCCAACTGCAGGACATGAGAGGCAGCAGGACATGAGGGAGAACTTGCACGTTCAGCTGATCCAAGGTAGCTCTGTGCTGACCTGCTGGAGCAGCAGCCTGGCTGTGCCAGGTCTTAACAGGTCCTTGGGATATCTGGAATATAGACTTTGCACTTCCCCTGCTTCTGAAAATAAGAGGAACAGGCTAGGGAAAGCTCTGTGCTCCAGGACTTGGTGACTGCAGGAGACCTCCTGAAACAGACCTAGCAGGCTTGGGGGAGGCTTTGTTCTCTGCACCCCCAAGCTTGCTCACCTGTCTGCATGGGAAGGATCTTCTTACTGGAGGTTGGAGGGAGCCTAAGGCAGCCCAGGAGTAGAGTGGGAGGGATGCGGAAATTTAGGTGATCCAGCTTCAGCAACACAAGATGCTAGAACAGCTTCATCCCTGGAAGCAGTTTCTGTAACCTGCTGTAGATCTCCTCTACTGGAGGTCCCAGGACCACAGTGCTGTGACTCTTGTGGGTTGCAAGGCCACGTGTCATTGCAGGGGTATTCTCTCAGCCCCTGCTGTGATGGAAGGTGTTGCCTCCTTGCTTCCTGCTGTGGCAGGGGCCCAAGGACAGCGTTACTTCCCTGGCACTGATGTCTTGGATATTGGATGATTGCAGGCTGTACCCTCTTTCCATGCTGCTGGAGATCTCATAGCATCTGATAGTTGTTGATGGATGAATCTCCCTCCCCTTGGAGATGAGAAAACAACATTCTCACCCTCCTGCTCAAGGGAACAGCTGCGTTTGGCTGGGGCAAGTGGTGCAAGGTCATGGAGCTGGAGAGCTTATGTGTGCTCCTGCCTTCAAGCTTGAAGCAGCTTTGCTGTCCCTCATGTGCTATCTCTTGCCTTTTGTAAGTGCAGGTTTGGCTTAAATCAGCAGGACAGAGTTGACTTTCTGGCTTAAATGGTTTTTTTGGGACCCAAGTGAAAAGCTGCACTGGAAAGCCATAAAACTGTATGCATGTAAGAATCTCCCCCTTCTGGGGAAGAGACCATGACCTAGGAAGCATAGAGCTACCCAGGTTGAAGCACTGTCACCATGTGGGATACATCTCTGCATTGTGTTCTTCAGTGACTGTGAAGGGAACACAGTTCCAGGACCTGCGTCTGCAGTAGGACACAAGATCCACAAGTTGCCAGCTTGCCACTTCATCCACGTGCAGCATAAGAGCTGAAAATGCCAGTTTCTTGTGCCAGGGTTACAGCACTTCCTCGTGAGCTCTTGCTCCTGGCTGAGAACAGTCTGTTATGTTGCTAATGCTGTGCCTGTGGTTACAGCCATGTCTAATGTGTGTGTGTGTCTGCCAGGCCCTGGATTACTGTCACAGCATGGGAATCATGCACAGGGATGTCAAACCCCACAACGTCATGATAGACCACCAACAGAAAAAGGTACTGTGACACCAGGGCTTATAAGCAAGGTTTTTGCAGGGAAACTTGAAACTCTGCTGTCTCTGTACCCATAGCCTGGGCATCTGCACATTCCCCTTTAACCTTTCTTTACTTGCTCCCCTCCACCTGTGACAGCTTCAGGAGATGGCTAAAGTCTCACTGGGGAGCACCACAGTGGGAGTCCATAGCTTCCTTACAGCTGGGATGTACTAGTTAGGTCACAGGAAATCTTTGTACCCAGATCACTTCCATGGAAATGGGCAGCACAGGGACTTTTCCCATCCTGGTGCACATACCCCGGCGGGTGCTGTGTGTACCTGCCCCAGGAACCTGGAATCTGTAGCAGGGAACTAATTGCTAGTCCACAGGTCCTTCCCTGCCAATCAGCAAAGGTTGTACAGGCAAGGCAAGGTTTATAAGGAGGGGAATCTCTTACTGGACCCACTGTCCTTCAGTAACATTGCAGGTAATCCCTGTGACTGCAGACGTGATGGTCTGCCTTGCAGAATGTGGTGAACCTTCCTCCTACCCCATTTTCTGCTCTCAACCCCTAGGTAAAATCAACACTGCCTTCAGCCCAGCCCCTCTAAACAGTGGGATAAAACTTTTGCCTGTTCCCTAGAATGCAAGGATCTGTCTGCCGTGGCTAAAGGCGCTGGTAAGAAGCCAGTTGCCCAGCAGTAACACTGTATTTGGACAGAGGAGCTCTCTAAGCTGGGCTTTGCCCCACCAGCTGGTGTTAGGGGAAAGGGAAGAGCCTGAACAGAGCCCTGCTGAGAGCATATCCTGTCATCAGAGGGCCTCCCACTGCAGTCTTCACACTTGCATCAAGGGATTGAGAGGTTTGGACAACATGGCTTCACCTGACTGGCTCCTGACTCTGTACCTCTTTATTGTGTGTTCAGCTGCGGCTCATAGACTGGGGTCTGGCCGAATTCTACCATCCCGCTCAGGAATACAATGTCCGTGTGGCCTCTAGGTACTTCAAAGGACCAGAGCTCCTTGTGGACTACCAAGTAAGAGTCTGTCTCCTCCTTGCTACCCAGTGGTATCACTTGTGGCTGCACTTTAGCCACCTTTGGGTTGTCTGGTTTTGCCTGTCAGGGCATTGCCTGGGTTGGAGAGAGTCTGGCTGTGAAGTGCAAAGTCTGAGGCTGCCTGTGCAGTTGGGCAACCAGGCTGTGGTGAGTGTGCCTTTTCTGACAGCTTCTCCTTTTTCCTTTAGATGTATGACTACAGCTTAGACATGTGGAGTTTAGGCTGTATGCTGGCAAGCATGATCTTCCGAAAGGAGCCCTTCTTCCACGGCCAGGACAATTATGACCAAGTAAAGACATTGCTACCTGGCTTATGTTGTGAAAAGTTTGTCCCCAGCTCATCTCTGTGTGTGTATAGTGGAGACGTTGTGGGGGTCAGATCACCAGGCTGGGGGGATGTTCTTATCTGTTGGTTAAACCATCTGGGATTTTGCTTCTCTGCCTTGTGTAGGAAATTTGTTTCCTGCACGTGTTGCAAGAACAAGTTTCAGGGGAGATATTCCTTCCATATGGGAGGTTTCCAGAAGGAGAGCTCTTAGATTTGGTCAGCTCTGCCTCTGTAAAAGAGTGGTGGGCTGCTCTTCTGTTCTCTGAATATGCCTTTTGTTCCAGCTGGTTCGCATTGCGAAGGTCCTGGGCACAGATGAGCTGTATGGGTATCTCAAGAAGTACCACATAGAACTGGACCCACACTTCAATGACATCCTGGGCCAGTAAGTGGAGAATTGAAATGCTGCCCTTTTTCCTTGTAACACAGAGAGGGAGATAAACTGATGTCTGTGCCCTTGAAGCACCCTCAGCAAAGGCCTGATGGATCTCCTGGGTCACAGTGCTGCTTGCATGCCTCACATCTGACTGTTCATGTCATCTCAGGAGGTCCCTGCAGGTTCTTTCCTTTCGCCTCTCCCATGATCCATCCCCTATTTCTTCTCCCTCCTTGGTCACATCCTCAAAGTGGAGACGTAGACACTGGACTTGAGCATGGGCTGAGTTGCTCAGTCTCTCAGCTAAGATTCCTGAAAAGGACAAAAGATGAATGGAACAGTGGGGACAGCTGCTGTAAAGCTGGCTGGCAAGTCAGAGCAATTCTGGTCCAAAGGGTGTCACCCTGCCTACTGCCACATGTCTAGTCCCTGGAGACAAAAGGGATCATGCCTTTCCCAGGCACAGGACATCCATACAATCATGTATGTAAAGAAAAGGGTTTCCCATCTTTGGAAGGTGTTCACTGAGCAGTAGCTTGTGTGAGCAAGAGCTGTAGGCAGTGGTCATCACAGCCATCTCTTCTCAGAAGTGGATTGTGGCAGGTGATTCCCCTGGGACCTCTGTGTACTGCAGTGCTGGTGACAGCTGGTCGCTTTGCAGGCATTCCCGGAAGCGCTGGGAGAACTTCATCCACAGTGAGAACAGACACCTGGTCAGTCCTGAAGTCCTTGACCTCTTGGACAAGCTCCTGCGATATGACCATCAACAGAGGCTGACTGCCAAGGAGGCAATGGAGCACCCCTATTTCTGTGAGTTTGTGGAGTAGCTCAGGCCAGCTGGGATGGAGTTGTGGGGGCAAATTTTAGCTCCCTGCTCTGTGAAAGAGTTAGCAGCTCTGTGGGTTTTGAGGGCAGCTTCTCTCGAAGGATTTGCCTGGGTGGAGCTTCCGCTTTATTAAATACTGTTTCCTCTTCCTGCCTGGTCTGTCTCCTGCAGATCCAGTGGTGAAGGAGCAGTCCCAGCCCAGCTCAGAAAACGCTGTGCTCTCCAGTGGCATGACAACAGCGCGATGAGGACTGGAAAACGACGGGTAATTCAAGATGTTTACAAATAAAAGCAAAACCTTCAGTCACACAGTGAAGGGAAAAGAACCAAGGACCCCCCCCTCCTTCCCCTCCCCTTTATACTCGGCAGAAATCTAACCTTCGGGGGGGTCATAAACCTCAGTTCCTCTCTGGTGGTTGTGGTTAATGTAACTCTAACCCTGTGGTACCAAAGCCCTGGGCAAATGGTCTTGCAAGAGCTAAACATGTAGTGATATCCCCAGGGCTCCACACAACTGATTCTGGTTCACATCTCTGGATCCTTCTCTTCCTTCTCAGTCCAGCCTTCCCCACCATGCTGGTGGGGACAAATTGGTTGTTCCACCATCAGCCCTTAGCATGCCTCTTTCTAAACTTGCCTTTCTGACTTGTAGATTCTGAATGAACCAAATTCAGGCTGGGGGTCAGCAGGTGCAACTCTGTTTTGAGGTCTAAATCCTTACTGCTCACTCTGGGCTTGAATTTGGCCCTTGAATTCCAGTTTCAATTGTGAATGCCAGGGTGGTTGGGGGGAGGGCGGGAGGAGTTCGACAAAAAACAACCCACAAACCCAGCAGCATCTCAGGATTAGTTTGGAGCATTAAAACAAAGGCACTGATCCAAGTTGCTGGGGAGAGGAAATCCCCCCCCTCCAGTGTGTTTGACAAAGGCTCGCTCTGAAAAGAAACTCAATAGACCTGCTTTGGAAACTCGTGAATGTGAGGGCTGCTCTTGTGGCAGGAGAGGGGAGGGACTATCCAGACTTTCCCACCAAGCTCAGGAAAGTCAGTGTTGCAAGATTTCTTGTGATAGGTGTGCAACCACGTACCTCATGACGTGGCTCCCATGAGAATTCGTGCCAGACACAGACTTGTGCCAGAGCATAGCTCTGGAGCGGTTCAATCCAGCACTGCAGGATGAAGGAGTGGAGAGGAGACCAGGGAGGGGGAAGGATCAACAAACAGTGTCGGGGCGGGGGCTGTGCAGCTACTGATCCAGGACTTGGGATCCCACACAGTGTTTTAACAAAGTCAGCCATTTGTTGAATTCTGGGGTGCCGATCCTGTTGGGGGGTGGGGGGTTTGTCTTATGGGTTCTTTCATCAGATCCCTCAATGGCTTTATAGCCCCACAATTCACAGTTGCCTCCTCTGTTCTGTGTGTAACTTCATCAAGTGGTTCTGGTGACACTCAAACCTAGACGCTGGAGATAGTGTTTTCCCACCAGCACCTAAACACAGAATTTCCTTCTGCGGCATTGTTTAAATAGTTAATTTTTTTATAAGGTTGCAATGTTTCTATTTGAAACATCTGTTTACATTCCATATTCCAATAAAGTTCTATTGGCATCGACAGCAGGTCAATCCATTTGTATAATTCACTGAAACCAATAAATATCTATACGTCTGAATGTCTGCCGTCTCAAATCTATGGGATAGCGAGAAGGCCTGAGAGCTGAAGGCCTTGTCGCCTCCAGGAGGGCAGGTTGGTTCTTCAGACCCTCTTGTCCGAGTTTTTTGCAATGTCTCAGTCTTTGGTTGCAGTTTTTACATGCTGTCAGACCTGAGTTTCACTGTGGCAGATTGTCTGCACTCTCACAGGGCCTCAGAGGAAGTGTGCGATTTTGGTTGTTGGCTCTTGGACTCAAACAGCCAGAGCCTGAGGGTCCAGCCTCAGTCCATCTTTTAGCTGGCAGGTCAGACCAGGTCACCAGTGCATGGCTGGAAGTTCAGGGTGTCTCCATATGTATACCCCCTACATATCTGCTTTCAGCCTGGGTGGGTGGCTTTTTCTAAAGATGTGCTGAGCAGGGAGTAGTTTCTGTTTCCTTCTACCCTGGGAGTTGAGCAGTGTATGAGCACAGTTATGGGTGTCAGGGCTGAGGAGCAGCCTCTGCTGTGCTGCTGTGCTGCAGGACCTTGCTGACATTTGCACTCCTGCAGAAGCCACTGAAGGTGTTGGTGAGTGTTCCCAGCTCTCTCTTCCATCTGCCCAACCTCTGGGCTGCCTGGCCTGAGGGGCAGAGGTGTCTCTTGTGTTCTTATGCTATGCTAATGCCAGCAGGGCTGATTTGGGGTTTTAATATTGAGTTTTGAACTGATTTTAAGCATGTATTGAATTGTTCCACTGAGAAGTGTCAGGAGTGAATGTTTCTCATGGCCTGTTCAAGTTGCTATGGGAGAAGCTTGCCTGTTTTCCAGCTCTTGTGTGTTGGCATTCCCAGCTTCTAGAGGGACAAGGCTGAAGAGGTGTGGAGAAGAATGAGTTGAGTGTGGGAATTTTCCTAGGTGGAAAATGTTGGTCGCTGTATATGAGGGCTTGACAGTGTCCAAACCTGATGGTGGAGTTTCAAGGTGGTGCTTTGGGAAGTATCGTTTCTGTAAACCTGAGTCAGAAATTCTTTCCTGGTGCCCTCAAGCAGAGGAAGAGAGTTGCTCTTCCAGCAAGTGAAATGGCTTTCCCTGGTTGCAGTAAGCAGAGAGGCTGGACCAACCTGCCCCTTATCTCGCCACATCCCTACTCCAGCTCTAGGATAGGATAAGCAGTGACAGATTCATCCTGGAGGGAAACAACAACTGAGTAAGAGTAGCCTGGGAGTGAGGAGGGTATGGAGCCTCTGATCCCAGGGCAGTGTGGATGCTTGACTGCAGCTCACACCAGTTTGTCTCTGCAGCCAATGGCCCTTCCAGCACTTGGAACAGAAAACCCTTCTCTCCTCTGGAACTTAGCAAAGTGTCCTCTGGCTTGTAGAGACAGCTGGGAACTGGGGAAGAGTGTCTTGTCATTAGGAAGTAAGAGGGCTGAGGAATTTGCATCTTCATTCCTGGCCTTTCAGCTGGCCTGACCCCAGTTCTCTAGCAGAGGTAGAGCACAGGTTTGGCTGAATGCCTTGTAGGAGAAAAGGCTCCAGACCAGAGCCATGGCAGCCACTGAGGGATACAGTAGGAGATGGATGCAGTAAGCAACTTTGCCACCTTTGCCTGTTTTGAATGTGGTGTGGCATGGTGGGAGTCTTTAGTGGGACTACAAGGAGGTGTTTACGACAGTGGAGAGAAACTTAAAACCCAAGTGTGGGGAGAAAAAAGTTCAAACTTGTGTCTGGCTGTCCATGAAAGTTCTGCTTTGCTGGACTGCATCTCTCCATTGGCTTGCTTGGCCCTGCCTTCCCTTCTTGCCCCTTCCAAGCAGGCTGAGGTTCCCCTGCTGTCCCCACATCCAGAGGGCCATGGAGGGTGTGACCAGGCCTGGCTGGGAGCAGGGTGGCAGGACATGGGGCAGTGCACCCGACCATCTCCTTGTCACCTGGTGCTGGAGGAGCTCTGTGTTGAGCTGGCAGTGCTCTGTGTTGCTCACTTCCCTCCTCCGGTCTCTCCTCAGGTCCGATGCTGTTGCTCCCAATTTTCCATAAGCAGAATGAGAACCAAATCAAACGTCCTGTTGGCGCATGTAGAGTGACGGCGGGCAGACTGCGCGGCGCGGGCAGGGCTCAGAGCGGGCAGCACGCCTGGCCGGACAGCACTCGCCTCGCTGTGACCGCAGCCCTTCCCTCCAAGTGTTAAAGGCTCTCCTGCCTCTGGTTCCTTGTTGAGCTCTTCCTGACCCAGAAAGCATGGAAATGTGAAGGGTGTGCAAAGCAAATGTTGGTTAGTTGTTCCTTCCTCTGTTCTGGCTGTTGCCTCCCGAACCTCTGATGGACCACAGTTAGCCAGCTAGTGCCTGCCTCTTCCAGGACATAGGGGTCACAGGAGGTGTAGTATCATGATGGATAGTTCTATACTATAATTAAAAGAATTCTATATTGTTGAATAAAAGTTTTAAAAGAATCATGTGAGGAGGAGTATTCAGTGGGGAGTGACCTGCAGAAGGCTGGCAGCATGAGCCATTCCCTGTGCCCTACTAGGACAGGCTGAGCAAGGAGAGCAGGAGGAACTAGTCGTACAAAATCACTGTGGGCAGAGGCAAAGGAGCCACTTGCTATCTTTGGGGGTGTTCCTCCTTTGGGGAGGTGCCTGCCTGCATGGTGGCCTGAGTGCTAATGATACCTGCTTTTCCCATCCTGAGAGGGACTTGGGCATGGCTCTGTCTCTGTACCATCAGAGCTCCCATCTCTTCTTCCTTCTCGGTTTGAGGCTTTCCTCCTCCACAGAACCATCACTGCAAAGCCCTGAACTTGGAGCTCCTGCCTTGTGGGGCTCTGCATAGCAGGAGTTCCCCTCAGATGTGGTGCTTTACTGGCAGCTCTTGGGAGAGTCTGTCTGCAATGCTGGTGGTTGGCCAAGCTGGTCTCTGGTCCTAGATGTTAATGGACCACTTGAAATTCTGGTCTAACAGCCTCCAGCTGGACTCTCTATGACTGTATACAGTCATTTCTCTTCTGTTATCCCGTTCCTTCTCTGCCGGTATGTTTTTCCCTACACATTTTTCCCTGTGCTGAAGCTGCCCAGGCTAAGGGTACTTCTGAGGCAAGGCTTTTGCCTGGAAAAGAGAGACCTGTTCCCGGTTCCCAGGGAGGAGAGTTCAGGTAAGGTGAGCCGTGAGCTCCTGCTGGCACAGAACCACACAGTGCTGCTCTCACCCAGCCCTGGGCACTGACTAAAGTGGGAACGTAGGAATGAGTCCTTGCACAAAGCCTGTGAAGGGTACAGGTGGGAATCTGCCAGCACTGCCTGGTGTGTCACACCTGGAGATGCACAAATATGGGGCCAGGTGTGAACACAGGCATCAGGTAAGTTCAACCTACTGGTGCTGTAAGGCAGGGCTTGGTCCATTGCCAGGGTGTCATGACAGCCCTGTTGTATCCAGGACTGTGCAGGTCTCTGGCACTTAAATTCATTAAGACTTTTTTTGGCTGATGTAAATCTGACCAGTGGTGAGAGTCTGTCCATGCAGGCAAGAGCCTATGCCAGAGTTCACTTGGGGTCCATGTGTGCTGGGCAGAAGCAGTACTGTGAGCTTATGCTGAACTGAGGTCCCTCAGCAGCTCTTGCTGCTTCATCCATCCATCCATCCATGTCCTGTCACTACTGGATCATGTCCTCCAATCCCACTTACTGCCTGCTGCAGCCCACATCCTCTCCAAGTCAATAGTTTGTCTCCAAAGGATGCTCTCAGTGACTCTTTTAACTGCTGTCTGTCAGAAATAAATTCTTTGCCTACCCATTTTTGTCTCCAGTTTATCTGGCATCAGAAAGATTTTGCTTATTCTTGCTCCTTGTTCCATTTGTTGCACGGGTGTCCCACCAAGGCAGTGTGGTCTCCTTCCTTGATTTTCTCTGCCAGATTGCTCCAGCCTGTGCTGGCCCTGCCTCCTTCTGCACCCACTGATGTTTACATCCTTCTCTTCTGATCCCTTGCTCAGCAGCAGCCCAGCTTCCTCCTCCTCCTTCTGCACTGCTTGGAGTTCAGCCAGTGTGAGGTCCAACACCTTCTCTGAGTTTCCTCAGCACCCAAAGCCACTTTTTGGCCTTGCCTCCCCTTGTGTGTGATGGCTTTGTATCTTCTGCCCAGTTTCTTTTTGGTTTCCCTATTAGAGCTGCCCTTCATCCAGTGCTGCTCCTGTAGGAAAATCCAGGCTGGATTAATCTGGACAAATCACAAGATCTCACATTGCTTTTAGGAGTCATTGCTTTGTTCTTGGTTTTGCCATGCAGTGAAGGCTTTTGGCTCACAGAGGAACTAACTGAGTTCCATGCTGGTTTTACTGGTTCAGCACTGTCCCTGGATCTGGCCCAGCCCTAGGCATTTGCTCTCCAGTGATGGCCTCGGCCAAGAGGGTGTTGGCCAGGGTTAGAATTTCCCAGAGAACCTGGTCTGCATGCTCCAAGGCAAGCACAGACTTGGTGATACCGGAGAGACCTGCTACATTTTGCTTTCGTAACTGCACCCAGCAACGCGAAACTTCAGAGGAGCAACATTTCAGAAGCTTCCTGAAGATCTCGTTCCTCTGCAGGCATCGGATTGCTGGAAAGTGTGAAGGACAGGAAATGTTTTAGCAAGCAGTTATTTCTGGAGCAGGCAACCTCTGCTCACTTCTTGGACCACATGCTGTTAGGATGGATGGGCCTTTTCTTCCATCTGCTCCCCAAAATCCAATCCTTCTACACTCTGGGAATTGGGATGATGTAGCATGCTAACATCTTCCTACTGATCTTCCAGGTGGATAACATCAGTGTGTGTCTCTCTGAAATAACTAGGAGAGGCCTCTTCCCAAATGCCAGCCTCAACCATTGATATGGGTTAATGATTTACAGGCCTCTCCTTTAGCCCACATGTGCTCAGGGAAAGAGGAGAGGCAATGGGTACTACATGTGGTTAAAGTTAGTTGAGAAATATGGAAAATTTGAAACCACAACATATATCCATGTGCAGCAAAACATGACATTGAAATGGTAAGTGGAGAGCGTGTGAATGAGCCGGCTGTTCAGGAATGGCAGCTGGATATTTGTCCCAGTTGTCTCTTATCATCTGATTAAGGGAGCAAGTAATTTCATCGTGCCATATAAAGTGTACTCTGACCCACTGACTGAATATAGCTGATAATTTCTAACTAATGCCTTAGGTTTTGTGCACTCCACTTGTTTGTGAGAGGAATGGTAAATGAAGGAGAAAGTGCTGTTAACCCAGGTAAGGATTGAGCCCTTGGGACAGTGTGAGCATTTGTACCCAAGGGAGAGACAAAAGCAGAAAATGTGTTGTCAGTGGGATTTGGATGGGGCATTAGTTAGCAACCTACACAGGTGTCTGGAGTTAACCTGAAGAACTGTAAGCTGATGCAGGATGGTAATTTTTATGCTGTTTAGTGTCTGTACATTGAAAATGGATGGTATGAGTGTTACTACAGCAGGAAGAAATGTAATGTATATCAGTTTTAAACTGTAATTTCTAGCCCCAGCTGTTACTGTTAAGCCTCTTCAGCTGTGCAAGGCCCTGTCTGTACTCAAAGACGTTCTCACATCAGTAAATCTGTACATCCACCCTCACTCCAACATTGCCAGCGTTCTGTATCTTATCCCTGCCCACCTTGAGGCAGCATGTAAACACAGGAGGTTCTGCACAGATGGTGCTGATGTGTTTGAGAGCTCTCCTGCTCCTTCCTTGTGCTGTGTCCAGTCTGCCTGATGACTGGTATCTCTGGTGTCTGTGCAGAATCTGGCCCATTTACACATTGAAATAGAGCAGTTCTGGCCTGAAATGCTGCCTTTGGAATTCCACCATGACAAAAAAAATGCAGTACTGAAACAACCTCCTGCACCAGCTGATGCACAGGAAGCTCCTTGGGAAGGCACGGGATTCCAGACATCCCAGTGGTTTCTGACCTAGCAAGGCAGCAGACTCCAGCACCAGCACATCCCTGGTAGTGCAGCATTAGTGGGTGGCACAAAGAGAGCTCCAAGCATGTGGCTGCAGCCAGCTCCAGCCTGGATGGCATCAGAGGACTGTGAAATGGCTTGACAGAGGGTAGGATGTCTGCACAGCCATTGCATGACCGAAACATCCTTCCCTTCTACTCCCATCACAGTGATTGCCTTTCCCTTGGCCACAGAGGTACAGGAAAGGGCACGGTTGTGTCTTGGAAGACTTGAGTCAGGAAACAGCTTGGGAGGGACAGGAGCTGCTTTCCGGAGCTCTCACTTCACAGTAGGGCGACCCAAAAATGCAGGTTCACAGGCACAGGGCTAAGCTGTGAGCTTTGACCACTCCTGTTTTATTGGAGCCACCGGCATCCCACAGGAATTCCAGCAGGTGTGTGTACCTGCTGGTGCTCTGGGTAGCACGGGGACTGGGAGGGAGGGAAGGATGTGTCAGCTGCTGGGCCAAGTGAAGTTTGGGCGTCTGGGAATTAGTTGGGCTAAAGGAAGCGACCAAGTGGAATTCAAATGCTTCAGTCTTGTAAAACCAGCACAGGGAGAAACAGAACCCCTCGGATGAAAGAGCAGAGCCCAGGCTGAAAAACACTTCATGGGCAAAGAACATCCTTGGGAACAGCAATCACAGCGTCGCCTTTGGACTGAGGGTCGTGAACCGCAGGGGGAGAACTGGGATGTTTTACAGCTCCCCACTAAGGCCCAGGTGTGCAGGGCGGGCTGGGCACGGCAGTGTGGCTCAGGACGGGCTCGGCTCCCGCAGCTTTGCGATAGGGCCGCAGCCATGCCCCGGTTGCCATGGCAGCGCTCTCACAACACCGTCACCCGGGAAGCGGATCCGGGGCCGCCCAAAGTAGTTCCTCGGTGACGGCGGCGCGGAGGGATCCGCCGTGTCCTCGCAGAGCGGCGGCCGCGGCCCGGCCCGCGCGGCCCCGGCATGTTCAAGAATACGTTCCAGAGCGGGTTCCTCTCGGTGCTCTACAGCATCGGCAGCAAACCGCTCCAGATCTGGGACAAGAAGGTGAGCCGGTGGCGCCCGGGCAGCGGCGCGGCCCCAGGAGAGGCGCGGCCGCTCGGCTCTGCCTGTCGGGGTAGGCCCGGGGCCGCCGGGAGGGCTCCGGGCAACCCTGGGGCCGCTCGGGGTGGCCCGGCGGGGCCGGAGCTGCAGCGGCCGCGTGACCGGGCCCCCCCGGGAACGGGTGACCGGGCCCCCCCGGGAACGGGTGACCGGGACTCCCGAGTCCAGTTGCCGGGATTCCCCCAGGGCCGGGTTACAGAGACCCCCTCCCGGGTGTTTTGTAGGGAATGTGTTACTAGAAGAGTATTTTCTGAAATAAAATACTCTTTTAAGAGTATAAGAGAAGGCTCAGGTGTGACCTTATGACTCTTTACAACTCCCTGACAAGTGGTTGGAGCCAGGTGGGGGTCAGTCTCTTCTCCCAGGATGAGAGGACATGGCCTCAAGCTGCGCCAGGGAAGGTTTAGGTTGGACTTTAAAAAGAGTTTCTTCACAGAAGGGGTGATTAGACATTGGAATGGGCTGCCCAGGGAGGTGGTGGAGTCACTGTCCCTGGAGGCATTCTAGAAAGGACTGGAAGTGGCACTTGGCACCATGGTCTAGTGCCTGACATGGGGATGTTCAGTCACAGGTTGGGCCTGATCTCAAAGTCTTTTGCAACCTAATTGATTCTGTGGTTCTGTGCTGGGCAGAGGGGCCAACCCCATGTCAGGAACTGCAGCACTGTAAGCTACAAAAATGTCCAGCACTGGCCAAAGGCAGCAAGATGCCAAAGACCCCTTGGCTTCAAGCAGCAGCTCCCCTGTGGCAGGCACTGGGGCCAAGGTGGGGGTCTCCTCTGGTAGCCAAAGGCATGCAAAGGTGGGCTGTGTGGCAGCTTTCCGGGTGTAGGAGTTGTGAATGCCTCATCTGTTTCTTTATCCCTCCTGTCAGTTTCTAGAGTGCTTTTGCTGAGGGTCCCCTGCCTACTCCTGGGTATCTTGCATCAAGGAGCCCTCATCACCAAGTTTGGTGATGTAGACACCTGTTGCTTCCTCCCGTTCACAAACCACCCATGGTTGTGTTGCTGCCTAAGAGTGATTTTGCAAAACAGTTGTTATACTCTTTGAGAGGAAGGCTACTTGCTTGTGTCTGAGCTGAATTTCTTGTGATTTCAGTGGGGACAAAAGCCTCCAAGGCAGGTCAGACAGCAGTGGTGGTTGGCCTCAATGGGCTTGTGTGAGCACTTACAAGTTGTGGTATGGGGGACAGGCAGCACAAACTCATCCTGTTTCCCATCAATGGGTACCCACACAGCTTTGTGAAGAACTGGGATGCCTCACACAGCCCGACTGTATGCATGTGTTTTGCACAAATATTTGTGACTTTAAAAAAGGATAAGCAGCTTGTGGGAACAGGACGCATTAAAGACTCTTAGACCAAGGGATGTAGTGTGCTTCCAGACTAGATAAGCCATGAGCAGTCTGGGCTGACCCTGCTTGGAGGTGGAGTTTGGACTGAAGATGTCCTGAGGCACCTTCCCACATGAATTGCCCTGTGCCAGGTATACCATTGCAATTGTGAGGATCATGAGTGGCCGATGGGAGCTCAGCTTGCAGGGTGGATGTCAGCAGACGTCCACTCAGCTGCAGTAGTCACTGGATTGGCCAGGAAACACTGATGAAAAATTAGGACTGCTGTTCCAGAAAACAGCAGCTGGCTGTAAGGCCTGTGTGTGGCTGCAACCTCAGGAGCAGCAGGGCTGTGTGCAGGTGCACTTCCTGTCCTGAGGAAGCATGGCCAGCTTGGATATGCTTGTTGTGAGGATTGCCCTGCTCTGCTCAGCAGTGCATGAAATACCTTTGTCATTTTGGTGAGAAATGGAAGTGGGATTTGATGTTCTCCCATGTCTTAGGTGAATATCTTAAGATTACTGGATTTATAGCTGTCCTAACATAGGCTTTCTTATCTTTGCAAAAAGTACCAGCAAACTGTGATTTCTGTTTTGTTAGATAGATCTTAGGAAGTCTGAAGCTTTTGTGACGTGGAGAACACATTTCTTTTTCGGCCCTAGTAGGATGTGCACTGCTTGTCCCGGTGGAGACAATATGAAGTAGAGGTTTCTTGATGTACGTGTAGAAATGGGGCACTGGAAGCTCTTCCTTATTGTGAGCATTTGTAACTTCCCTGTAAATATAGGATACAGTCCTTCCCTCAGGGCCTGTGGGTAAACTGTGGGCAGGCCTTGGCTGCAAACTCTGCCAAGCCTGACCAGTCTTGGCCAACAGTATCCTGTCCCAGGGGACTCCGGTAGGACAGAAGTGACCAGGCCTTGGAATGAGCACAGTGTCTGCCCCACCGTCCCTGCAGGGAGAGGCTCTTCCTTCAGCCTCATCTGCAGACAGCTGGTAACTGGTGGTCTGTGGTCTTTTGCCTTCCAGCACTCTGTGTGCCTGGTAAGGAGACCTGTTTGCAAGGTGCTTTCTGTTTGCCTTCCAGCTCTTCATTTTTCAGAGGTCTTTGTTAATTCCTGTACCATCCTGCCACACTGACCTGCCCTGGTGTGTGGAAACACACTGAGCAGTCTCCAGATGCCTTACTGATGCCTTTCTGCAGAGCAGATGGGAACGGTTTGATGAAACTCGTGAAACTTATCGATCCTCTTGCTAATTTTTCGGTACTTCTGCTAGTGTGTTGACACAGAATGTTGTTAGGAATTCCAGCTGCTGCTGGGAGGGTTCAGGGTGAACGTTCAATATCCATCTGAATGTCAAACATATGCTGTCAACAGGGTGCAGGCAGCAGTTCCCTGAGAAGTGTGGTCAGGATCAAGTCTCTGTGAGCACTGTGGTGGGGTCATCTCGTGTAGCACTTCTCTGACTTGTTAGGTCTTGTCTGGGCTGCCCCAGATCTCAGCAGGTGCTGCTCGGTTCTCCCCAAACTGCTGTGCACCAAGAACCAGGTCGCTCCTGCTTTGGCCTCTTGTTTTGACTCCTCTCCCATCCTGGGGAAGGAGGTGACACAAGGGCCTCATGCCTCTTGTGGACCCACCACTGGCTTTGAGAAGCACTGGCCTGTCCTGAGGTGAGGGTGGACCTGTGGCAGGCTGGGCGATGACCAGCTTGCTCTTGCCACCACAAGCCAAAAGCCTGACAAAGGGGTGACTGGCAATGATGTGGGAGCCGCCTTGGACTGTGGGGTCCTGTGTGGAACTGAAAGAGATTGCTCCTTGCTACTTTTCCTTTAATCTCTGTTACATTTGAATAGTGTTGCTAGCAGCAACAGCAGCAGAATTATGTATGTTTAGACACAACTGTCTGTGAAGCTGCTATTCCCTCCAAATCCTGCGAGTTTTGAGGTTTGCAACTGAAAATCTTTTCCAGTTTATCTTTTGACAGCAGGTAAATTTCCAGTTATCCTGATTCAGAGGATATTATGCATTTGAAAATCTTTTCTGATAGGGCTATTATCCTTTTTTTTCCAGCTTGAAAAAGCCTTCTTAGGCTTAACATGGTTAGAAAATATTGGCCAAGTAGAAGTGTCAAGTGTTTTGTTTAGATTTCTAAAGTTTTCTGAAATCTTATATTTCTGAGCTTTTGTGAATAGGGACAGGCGTCCCTGTTTTTCACTTATCTCCTCTCTTTTCTGCTGTCTTTCATTCCGCTCCTGGCGACACTGAGGAAGTTACCCCTTTTCATTGTCCCTGGAATCTAGGGAAGGAAAGCCTTTGCAGGCTAAGGAAGGGGACCTGGATGCAGATAGAACCACTGCTGAATAAATGGTTTAAAGCATATGTAGCTGTTTTCTCTATTATTGCCCTCTCTAGAGAAGCCCAGACCTGAACCCTCTCCACTCTGTGGATCCATAAGCTCCACATAGCTTTGGTGAAATCTGTCTTACATGATGCAGAGACAGGCTTTGTTGCACACTACTGTCACCACCTCCTTTGGCTAGGCTATTTCCCAATGTTCAGTCTGCATGCTTCATCCCTGTGGTTTCCAGGATATAATTTTCCATATCCCAATCACTGCTTCAAATAGATGGACATGGGGCTTCTGCTGCTGGTGATTTTAAAACAAACAAACAAACATTTCAAAAGGCAACTTGTCCAGACCTCATTCAGTGGGTTTCTCCTGAACAGACCTGTAAATCCATGGGAGTTGCAGTGGAGAGGTAGAGTTAGCCAGTAAGGATCCTCTCTGCAAGCTTAGTGTTTTCTGGAAGTATCTGAGCAGAGTTAAGAGCAGCCTGACAGGGTGAGCTGCACTCTCGTGCTTAACAAACAGCAGCAGCTGGGTCATCCAGGCTGAGGTTCTTGAAACTGCTTGATGTAGAGACAGGCAGGGGTAGGTCCCTCTGAAGAAATGAATTTTGAAGATGAATTGCTAAACCTGTAAATCATTTTGTGCCTCATGACTGGAACCATCCCATTAGAAGCTTAATGTATCCTTTATATTAGCAGTGGTGATGGGTGCTAAAGAAATTAATTCATGGAGCCGGAAGGAGCGTTGCAATCTGCTGATCCAGCATTGGGTGAGAGCAGAGGGTTTAATTAGCCGAAGTGCCTTTTAAATGAAGATAAATTCTATGGGAAGTGAGCTGCTTCATTAAAAGAAATGAATCCTCAGACCCTGGGATTCAGCCATATTGCTTGTGGAGAAAAATGAATTTGTGTTGGCTCCTGGTTCCATCCCTGGCCTCCCTGAGCTCTGTGGGGAGCTGGCTGCATCCAAGTAGCCAAATCCCTGTGCCCCTCAGGAGAGCAGATGATGGCTCTGTGCTTGCGTGCGCTGTAATTGTGAAGGATTGTAACCAACCTCCACTCTTATCCAGCTCTTCCCCAAGGCAGTCAGCCATGCCCAGCAGTAGAGACTAAGTCTCCTTGGTGACCAGTGGCTGGCTGGTGGCTCCCTTTGCTTGCCTCTCTATTACTTATATTTGTTTTTACCCCTTGTTCCACTCGAGTCTGATCTTGCTCTGACACTTTCATGTTTGTTTATTTGGGCCTCTAGCACAGGGCTTGAGTCCCTTGTATTCACTGCAGAGTATTTGGATAGATGAAAGCCTTGCACTCAGTGTATGTGCTAGACCATAAACTCATGCTTGGAGTACTGGCACTCTGGGGCAGTGATCAAAGCCTTGGAAACAGCAAAGGCCAGGAGAACAGGAGCCAAGTGAACGTAGATGAATCCTCCTGGAATCATTTTCCTCCTCTCAATGGAGCTGTGTGTGCCTCTTGTTTCCCTCTCAAGTAACATCTGTGCTGTCTGCCCCACTTTTGTTCTAGGTGCGCAATGGCCACATCAAGCGTATCACAGACAATGACATTCAGTCACTGGTGCTGGAGATTGAAGGAACAAATGTCAGGTAGGAGAAGGTATCTTCTTCTCCCCTGATGTACCGTGGGGGGATACACTCTGCCCTGAAGCAGGGTGAAAGTTGTCAGTGCCCAACAGACATCACCTTCAAACCCTACTGCAATGTCTTTGTCAATAAATTGAACAATCTGGGGTTAGATCACTGACACTCCTCTGTACCACTGTACCATGCGTTTCCCTGGATGTGTTTGTAGAGCTCTCTCTCATCCTTAATGGGGCTAAGGGATAAATAATAAAAGTCCCATTATTTTTCCATTACTTGAAGGGAAAAAAGGCTATATTTGATACCCAGTCCCAGTCAGGGCTGCCAGTTACTGAGAAAGCAGCTTTGTCTGCTGCATCCTTTATTGTCTTGGGCCTGTTCTGCTGCTTTCTCCACGTGATGGCTGCTCTCCCTATGGCAGGAAGATCAAAGAGAGATTTATGAGGGGAGTTGCTTATAGTGCTTCACTAAGCAACTCGTCTCCATCGACCCAGGAGACAGACGCCAGCTCCGTGAGCGGGCTCAGAGTCTCCAAGGCTTCTCCAGGGGTGATTCAGAGCAGGGCACTCCTTATAAGGGCAGTGGAGACTCCTCTCCTGCAGACAGGCTGAGCCAACGCTTCTCTTCCTCCAAGAAGTGTTGATACAGAACTCGCCAGGCATGACATGTACTTCTGGGGCTCATGACCTCTGTTTTCCCAGCCATACAGAGCACACAGGGCCTCTGCTGTGCTCTGGAGAGCTCTACCTGTTTAGTCAAGGGTAGGAGGAGGTTGTGTCAAGAAACAGTGCTGACATGGCATTGAAATTGCAGAGGTGAAGCTGTTCAGGAAGGTGTTTCATGCCCTGGGTGAGAAGTGGGATTTGAAATGCATTCTTTGTGCCTTTTATCTTGCTCTCCTGCAGCTACCTCTGAAACTCTCCCTCCTGTTACGGAAAGCCCTTGTTGCTGAGATCTTATGATCATAGTTAGCCATTTCTGCCTGTTCTCCAAGGCTGGGTTGGGCCCAGGGAGAGACTTGGGTTGCCTCAGGCTGTGCACTTTGTGATGTGTGAGATCCTAAAGTGTTTTTCTCTCCCCTCTCAGTACCACGTACATCACGTGCCCTGCTGACCCAAAGAAGACTCTGGGCATCAAACTACCTTTCCTAGTGATGATCATCAAGAACCTGAAAAAATACTTCACCTTTGAAGTGCAGGTGAGGAGTGTGCAGTGGGGAGGCCCCTCCAGGGACCAGTGAGGAAGGCGCCAGGGAGCCTGCAGTCTTGTGTTGGAACTTGTCCCAGGCAGTGAGTGATCCCCAAAACAGTTTTGCTTTCTTGGCCATGTGATGTGTCAGGTCTTCTGCTATGGGAGCATCAGTCAGCTCACAAGCACGTTGTTGCTATTCCTGAAAACGGGTCTGTTTCCTGTGTTAAAATTACTTCTGCTGTAAAATGGAGGGGTGGAAGTAGGAGAGCCCTCCTGAAGACGGGTAGAGCTGTCCTGGGGAGCCGGGGACCCCGATGCCCAGGTCAGCAGCCTGCCTTGCCTGCCCCAGGTGCTGGATGATAAGAACGTACGCCGGCGCTTCCGAGCAAGTAACTACCAGAGCACGACTCGGGTGAAGCCCTTCATCTGCACCATGCCCATGCGGCTGGACGATGGCTGGAACCAAATCCAGTTCAACCTGTCAGATTTCACACGCCGGGCTTATGGGACAAATTACATTGAGACCCTCAGGGTTCAGGTAAGGCGCAGGCATGTCCTGCCCACAGAAACCAATGGCTAGTAATCTTCCTCCTGGTTGGGACAACAGGTTGGGAATCCAGGTTTGGCCCTTGGTTTCTTTGCCAGCTCTGCTCTTTGCACGGCGCTGCAGAAGGGAGCAAAGGCCCAACTGAGGGCTCGCTTCACTGGACTAGACTGGGATGAAGGACCCTATTTCCATCTTGTTTCTCTGGCTGGCTGTCAGTTAGGGTAAGAGTTGCAGTTCCCTGTGACATGCCATGAAGCTTCAGGTCTGCTGGGAATTAGCTGTGTGCTTCCTTACTGTCCAAATGGGAGCCTGGATGAAAAAGACCCAGGGTGTACAGACCATAAATACCCCTGGTCAGGTTTGTTTCCTGGTGGTAGTGGGTTGACCCTGCCTTCACTGAGCCCCTTGTAACAGAGCTGATGTGGTATTTGTTCCTGTTTAGGATGTGGAACTTGTTCCATATGTGAGGGTTTCATGTTCGCTCTGTCCAGTGGTGTGTATTATTTTGAGGAATGCCTGTGTGCGGAGCATGCCTGTTCCTTAGCATGAGGGGATTGCTGCAGTTCCTTGCAGGGTTGCCCAAAGGTGTATAGGCAATCACCTGGGATCTGTCTGCCTTCTCACATAACCATGATGAGGACCAGAGAGACTCCTTCACTGACAGTTAATAGTGGAGGCAGCGCAGACTGGGCAGGCTCATTTCTGACCTCAGGGAGGCCCTGAAGTGGGAGTGTTAAAAATGCAGCAGACTGAGGCTGTGGGTGTTCTGGCAAATGCTGATACCAGTGAAGCAGAGGTGGGTTCACAGCAAAGAATCCCATTAGCAATTAAGGCAGATCTCAGTTGGCTGAGATGCCAGAGCCTGGCCAAATCACTGGAGAGAGCATCTAATACAAAGCAAAGGGTATGGGACAACATTTCTCTGATACCCTGTCAAATTCTCAGAGAGACAATAAGGTAGATCTCCAGCTGCTAAGCCAAGGAATTATGTTGCATGACAGCAAAGATGGATGTGGGAAGAACATGTGGAAAATGCACTCTTTGTTTTTACTCTCAGATCCATGCCAACTGTCGCATCCGACGGGTGTATTTCTCTGACCGGCTGTACTCAGAGGATGAGCTTCCAGCTGAGTTCAAGCTGTATCTACCTGTCCAGAACAAGGCGAAGGTGAGCTAGCTGTGGGCAAGGAGGGAGGGAGCAGCAGCTGGGCCAGACTAGCGTTCCTCTTCCTCCTCCTGATGCCTTCGCAATCCAGAGCTCTTCCCAGCTTTGGCCACCAGCCGGGGAGCACCCTCTCTGTTGCCAGGGTGAGCAGTCTGTCAGGAGTGCCTTGCTGGGTAACTTTCCTGCCAAAACACATGGAAATTGTCATTCCCATCTAAGAGCAGGATGAGCTGTTCAGCTGTTCCCCATGTCCTCCCTGTTTATGTTGAAGGACTCTGGGCAGTGTTGCAGCTTCCCGGCATCTCTCCAGAGCTTTCTCCCGTGACTCAGCTCAGCAGCTTTGCTCGTCATAGCAGCTGCAGCTCCACAGTTGTCTTCCAGGAGAGATGCTGTTTGTGTCCCTTTAGCCCAAGTTGAGTTCCCTCTCATCTTTCCCCTGCCCAGTGCAGACAGTGATGCCATGAGGTGGGAAGGGGACAGACAAGGCTGCAACTGCCCATCAGGAGGAGGTGCCAAGCTCTGCTCCTGCAGTGATAGGAGAAGGAGCATGCTGGCATATTGTCAGCAATATTGAGGCTTATGTGGAAGCACCTTCTTCGCCAGGGCCAACCTGTCCCAATGTAGACACTTCTTTTATCAAAGAATCCTGGGCAAAACTTCAAGCTGCTGAGGGAGGATGTTGGGGGGTGATCTCAGTGGGAGGTAGAAGGCAGTGTTAACTGTACGTAACACCTCTGGGGAACCTGTCACTACCTTCTGGGCTGTAGCAGCTTTCCAGAGGTGTCTGGGGAGTGCTTGGAGCTCTCCCATACCATTGTCTTGGTGCTGCCAATTTTACTAAGTGTCTCCTTTTTTCTCCCTGCTCTGTCCAGCAATAAGACCATGTTGGGAAGAGATGTTGTTGGCGTGCAAGTTGTACAGAGTCAGAATTTTCCTGGCTATTCCTAAAGTGCTGAGCCTAAACACTGCAGGTGGCCTGGTACCCAATCTTGTCTTGCTCAAAGTGGCCACTGTGCCTGCAAAGAGGGGATTCAGCAGGAATTATGGAGTTAAGTGTACCCTCTTGAAGTTACCAATTTTATTTTTTATTTCCTTAATTTCCATCTCTTATATATGCTCTAAATATGGATGTAATACTTGTTCTTGAAAAGTTATTAAACATTTGACTCTGTAAGTCTGCTCCTGTCTTCTTCCTCCTTTGATGGATCCATTAACTTGCACATGTTAGAGGGTCAGAAAGTGCTGAAGAATTTCTCTAAGAAATCAGTTGTTAGAATTTGCCTCTCAATTTGGCTTTGGTCAGTAGTCTTGCTGTTTAAGGGATAGCACAGACATGAACAGTAACAATCTGTAGAGAGAAAAATAGTGAGGTTTCCACAGAGAATACCGAACCTGTCTCCAATCCATGAAATTTGTGGTACTCCACCTATGACAAAAACTCACGCTGCTCACTTTTAGTACATGGAAATGAGTTTTTCATTTCCTTACTACTTGAAGCCATTTTCCTCAGTGCTGACAAATTAGTCTTACCTGCTTGTAGGGCAGAGCACTGTTGGCTGTGCAGTTACCAACTCATTCTAGCTCTCAACTAAGTCTTTAGCAGCTGCTTACAGCAGGAGGCACACAATAGTCTTCCAGCTGCCAAATTGTCCCTTTCCCCCGGGATCAAAGGGGAGGTTCAGCAAAGCAGTATAACAGGAGCGGAAGTCTTTTCCTGTGCTGAAGCTGCCCTTCCCTGCCTCAAACCAATCTGCCTTTGTTACAGAAAGGCTTGCAAAGGGAAGGCAAGCCAGTAATGGGGTGAGTCTGGGAGTAGCTGATGCCTTTCCTGCCTGGAGCCAAGCCCCCCACAGATACTTCAGAGGGCAGGTTCTGAAAGCTAAGGCTGATATCCTTCCCTGGGCTGTGCAGTGAATGGGGAAGACTTCACTGTTTGTTACTGCTCTGTAGAACAAAGCTGGTCTCTCTCAGGAGGAGCAGAGCCTTAGATTCTGGGTTTAATCTTGAGCAGTGAGTCCCTACCTGGTTCAAAGGTTTGGCGTGCCTGTGCATCCTCTGTATGGACCCCACTGCACCTCTGTGGCAAAGCTCTCAAACACCTGTATAGCTGCTGCCTCACCTGCACCTTTAGAGCTTATGAGCTTGGAACTGGTTGGAGGTGCTGCCCCTGTGCTGCCACACGGGGCTGGATTGCATGTGCAGAAGGCTTTCTGGAGAAGACTCTTGCAACTTTTATAGCAGCTGAATAGTCTGGTAACTCTAAGGAGCCCAGCCAAGGAAGCCCACGTGGGAAAGCACCATCCGTCTTGCATTGACGTATGTCAAGGCTTGGCTGGACTTGAGATTTGTTAAGTGGAATCGCACTGTATCATGTGCCAAGGATTGTCCTTAATGAAGTCCATAGTGAGGCTTTCCTGCCATGTTTTTCAAAATGTGCCAGAGCTGGGGGAGCTGCTGAAGGGATCCATCACACCCCAGCAGGATAAAATGTGCATCCTTTTCCACAAGCCCTTGCTCAATTTTGGCTGTCTTTGGTGGCCAAACATTCACCAGAAGCTGCTACTGCCTTTCCCTGCCCTGCTGGGGCCTGTGCTGGAGTTGCCCCTTGTCCTTGAGAAGCTGGGCTCACTCTGAGCGACTGATCTTAATGTGTTAAGAGGGGCTGGGCTCCCCTGGGCCCCGAACTGGCTGCCTCTGCAGAGATTAGATGGGCCCTGCTGCCCAACCTCTAGGAGCTGTGCCAGCGGATTTGCTGGAATAAACTCCCAGCCACAAACCCTTACATCCATATGGAACCTCTGTGTATTTTTTAATACAAAACAAAATACTGAATCTTCCTGTTTACTTGCTGCACAAAGTAGACCATCATCAGATACTGGCTGTCTCCTTTAGGGTCAGACTGTTGATTTACACAGTATTCAACAATCTTCCTCTCTCCAATCAAGACTTTAACCATCTCGCTGAAAGTGGGTGAAGTTGGGTGCTATCCATGCAGGAGAAGAGGATGCTGCTGGTGAATGGTTCATAATGTCAGAGGCATCCTGTCAGTGGTCATTTCCTAGACTAAATGTGCATAAGCAGCACTCCTGTGGTGGAGCACTCAGCTTCTGACTGCTTTGGTTAAGGCTCTTAACCTGGCTGGGACACAACATCCTCCTACATGGAAAGAGTGGAGGAATGCAGGATGTGGGTGCAGAGATGAGAGTCTGCCTCATGGCTGGCTACTGCCTGCATGCTCCCGGGCCAGTCCCGGCTGGGTACAAGGGGTGAGCAGAGTGGAGTCCTGGTTCAGTACAGGCAGAGTGCAGAGAAAAGATCTTAAACCTCTGCACTCACCTTTCTGTGGGTGGCCTGCTCCTTCCTTACTGCTTAAGTCCTTGCTGCAGTTCATGTCTAGTGAAAGAAAGGAATCTTTCTTTGCAGGAAGCCCTGATTTCAACCAGGAGCAGAGCAGGGCCCACCCAAAGATGAGTTTTTCCTTGTCTGCACTGGCTTTTCACCTTCCTCTTCCATTGGCTGGGGTACGGTCCTGCACTTGGGCGGTTTGATCAGAACCTCAGTGCTGGAAGCTGCTTTCTACATCAAAGGCAAAGCTTCCCTTAGAAAGCATGAGTGCTGAAATATGGAGTGCAAGGGCTGCAGCACCTCGGAGCAAGGGACAGGCGAGCGACCCTCCCTGGGCTGGGCCAGGAGCAGGACGCTCAGACTGAGCTGGAGCAGCTGGCAGTCACTGTGTGGTGTGAGCCAAGGCTGGGACATCCTGCAGCTCTGCTGGCTCTGCCTGGGCAGGTGGCAGCTGCTGTCAGGGGAAGCACACAACAGGGTTTTCCTGGAAAGCTTTCTCTCCATTTGCTCAGCTGGCGGGGAAGAAGCATCCTGGGTGAGAGTCTGGCCCAGTGGAGTGGCAGGGACACTGGTACAGGCTTCTGTCCCTGCTGCGTCCCCTTACGCTTTGTCTCCTTATCAAGTGGGTCCTGACACAGAAGCACGGAGCTGTGACCAGGGCAGTGATATGCAGGAATCAAAAATTATCAGGGCGAAACTCTGCTCCTTGTCAATTCTGCTTCTCCCTGGATGTCTTGGGCCAAATGTTGTCATCTTTGTAGAGGGATTACACCTCCAGGGTAATGTTAATCCTCTGCAGCTGCTGTCTAGCATGGGGCGGGCAGTGCTGGAGGCAAGGGAAATATTTATTTTGAGTTTTACCACTGGCCACCACCCAGGAAAACTGAGTGAGTACTGGGGACTTTGGCCACTTCTGCATGCAGGGAGAGCTGATCTTCCTGCCTTGCTGGTGCCTGTGGGAGAGAGGTAAGAGCTTGCCCTGGCAAGCTGCAAAATGGGACCACCAAACAAGATTTTATGTGGATTGTGCACCCCAAGAACTACCCTGGGATGCAGTGGAGAAAGTCTCAGAGCCACTGAGGTGAAATGTTGGATGCCAAGTTGTGCTGATGCAGACCTGCAGCCTGTCTGCTTCACCATCACCTGATGTGTTGCCCCTGCAGCCCCAGAAGTGCCATTCTTTGAGGTGAAGGGTCCAGCCCCTGGGCTGGGGGCTGCCCAGTGGGTGTGAGGGGAGGTGGTGAGCATGAGCAGCACATGCCTGTGCCAGGCTGTGTGGCTGGTGGGCACATCCCACCCAGAGTGGGGCTTAGCTGACACCAGCTCTTCCCCGCACAGCACCCAGAGCCTCAGTAGTGCCTGCAGCATGCAAAGGCAGCAGTTTAACCCATCCCAGGGCCCCGGTGATCTTCCCTCCATCCCCAGCCTTGTTTCCTCTGACCTTGAGCTGACCACTCTCTCCTCTCAGTATCCCAGCCCCAGTTCTTCCTCTGCACTGAGCTCGGCTTCCTCTCTGCTTTCCGGGTTCTCACCTCAGCAGTGCACAGGGAGGAGATCATGCCCTGGCTTGCAGAGGAAGAGGAGGATTCTCCTGAAATGGTGCCAACCAGGCAGTCAGAGCCCCTGCCAGCCCTGATCACCCCCTCACCTACCCACCCTTGGCACAGCAGGGCCTGGAGGACACTGAGCTCCCCCACGGTCTTTTCCAGGTCGGGCTTCTACAACCTATTTTTGGGAAGCTGGGAGCTGCCTAGTGGGAGTGGATCCTGGCAGGGCTGTCTGGTGCCTGCCATGGCCAAGCTCAGCCAGACTCACACTCCCCCTTATGCTCCCCAAAGCCCTGTCCCATATAGCAGGTGCTGGCCTGCCCTCCCTGGGGTCTCACATCCGTGTGTGGCCAGGATCGCTGACCATGCTGTGGGCAGGCAAGGCAGTGTGGGAGTGTCCAGCAAAGAGCCAGGGCGCTGCTGAAATGCCGGGCCTTTGTCTCCAGCAGGGTCCCTTACTGCTGTCCATGAGTGTTTCCAGATGGCCCTGGGCTCCTGGCACCAGCTCCACTGCAGCATCCGGGGAAAAGCGGGAAGGGGGTGGGAAGTGATGTCCCAGCTCACCAAACGTGGCAGCCTGGGCCTCTGCTTCCAGCACCCCTAATTCCCCCTGGGGAATTGCTCTCAGCTCCTGTTCCACCCCGAATCAGCACAGAGCTCCATCCCCTGCTGGATCCATCCTTTGGCCCTGGGCATCCTTGGCTGGCTCTGGCTTTCCCCATGAGCCATGCGTCTTTCCAGGTACCAGGCTTTTGGGTCCCCAGCCCCGCACCCCACTGAACCCTCAGCACCCCCAGGAGAGAGGGAAACACAAGCTGCCGTGGGAAATACATCTGTTGTCGGAAATGCATCTGCCATGGGAAGTGTATCCAGTGTGGGAAATGCATCTGCCGTGGGAAATGCATCTGCGCCTGCCTCTGGAGCAGTCTTTGTGGGGGTGGGGAGCTGCAAATCCCTCCTGCCTCGCCTTTTGGCCAGGTTCACAGCTTTTGGCAGCTCCTGGTACCAGTGTGGCCCCAGTTCAGGGCAGTCTGAGTGTCGGGCTGCCCCACAGCTCTCAGCCCAGCAGAGCTGTGGGTCCTCCCTCAGCTCTGGGGAAGATCAACACAAGCGCAAAGATGGGTGAAATGATCAAAACCAAACTGAAAGAAGTTAAAAGCCAAGGAATGTGACCCAGCACGGCCTGGCTGATGGAATACAACAGCCCAGAGCCACTTGGAGACCTTTTTCCACCCACCCCCTGATTCCTCAGGGGTTTTCTGTCCCTGATTTTGACTTCTTGCTTGGCTGCAGTGATGTGCTGAGTTGGAGCCAAGCATGTTTTCCAGGGAATCAGCTAATGGCTGAGAATCGCTGCCCAGGAGGCCAGGGCAGGGGATGGGTGACCCAGACCACAGGGTTCCCCCACCAGCACCGGGAAAGCACAAGAGCCAGTATCAGTCCTTCCCTTTTACAGTAATTAGTGGCTGACGAGTGGCCAGGCAGCTCAGGGTAATTCAGTGCTGGGAAGTGGCTGTAGCAGTCTTGGGCACTAAGCCAACAGCTCTGGGCCCTGGAGAAGCATGAGGAGAGCAGAAAGGCTCCAACCCTATGCATGAAGTGAGGGCTGGCATGGTGAGGATGGGAGTGTTAGAGCAGCTGGAGCACCAGGGTGAGGGGAGCAGGTCAGGGCTGTTACTGCTCCCTACACCAAGACAGAGGTGCCAGCCTCTGGGGAAAAAGGCAGGACACAGAGGCTGGCACAGTGCTGGCCCTGTCCTGCTGCAGTCTCGAGAGGCTGAAGGAAGCAAGGATGCTGGTTGGAGCTGACACCCACAAAGAGTTCCCCCAGCTCCACAGGGTTGTTCCCACAAGGATAGGTCAGACTCACACCATCCCCTTGCCCAGCATGGCACAGCTGGCCTCTCCACCAGTGCAGCAACTGCACCAGGCCTCTGGTGCCCACCCAAAGGCTGCCCCTGCAGCTCTAGAGCAAACCTGGCTCCAGCTGCCACTCCAGAAAGTATCACCTCACCAGCAGAGGCAGGGACACCACTATCTCCATCACAGCCTCTGCGGTTTGGCTTTCCTTCCCATCAAAGGCTGAGCAACATTTTTCCCCAGACAGAGCCAGTTTCTTACCCCTCAGGTCTAATCTTTCCCACTCCCATGATTATTTCCCTGATCTCTGCAGCAGTCATGACTCCTCCTGCTTTCCCCTGCTGAGACAGCAGCGGTGAGACAGGATATAGCCACCCCTTCTCCCCCCAGTGTGGGGACAGGGAGCTCTAGTACCCCATAAAGCAGCTCAAAGGAGGGTCCCCAGGCTGCCGCCGGCCCCTGCCCTAGGAAGGAGGCAGCTGCCCAGGGCTGAAGCTCGGTGCTGGCTGGGGGAGAACAAGGCACCCTGTGTTCCCAGCAAGGCCGTTGTCACTGGGGTGGGAGCTGCTGAAAGGCCGCTCTGTCCACTGGCGGGGGTGAGGGGCTGCTTTAGCTGACCCCGCCAGAATGGCAGTCCCAGGGCAGGGGCTGCTACAGGGACATCAGTGGCCATGCTGACCACCTCCTCACATCACCTCACCTGGCGCTCAGTTCCCTGGAGGTGCCAGGCAAGGTGGCCCCAAGACGAGCCCCCCCCCATTACCACAAAATCTGCCAGATCTTGCACAGGACACCCCCTACAGCAGGAAGGACAGCACCACTGCTCTCCACACACCCGACCTGTTTAATAGACATACAAGGCAGCCATGCCCACTGCCCTGCCCACAGGGCCATGTGCCCCAGGGCTTTGCCCCATGGCAGCAGCAGGGCCCAGCCTGAGCTGAGCCCCAGTGGGGTTGCAAAGGTAGTGTATTCCCAGCTCACGCTGTCTTTAGGCACCACATATCCCTGTATCCCCGCAGTTCAACAGGAAACACAGCCATGAGCTCAGCCCTCCCTTCCCCACCACTGCAGGTGGCATCGGCTGAGACCTGCCAGCTCACAGCACTTGTGAGCAGACCCCACCCTGCTCACCACCCCAGCCCCAGCGGGCTCACATGGAAGGAAGGGACCCTGCAGGGACCCCATGGCAGAAGCAGACACGTGATGGGTGGCAGCCCGAGGGTCACAGCTGGGGGGGATGCACAGGCAGGAGCAGGATGCCCTCCAGCCCCCCATGACCATCCCCGGTCCCAGCCCGGCTGCTCTGGAAGGGCTGGGGGGGTTGGGCATCCCCCCCTTTTCTGAGGCTGGAGCCATCAAGCAGCAATGGAGTAGAGGGGCCAAGGCCGTGGTGGGGAACAAGGAGAGGGGGGTGTCAGGTCCATCTTAGCACCATGGTGGCAGGGGCGGTTTGGGGAGGGAGCCAGGGTCAGACCCACTCCTGCAAGGAGCGCTTGCAGTACAAGAGCATTCGGGGCGCACCCTTCCTCTGCATCTGGACGATGACATAGATGAGGCCGAGGATGCAAAGCAGCAGCACCAGCAACACCAGCACCATGACCACACTCATGGTGCGTGTGTACTCATCGATCTGCACCACCACGTCCACGTCCCTGCCTGGCTCACCACCGACCTCGTTATAATCCTCATCTTCCTCTTCCTCTTCCTCCTCCTCACCTTCGGTCCGCCCATCCCCATCAGGATTGAAAGGGGGCCGGTCCACATCGGGCCAGCGGGGATTGGGATCTGGGACCAGCTCCATGTGACAACCCATGAAGTCCCGTAGAATGGATTTGGGATAACCTGGCTCTGTCTTGAGCCGCTCATTGTCAAATTTCCAGTACTTTGTGCCTCTGTAGAAGTAAGTGGAGGCTGGAAAAGAGAAGATGGAGTCAAGGGGTAAGTGGGTGGGCATGGGGCACCCTGCAGACGTCTAAGACAGCAAATTTTGCTCCAGAACTGGTGAAATCCTTCACAAAGGGCTTCACCACTGATCCCTGGACATCTTCCCAAACTCCATCCCACCTGGCCAGACCATCAAAGGGGTGACCCCATTCCCTGGCCCCCCCTTCCACCCACGCCTCTTCTCCTCTACTTACAGGCGTCCGGGCTGAGGAAAGCCCCCTTGGGCGAAGGAGGGATGCCCACCCAGACAGAGATCGGCTTCGGGTACCCAGGGTCCACTGAGCGCGTGTCCTCATTAAAGCGCCAGTATCTGGGGACGGAGGCAGTGAGCAGGTGACGAGCAGAGGGGTCCCTGCTGCCCAACACACCCTCCTCTGCCAGGGACCACAAGGCAACAGGGCAGGGAGCCACACTCACCTGTCCCCACGGAAGAAGAAGGTGTGTCCTGTGGGTTCCCACCAGACGGCTGTGTCGATGCCGTCATAGGGGATGCCCTGCCCATAGGTGACAAGGGGCTGTGGGTACCCAGGCTCCAGGTTGGCTTCTCGGAAGATCCAGTAGCGGTCACCTAGAGTGGGAGGAGATGGAGAAAGGGCATGAGACAGTACTGCCCAGCAGCCGTGTCAGGTGCACATGTGGATAGGGATGGGGGTAAATGCCTGTGGACATCCCAGCCCCTTGGAATCAGAAAGCAGCTCTGGCTGCTCAGGTGATCAGGATGGGATGATGCCAATCAGCATTCAGCAGCTTTGAGGGAAGAAGCCAGTAGCATCCCCTCTCCACCTCAGCCCTCCCATTCAGCTTCACTGCTCACCTTTAAAGAAGACGAACTTCCCGTCATGCCTCTCGTAGGCAGCATCAATGTCCCCAGGGAGGCCCCGCCAGAAGTGTCCAATGGGCATGGGGTAGTTGTCCAGCACCCGGTTATGCCGGACCCTCCAGAACCACCGGCCCTGGTGAGAAACAAGGTTGTTGTCAGAGGACAGGGAGGACACAGTCCCAGTGCTAAGCACCTTGCTTGGGGGTCCTCCCACCCAGGAACCAACCACTTCCCCAGGAAAGGGTCAGGAGAGGGTCTTGGCAGACACCTTGAACACAAACATCTCTCCACGTAGCACTGCCACCGTGTCGAAGTCCCCATCACAAATGTCAGGGCCATACTGGTCAGGTCGGTCTGGGCTGCCAGGTTTGGGGGGTCGTTCTGGTTTCCCTGGAGAGGGAGGTTTAGGGGGTCTCTCATCTGGCCTGCCAGGTCTCCGGGGTGTCACGGTGGGCAAAGGCTTGGTGGGCTGAGGGTGCCCATCTGCAGTACCTGGATCAGGCGGGCAAGAGAAGGGATGTGGTGATGCAAACTAGCAGTATCACAGTTCCCCCATGCACATGCCCAGCATTCCACTTCTGGGCTGGTCCCCCACCCATCTTCTTACCGTAGAGCTGCTGGATGCCCTTGAGGTCATCCTCGGGCAGCTGGAAGTTCTCTGTGTCCATCCACTGGTAGAAGGGAGCCATGATAGCGCTGGGGTTGCTGGAGTGCTCCAAACCCAACGAGTGCCCCAGCTCGTGCACAGCCACCAGGAAAAGGTTGTTCCCTGCATGGAGAGATACCATCAGTAAGAGGGGGTGGAGGACATGATGCATGCGGTGAGTCCTTGGACTCAGCACCGTGCAACAAGGGTGCTCCAGTGGGAGCTGCCTGCACCACCCATGGTGAAGCTGCTCTCTCCACCACTCCTGCCCATACCAGTGCATCCCCTCTCCCTCAAGCCCAGGAAGCCTGGTCACCTTCACCACCTCCTTGGCCCTCAACTCACCAGACACATCTGCATTCTCCAGCGTCCAAGGCTCATCCAGGTCGAAATGCGTGTCCCCCCCCATGCCAGGGCCAGGAAAATAGGCATGAGCCAAAAATCCCCCAAGGCCATCAAAGGGGGAGCTGTCTCCATGAAAGCCAGAGGCAAAGAGCACCATGATGTCAGCCTCCTTCTTCCTCTTCTGCCGGATGTCCTCATAGGCCACTTCCCGGAAAACCAGCGGCGTGGCTTGCTCCCACACCCGGAAAGCTCGTCGGACAGCCTCATATGAGTTGTACCGACCCAGCTTCTCCGTGTAGTTTTGGATGCTGGGGATACAGAACTCACTAGGAATGGCCTAGGGCAGCATTCCCTCCACACGGGACCCATGGCTCTCCATGGGCTGGGGGGTGGGAAGCCCTGGCAATGCTGAGTACCTGAAGGTGAGGTGGCTCTGGCTCCAGCGCCGCCCCGTCAGTGCGTACCGCTTCCGCCGCATGTTGGACTTCATCCGTGCCCCAAACTGGTCTGGGACCCCACAGCGGGGACGTTTCATCCACCTGCAAGGACATCGAGTCAGGGCTCAGCCCACCGCAGCCAAGGTCCCCAAGGGGTTACAGCAACTACAAACAGTGAGGAAGGTGGCCAGACTGCAGGGGGACAGCCCCCAAAGAGAAGAGATGCAGATCCCAAGGGAGACAGCACCCACATTTCCGGGTGTAGGCACAGCTCCAGGGCTGGTAAGAAAAGCCACAGACCTCGGGAGTGGAGGTGCTGTCTGCTAGAGCAGAGGACATGGAGAAACTCACGCCTTGGTCTCCTCATCCAGGACGCCAGTGACGGTGATGCCGTAAAACTTCTGCATCTCGGCAAGGGCTGAGGAGAAGGTCTGAGCCGAGCGCATGGTGGACATCCGCCGGCTGGGCTGCGGCAGGTATCCATAGAGCCGCAGCCATGCCTGCACCGGGAGAGCTGAGTGTCAGCCCACGGCAGGGAACAGCCCCCATGGGGAACCTGGAGCTCCCTGAGGCCCCAGCAAGGAAGGATCCATCCCCCTGCCCGATCCTACCCCAGCCCTGTGTCCCTTGACAGGGGTCTGTGCCAGCTGGCAGGGGCAAATGCCAGCCTCGGTCAGGCAGCAGGGCACACACCCCCACCCTGCCCTGCACAGCGAGGGGATCCAGTGCTCTTGGGGGGCTGCTGCCAGATGCCTTGACCCCAGGGAGAAGGCAGCTGGCAGTGGTCCAGCCCTCCTGCAGTCTGCCCGTCCCCATCCTCCTCCGGAGGTGTCCGCTGGGAGCTGCAGACGGATGTGGGGTCAGGGCCCCCCCGCAGTCCAAGCCCCCCACCCTGGCCTGCACCCACAAAGGGGCTTCTGTCGTGTGGGGCCGCAGCCCCTGGGCGGGGGGCAGGGGGGTGCTGGGGCGCGCCGGGGCGCTTCCTTCCTACCCCAGCCTCCGCCTCCTCTTGTCTGCTTTAATTGCAATTTCTTTTTATCTTTGTTATTACTCTTTTTTAACTGCCTTTTTCTTTTTTTTTTTAATTTTCATTTTCTAAATTTTAGGGAGTTTCCTTTTAATGTTTGAAACTTTTTTCTAAATTCCTTCCAATTCTTATTCCAAGTCTTTTTCCCTTCCCAAGTCTTCTTTTCCAGGTTCTCCAGTTCTTTTCCTATCTAATCCTTTTCCTATATTTTTTCCCAAAAATGGTTTAACGCTTTAATTTTCAAAACACGTTACATCTATTAATCCCGCACCCTGCTCTGCCCAGACAGGGTGGCGGAGAGCACAGACTCGATTTATCAAAAGCCCTTTCACCCCCTCCCCCGCTGGGCACAAAGCGCTTCCTCTCGCCCGCCCCGCGCCCACTGGGGCAACCCGGACCACCCCGATCCCCGCCCCGCCTGCACCTGCGCCCGCCGGCGCTGCCCCGCCCGCCGCAGGTGCAGGTGTGCCGGGCAGGGCTGTGGGGATCCCCCGGCGCCCCCCGCTCACCTCGGCGTTGATCTCGTCGCCCGCCGCCCCCACCAGCAGCACCAGCAGCACCACGAGCGGCGGGAGGCGCCCGCCCGCCCGCCAGGGGGCGCCGCCTGCCCCTGCCATTCCGCGCCGCCGCCGGTTCGCGGCTGCCCCCGGGCCGGGCCGGGCCGCGCCGAGCGCGGCGGTGTCCGAGCTACGCCGCCCTCATGGCCCGCCGGGGCCGAGCCAACGCGGGGGGCTGCGCACGGTGCATGGGCGGCGCTGCCAGGCGCGGCCCGTCGCCTCCCGGCCCGCCTTTGTGCGTGAGGTCAGGACGGCGGCGCACGGCACATGGGCGGCCGGCGCGGCACGGCTCGGCTTGGCTCGGGTCGCCTCGGCTCTCCCGCCCTGCCAACAGCCAGGAGCACTGGAGCGGGTGGCGGAAAGCGGGCGCGGCGGGAGCGGCGCGGGAGCGGGCGGGGCGGGGCCGAGGGGCGGGGCCGACGGAGGGGGGCGGGGGTCAGTGGAAGGGGCGGGGTCATCGCTGCCTCCCCTTCCCCCGCCGCGACCCCCGTCCCACGTGTGCGGGGGAGGAATCAAACCGCGACCTCCCTCCCAGACCCACGATCGCTCCCACCCGTGTACGAGCCTCAAGCGGGCGACTAGCCCAGGCTCTGCCGCCCACCACCGCCTTTTAGGGCTCCCCCGGCAGCCGCCCCATTCCCGGACTTTGTCCCCACAGCCCTTGCCCCTGTCCTGGGGGTCCCTGACACCCACCGGGGTTACACAACCAGGTGCTGTGCCAGCCCCTGCATGGGGGAGGGCGGGTTATGCATTAACCCGGGAGAAACCGGTCATACCAGAGCCAGTTTCACTGGAAGTCCCCAGGGGCTAAACATATCTCTATATTTGTTTATCCTTCCCCAGAAGAAAACTTGGGGTATAATCACACGTCTTATCATGCAGATTTCCCATCCCGGAAACTAACTGGCTACAGACTTAACAGATTTTTGTTAAGGATTTTGAAAGGCAGCTCTCCCACAGACACAAGTTGAGGCTGTGCTGAGGATGCTCCCACAGACAGAAAGCCACTGTGTCTGCCAGGACAGGCTGCACTGAGCTCACAGGAGCGCAGGCATTGCCTCACGGGAAGCCTGCAGGAGTTGGGGATCTCTCAAAGGGAACAGCTGAAATACACCACAGACACAATTTTATGACATGATGAGATAGATTTTTACTGTTCAGAAATCCTGGACAGACATGGAATAAGATTCAGGGCAGCACATCGACATATTGCTGTGAACATCTGAAGGTTACAGCTGACCTCCTCACAAGAACAAAAGGATTAAAAAAGGAGCTTTTCCCACGGGACAATGTGCAGCCTACAGTCCCATGGGTCATCCTGGCACCCACACTGCTGATCCCACTGGGAGAAAACCTGCAGCCTGAGCAGAAGCTGCCACCCCCTTGAGTCACCGTGGGCATTGCCCTCCCAGCTCAGGCAAACGCTGACACTGCCCGCTCTAGGGCTCACCCACACCTAGCTGCAAGCTCTTGTTGTTTGGCAAAAGGATCAGACACTGAATTATCTACAGAGGCAACAGCAGTGCAAGAGGGACACAACATGACTCAGGAGCTTGTCCAAGCTGGCTTGCAAGATGCTCTGGTGAGAGAATCCAGCTCAGTGTCCTTGCCTCTTGCTACTAAAAGCCTGCTCAGAGCATCCTGACAATCTGGCAGTGCGGCTTCCCACCATGCAAGACACTCTCCCTTTAGCAACAGCGTCCCACGCTACCTTCTTCCTCTTTCCCATAAGGCATCTATGGCTTCTATAAAGATTTTTGTTTTTAAAAAAAGCAGCAAAATTAGTGACCGTGGGATATCTGGAACCACCGGTGCTGACGGCAGCACATAGAGCTGCAAGGATGAAATCTGCTACAAACACACATTTTTTCAGTCAGCAAGTCGAACTTGGAAGTGGCTTGAGGCCACAAACACCCCAGAGATGCTGAGCAGGCAAGAAGAGCATGGGAGGTGCGTGACAGTCCATGCTACTCAGAGCTGTGCTGGAGAACAGTCTTTGATCGACCATCAGGCTCTTCGAGGCTCTGAAATGCACAGCCCCACCAGATCCTACCTCAAGGGGAAGGAGAAGTACTTGTTTCCCGATTTGCAGCGGATTTGCTCCCATTGGACACGCAGCAGGAGTGCCGAGTCCTCAAACTCATCCACAATGTCCTGGAAAACAGATGCAGGAATCAGTACCAGGAGGGCGGATCTACCAAAGGATGAAGACAGCAGCCCCCTCCCTGAACCATGTCAGAGATAAGTCCATTTGCAGCTGGAAGACCCTGACTTCCCTCTGTACAGTGATTTCACTCATGCTCCCCCCAAAAGATTTTCTTCTTTCAATCCAGTGAAGTTTGTGTTGCTCGCTGGAGAGAATTTCCCACTCTCCACCCTCAGCAGGGAGATGTGCCCTTCCCCTGCTCTCCACACTGCGTAGGGACACACCTGGAGCTCCTGCAGACACTGCCCCTCCAACTTGCTAGACAGGTCTCCAACACACCAGGCCAAGCTGATGTGGAATGACGGATCCTGAAGACAAAACAGGGATCAGAATGTGAGGGTTAAAGGAGGCTTTGTTTGACATATGGAACCACAGTGGGAGATCTGGTGTGATGCTGTCCTGTCTGGAATCACAAAGATTGGAGGATCCCAAAGCTAGGAGTCCCCTCTGCCAACATAACAGCTGCAGAGCTGACACAGACAGTGCGGGAGGTGAGGGGAGCCCTGGACTTCCCACCCCAGCCTTTCTGGACAGCAGGTGGCAAAGGTGCCTGGTTCCCAGTCTCTTTGTTCTCAACTTTGCAGCAGCTTTTCCAGCTCCACAGGTAGATGGGTTACTTCATAACCCACACAAGCTCGCTGGTCAGCAATGGAGACAGACAAATCAGGGTTTGGTTCTTCAAAATCCCAAACCTGTCCCCAAAGCTAGCACCAAGCAAAAAGACTGGACTGATGGCCAAGAAAGCTGCAAAGGCAAAGGCACAAGCATCACACTCAGTCCCACAGTGCCCATTCTATCCTAGGACAACCCTGCTTCCAAGTACAGCGGGGCAATGACTGCAACTTACACTCTGGCTACTGTTTATTGGTGTGAACATCTCTCACAGAACCAGTCGGCATGTCCAGACTGGTACGGAGGTAAACGGGGAAACGCCTCACCTTGTAGAATGTGGGAAGGTCAAATTCCTCTAGAACTCTGTCCACCTCTGAGACCAGCTCCAGCAGCTGGAAATGCCCAGCAGAGACCTCCAAGCCAATAAAGGTCCTTAGAGAAAGACAAGGAAAGACAACAAGCACCCTTTCACACTGCACTAAGCACAGCCATAAGCACACTTGGCCCTGCATTCCTACCAGGCAAATTCCCTACTCCCTAGATGAACATTTAAGGAATGACAGGTTTAAGCATCCAGGAATGCTGATCTGTATTCTGAAAAAAAATGGAAATAAAGATGTGGTAGCAAGGAGAAGCAGGACTGGATGATAAACCATGTAGATTTACTAGATTCACCCAGCACCTTTTGGGACATGACCACTCAATTTTTCTGGCACTGGATGAGAATTTCAGCAGAGTGCCATGCCCATGCATGAGCTGTATTAAAAAAGTGGAAGTTGCTGGAGAGGTTTTACGGTGGGAGAGAAAGCAGGGAATGGGAAGTACCAAGCTGGATATATGTGACAAAAAGGCACCTCCTCAAGGACTGTTGGGATGACACTTTCTAGAGTCACTATTTCTTCCCCTCCAGGAGCGAAGTGGAAAATTCAAGTCTCATCCAGGTTCCAATATCCACTTCATCCCACCCATGACTATCATGGGCTGCCTTTGCCACTAGATTCAGCAACTTTTCACAATTTTAATCATCTTTGCTTTGACGTTTAAACTACTTAATTGCTTTCAATTGGAATCAGGCTTCTGAGCTGATGCCCAGGAGAATTAGCACCATCTCAGCTATTTCTCTCCAGTTCTTGGAAGGTCTGCACTACAATTTCATGACTGGCACTGGTGCCAAAAGAGGTGGTCCCAGCTCTGCTCACCCCAGGCTGCACAAACTGACACCAGGGCCTGCAAAGCCACTGAACAAACCAGATGGGAGATGGCAGCAAACACAGCTGCCTCCCTCAGCTGCTGGGAAACCATAGCACCAGCCTAACCACAGCAGAAAAGCCTGCCTCAGGACATGGTGTGAACAACTCCTCTCTTCAGAAGGCTGAAATTCTGCAGCCTGAGGTACACCTACTGCTAATGAGGCCACAGACTGACAGAGAAGCAGTGCTGAAGCTAAAAATTTGTACATGGGGCTGGGGAAAGGTGTGAAACTTCTGGAGGTGAGCTGATCACACAGTGCATTGCCACATGGTTCAGCCTGGTCACCACGGGACTGGCAGGGTGACACTTCCCATCCACCTAGCACCTTGCCCAGCCTTCTCCTGGGTGAGACAGGTAGGCTGCTCTGCTGTGTGCTCACCTGGTTTTGTTGTGGTTGGTGTAAACCTTCACTTGGTCAGCCACACAGAAGAACCTGAAATAAGAAAGATCCTATTTCAGCTGGTAGGGGGAAAAAAAGGAAAAAGCAGAAGATGAGGAGCAGGGCAGGAATTCTACCAAGTTGTGAAAAGATACAGGCAAATGTGTGGTGCAATTGAACTGGTGCACTCAGAACTCTGGGCTCAAATTAATGAATGCCTCTCCTGTTTCCAGCCGTCCAAAGCCTGGACAGCGACAGAAGGCCTGAAGCAGCCAATGCTCAGTAGGCACCTGAACCAGATGTAACCAACAAAACCATGCATGGTTTAGAGGATGGTGCAGCTCTGGCCTGATCCTTGAAAGCCAAAACGCGATTCGTCAGGTTTTGCCTGACCCCAAGGCAGGGAGGAACACTCCCCACAGCTTTACTGGTATGCCAGCACCAGCTACAAAGGACGCCTTAGGGTGTGGATGCTGGTGAAACACAGACACCGAGGGCAGGGGAGGGATGTGAGGAGCGCTCTCCAGGGGCTCCGCCGAACCCACCTGTGGAAGGTGGCCAGGCGCTCCCGGAGGGATCGGACAAAGGGGTCTATCCAGTGGTAGCGCAGCACCACGCACTGCGAGAGGCTCAGGTGAAACTCCTCCATGGCAGCCACGGAGGGGACGTAGGTGCGAGCGCGGGACACCAGGAGCTCCAGCAGCTCCAGGAATTCTTCCTGGGCCACATCTGCGGGGCAGGGCCGTGAGAGGAGCACCAGCCGTGGAGTCCCGGGCGGGCTTCACCCCGCCAACCCCTTCGGTCCCCGCCCGGTCCCGGTACCTACAGGGCAGGTACACGTGCGTGGCCCAGTTGCCGCGCTCGTGGGGGAAGCCGCGGACGCGGCCGCCGTGCCGGGCGCTGTCATCGCTCACGACCTCCTCCGGGTCCGGGTCTCCCGGCAGACCGGCAGGGACGGGCAGGCGGGGGTGGCCGGCGCTGCGGGGCCGGAGCGGGGCGGTGAGAACGAGGAGGACGAGGAAGAAGACGAGGAGGAAGACCGCGCGCTCCCGCCGCCTCCCGCGCGCTCCCGCTGTCTCCCCGCACCCACCTGGCCCCGCGGGGCCCCTGCGCGCTGCCGCTCCGTCCCCCCCTTTCCTCCTCCTCCTCCTGCTCGTCCTCCTCGGAGCTGCTGTACCCGACCAGCCCCGCGCTCATGGCCGCCGAACCCCGCCAGGCCCCCCCGGCTCCCGGTGGCGGCGGGGCCGCAGTTGCCGGCGCGGCCCGGCAGGGGGCAGCACCCGCCGCGGCCGCCCCGCCTTCTCCGCCGCCGCGGCCGCCCCGGCCCGCTCGGCTCCCGCCCGCCGCTCCCTTCCCTCTCTCTCTCCCTCCCTCCCTCCCTCCCTCCCTGCCTGCCTGCCTGCCTGCCTGCCTCCTTCCCTCCCTCCCTCCCGGCTCCCGCCTCCACGCCAGCGCGGGGCTCGGGCGCACCGCGCAGGCCGCGGTCCCGCCGCCGGCGAGGCCTCCTCCCGCCGCAGGTGAGCGGCCCGGCCGCCGCCGCCCTTTGTGTGCGCGCCTCGCCGGGGCAGGGGCGGCCCCGTGCGGGCAGGGACCCCTCTACACCCGACCCGACCGCGGGGCCTCCCGGAGCGGCGGCGGCCGCCGCGAAGGCCCCGGGGCGCTGTCCCCGCGCTGCCGGCGGAGCCGCCGATGGGGAGCGGCGGGCGGCGGGCCGGGCTTGGCCGCGGGCAGCGGCGGCGGCGGGGGCTGATGGCCTGCGAGCTCCGCGGCCGCCCCCGCGCCCCGCGGCCCTGAGGCGGCCCCGGCCTGGCGGGAGCGGACCGGGGCATGCCGACCAGGCCGCCTCGCCAGTTTGAAAGTACCTCTGCGCTCCCCACCGCGCTCCCTAAATGGTTGTCTCTTCCCACCTCCCACGGAGGGATGAGTTAGGCTGGAGCTGGCGCCGACGCGGGTCCCCGCGCAGAGCCCTCGGTAAGCCAAGGTTGGTATCGCTCTGCCCTGCGTGGAGCAGGCGCTTCCCTGCCCCTTGGGCCGGGATGCCGCGCCGGTGGGTCCATCTCGCCACGGTTCGCGGTGTCGGGGGAAGGGGGGGGCGGGCGGGCTGGGCTGTGCTGAAGTTTGGTGTCGCGCCGAGTTCGGGTGCCGGTACCGTCAGTGCCAGCCCTCCCTTCGTGCCGGCGGTCAAGGTGATCTCTCCAGGAGAAGGAGGCGATCCTGCGTGCCAGCAAAGCTGCGGTGGAGCCTTTGGGCATTTTAGTGTCGTAACTGTGCTGGAGGACAAAGTAGTGCAGTGTCCCCCTAGGCAGAGGCGGGTCCAGCGCTCCCCAAGCAGTGGGTCATGATCCAGTCTCATCTGTGTGCTGGAGGAGGTGGGGATGCTGGGAATTGAGGTTCTCTGGTGTTCTTTATTGCTTAGTTTTAAACATAACCTGGAAGACCAGGGATTTCCTTACCCTGAGGGCAGGTGGTTTGATAAAGACACAAGTGTACTCCTTTTAGTTTGGGGGCTTAAGGCACAGGTGTGTCAACTGCTGCTGCTTGCCAGGGCCTGCACCTTTCTTCTCTTTTGAGCTGTGTTGGCACTGCTGCTGTCTGCTGCTCGCTGATGGGTTTTACTGTTCCCTGAGTTGTTGCCAGGTCTTACTGGACATCTCTAGAAAGATGAACTTTTCCGTGCTCACAATCCCAGTGATACTGTGTAGCAACACTAGGCAGCAGCTCTGGCTTAGGTTGTTTGGCTTCAGTGTACTTTTATTCCATGGTTTGGTAGGAGGTTCAGCCAAGACGTTGCTTTAACTTTTCTTTTATCTTCACAGAGTGATCCGTGTGGGTTCTGTGTTCTGTCTGTGGGTAGGATAACACAGAGGTCAAACTGTGTCCTGATCATTCTGGTTCTTGCCAGTCTACAAGCGCTGCCCAGAGAGGGGTGAATGTGTTGCATACATCCCCTGGGTGATGAACCTGATATCCAAGCTGCAGGAAGAGCAGAACTGCTTCAAAAGGCTGTTGCAACTGGGATGGAATCAGATTGGGATCTACCTTGACACCTCTAAATCTAACCCAGTAGCTTCTTAATTGCACAGTGTTTGGTGCACAGTCTGGGCAGAGAGACTCATGTTCTTGGGCAGCGCCCCAGCGGAGCTGGGAGAACCAGTGACCCACAGCATACAGGGTAAGTCTGAGCTGACCAGGCCCTGGGCAGTTGTGCTGCCTCTCATGAGAGCACAACATCCAAACTGTGGCCAGGCAGATCCCAACCGTTTCCAGGCTGAGCACACCTTGTCCCAGGCCCTTCGTGCAGCAGCAAGGGTGGCTCTGGTTCTGGTTAGCTCCCCCACACTGGCTTCCTGGTAGCTTTGCAGGGACACCAGAGAGTTTTCAAAGAGAGACAAGGGGGGAGGTTGATAGAGGTTGTCTTTCCTCCAAGACCTGACATGAGCTGTCTTCTTTCTTTCAGAGAGAGCTGCTCCCTGGACTGCTTGCTGTGCCCTTTCCAAATGTAAGCACATTGCAGTCAGCACGGAGAAGGACCTCTTATTTTCAAGGCACTTACCTCTGCCTCCTGTTCTTTTGTCCAAAAAAAGAAAAAGCCAAACCAAATCAGTCCAGAAAGAACTTGTGCTGATCTAAGGAGGAGGCTCTGGAGTCACTTCTTTGGTTCCTAAGATCCTCACTGTGGGCTGGAGTTTCTGTCCTCGACTTCAGGGGATCAGCTACAGGGAATCAGGATCTTGGAATCTTTTGATTTTGGTTTTACTTGAACCCTTTCAACCGGGAAGCTGAAGCTATCACTGCTAAAATCCCATTTTTTTTTCCCAAGCATGTCAGAAAGCTGGCAGCAGCAACAGCAGCAACAACAGCAGCCACCACCACCACAGCAGCACCACGCTGGGGCAGCCGCCCTCCCAGAGCACTCCATCCCACCAAGCACTGCTGACAACCCCTTGGGCTGCGCTGTCTACGGCATCCTGCTCCAGCCAGACCCTGGACTGCAGCACCACCAGCACCCACCCATCCAGGCTGGTGACCCATCCCACAAATGCGGTGTGTGTGGACATGACCTCACTCACCTCTCTAACCCCCATGAGCATCAGTGCTTGCCAGGCCATGACCGCTCTTTCCAGTGTACCCAGTGCCTGAAGATCTTCCACCAGGCCACAGACCTCCTTGAACATCAGTGCATCCAGGTGGAGCAGAAGCCTTTTGTGTGTGGGGTCTGCAAGATGGGCTTCTCCCTCCTGACGTCGCTGGCACAGCACCACAATGTCCACAATGGCAATGCCATGAAGTGCTCTATCTGTGAGAAGACCTACAAGCCTCCTGAGCTAGAGCATTCGCAGCCTCTCGACCCCTCGGAGAAGCCCTACAGCTGCTCCATCTGTCAGAAAACCTTCAAGCACCTCTCGGAGCTGTCCCGGCATGAGCGCATCCACACAGGTGAGAAGCCATACAAGTGCACGCTGTGTGACAAGAGCTTCAGCCAGTCATCCCACCTGGTGCACCACAAACGGACACACAGCTCGGAGCGGCCCTACAAGTGCACGGTGTGCGAGAAGACCTTCAAGCACCGCTCCCACCTGGTGCGCCACATGTACGCGCACTCAGGGGAGCACCTCTTCAAGTGCAACGTCTGTGAGCTGCACTTCAAGGAGTCCTCGGAGCTGCTGCAGCACCCCTGCACACCCAGTGGGGAGCGGCCCTTCCGCTGTGGGGAGTGCCAGAAGGCCTTCAAGCGCCCCTCGGACCTGCGGCAGCACGAGCGCACACACAGCGAGGAGAGGCCCTTCAAGTGTGACCTCTGCCAGATGAGCTTCAAGCAGCAGTACGCGCTCATGCGCCACCGCCGCACGCACAAGGCTGAGGAGCCCTTCAAGTGCAACCTGTGTGAGAAGGGCTTTGTGCAGCCTTCGCACTTAGTGTACCACCAGCACGTGCATGGCATAGAAAACCTCTTCAAGTGCAACGTGTGCCAGAAAGGGTTCAACCAGTCCTCAGAACTGCTGCGGCACAAGTGTGTGCAGAATGCGGAGCGGCCATTCAAGTGTGCGGTGTGCAACAAGTCCTACAAGCGGGCCTCGGCTCTGCAGAAGCACCAGCTGGCCCACTGCGCCGAGAAGCCGCTCAAGTGCACACTCTGCGAGAGACGTTTCTTCTCCTCCTCAGAGTTTGTGCAGCACCGCTGCGACCCAGCCCGCGAGAAACCCCTCAAGTGCCCCGACTGTGAAAAGCGGTTCAAGTATGCCTCGGACCTGCAGCGCCACCGGCGCGTGCACACGGGCGAGAAGCCCTACAAGTGCTCCTCCTGTGAGAAGGCCTTCAAGCAGCGCGAGCACCTCAACAAGCACCACAGTGTGCACGCCCGGGAGCAGCAGTACAAGTGCATGTGGTGTGGGGAACGGTTCCTGGACTTGGGCCTGCTGCAGGAGCACAGCGTCCAGCACACAGCTGAGGGCGCCTACCAGGTGGCTGCTTGCTTGCCCTGAGCCTCCCATCCCGCAGCAGCTTTCAGCTTGCATGGGACACTCCTGAGACTCAGCCTTCCCTTCCCTCTCTTTGGTTGTAGGCAACCTCCAGGGAGCATGGGGGAAAGGGGAGGTATGGTGTGTGGGCAGGTAACCTTCTCTGGCCTCTGTGGCTGATGTCACCTGTATTGAAGTGGCAACAAGGCGATGTGAACATCTTGAAGGGGTGGAAAGGAAAGGAGGGAGGTGGAGAGAGGAAGTGATGCCTGGTGTTCCCTGGACTGTAGTTCATGCTGTACCTGCAGTTCCAGGTTCAGAAGCTCAGCTGCCCACTGCAGGCACCAGCCCCTTCATGTGCAGCCCTTTTCCCCTGCCCTGCTTGGTGGGGTCGGTGGGGAGGGATGGGTGACTCTCCTGTTGGAGAGGGCTTAGGAGCAAAGCAGAGCCAGTGCTCCCTTCTCCTGGGGTGTGCTGGTTGGCACAGAAGTAGCAGGTTTCTGCTGCTGGGATCTCCCACCTTTCTTGGTCCAAGCTCAGTTGAAGGCACCATTTCAGATCGTTAGTGTTGATTGACTGCCTCAACCTCCCCTGCTCTCCCTCCTTCTAGAGTGTTGAAAGGGAAAAGCCATGGGGCTGCACAGCTCCAAAAAGCACTTTGGCATTGCTGCTTTTGCAGTTGCTGGCTGTCACACTCTGCAAGGATTCTGAGGGAGCCTGTCCACCCCCTGTCCCTGCCAGCTGCACAGGGAGCTATAGCAAGTGCTGCACTGCTACTAGAGAGCATGGCAAGGAGCACTGGCACAGGCTGCCCAGGAGGTCACGAGTTCTGCCTCTCTGGAGACATTTAAAACCAACCTGGACATATTCCCACGTAACCTGCTTCAGGTGACCCTGCCTTGGCAGGGGCATTGGACTAGATCTCCAGAGGTCCCTTCCAACCCTAACGATTCTGTGAGAGCACCGATGCCCTGCTCCCAGCAAAGAGCCTGGCATTTAAGAGCTGCTTCCTGAGGGACCTAGCTCTCCTGCCCAGACTTGCCCCCAGACCCCTTGAACATCCCTTGGGCTGTTAGTGGTACCTCCAGAAGGGTCAGGCAAAGGGCCATCCCAGCAGCTCCAACACTAATGGGTGAGATGAACACTACTAATAACCTACAACTGCAGAGGTGTTGCCATCACTGACAATAACCCACAGAGTGTGCTGGAGGCTTGGTGTCTGATTTGCTGGGGAAACCAGAGCGAGGCAGGAGAATCCTTTCTGGCCTGCAGGCTTGGCTCCACAGGGAGGGCAAGGTTAGCAGTGGGTAAAGGAGGAGTGTATTCTTTCCCCCTCTTTTGGGAGTCCTGTTTTACCCCTTTAAACTTTCTTTACCTCTTCTGTATTTTTCAGGTTTGCACACTTCTTGTAAACATCACTTAAAAATAAATCTCCCATAGCAAGGTTGATGCAGCCTCAGGTGTTTTCCTCTGCAGGAATTTGCTGGCTTCTCATGAGTAAGAGATCCATTACATGCCAGTTAGACCCCTTCAATGCTGAAGATGTGCTTACTAGGTTGCCAACCAGCCTTCCCCTCTTTGTCTTTGGAGATACTAAGATGTTAAGTATCTGTTTGTAGAGATGCCGAAGTCCTGACTGGATGTTGTCCCAGACAACCTGCTGTAGCTGACCCTGAGCAACCAGGGAGTTGGACCTGATGATCTTCAAAGGTCCCTGCCAGCCGCAACTCTTCTGTAATCTTGGCTTGCCCTGAGCCTCCCATCCCGCAGCAGCTTTCAGCTGTGATGAGCTGCAAGTTGTGAACAACATCCAGTGAGTCACCCATGTGCTGCACAAGTGATTAGGATGAATTTAATAAATGTCCATGGCAAGCATGGACAGATTATCCTTGCAGAGAGAGTTGGACTGGGCCTGTGGGGAGGATACTCATCTAAAAGGTGGAGAAAGGCTTTAGTTTCTGTTTCCAACACAGTGAGGGAGAATGAGATGCATTTTCAGGGTCTGGGACAGTGCAGTGACAGGTCAGGCCCTGGGGCTGAGTCTTTGTCATGTGCAGCTTTAAGGAGGTTAAAGCAGACTTTGCGCTCTGCTGCCCAAGGAAGAGGGACTGATGATGGTTATTTTACTTCATGCTGCCTCAGAGATGTAGAACTTCGACCAAGTTTTCCATCTGTGTTTCTTTTTTCTCTCTTTTTTTATTTTGCCTTTTTTTAAAAGCAGTTTGTTAAAATTCATTAAAAATACTGTATAGTTTAACAACATACTGGATCTTTAAAAAAAAAGATGTGATAACTCGGATTTTTAAAGAGCTCTTTGGTTCTAGGTGACTGCTTTTTGCTGTTTAATATGTAGTAAGTTCAGTGTATGCTTTACTGTAGGAGTAAAAGAAAGTTCAAACCATGGAAGGCTAATCCTGTCTTTGCTGAAGGGCTTGGTGGTGATGGAGGCTGCAAATAGGGGACCAGATGGGGGGTGTGGCATCCCCCTGGACCCTTGATCTGTTCTTGCTTTGGGCCATGGTTCACTCTGCTCTTGTCTGCAGCAGCAGCCACAGGTTCCACAGAGCCAGGAGTTCTGAGTCACCCTGACCACCTGAGCACAGCACTGGCATCCAGGATCAGTGCCCAGGACTCCGAGCTTGCAGGAGGAGTGGGTGGAATGGCAGTGGCTGCAGCCTCTGTAGACTTTTGTGGCTGTGTGGTTTCTTTCTGAGGCAGCTGCTGACTTGGGGAGGGTTTGGAGTAATCATTAGCATGGTTCCTGGCTGGTTGTGCTCTTCTCTCTTCCCTCCCCAGGGTTCCCGGGAGCTGCCTGAGTGACTGCCTAGTTTTTGGACACTGAAGGGTGGTGCTGGGCCCCTGACACAGCTTCACACCATGTGCTGGCCACAGAGCTGCGAGATCCTGTCCCCTTGGTATCAGCTGGGTATAGGGACTGCTGGGGAGCGTTTCCCTTCTAGTGAGCAGCTGGGAAGGCCCGGGTGTCCCAGTTAGAAGCTCTAGTTCTGCTTAGGACATGGCAACAGCCAAGCAGTGTCCCAGGCAGAGAGACTTACCAGAGAGGGGATACTGTGGGAGCTTGACAGGGACAAGGCCACACCCAAGCCTTCAGCCGGTGTCTCTTAGTAGGTGCTTCCAGGTTCAAAAACATCTTGGTGTATCATTAGAACATCATTAGTAGGTCTGGCTGTGAGCCCATGGTGACTTGGTCTTTCTATCTTATTTGCTGCCCTGCAACAGCCCAAATCCAGTAGAAGCCCATGAAGGCTTCAGCTGCCAGACCTTGGGGCTGGAGGCTGAAGGACCTGTCCAGAGCAGGCAGCTGAGCAGCCCCAAGAGCCTCAGGTGTATTTTCACAGGAGCATTTTCGAGTTGGAAGCAGCAGTGTTGTGTACAGGTGGGCTGGGGGAGTGGGTTGATCTCTGTTGCTGTGCCTTTAGGTCATGTTTTTTACCATGAGGTGAGAAGTGATGCAAGTAGCAGGAGGCACATGAGTGTCAGGAGCATGGTGCTTTGCCGGGAGGCAGGGGCTGGCCTGGGAGCCAGTGTCCCTGGGGCATGACAGTGCAAAGGGCTCTCTGCTAACTGCTAGTGTTTCCTTTTCAAACCAAAGAGCAGTTGTGGCCAAAGCCTCTCAGGAGTAAAATATATTTCTACCCTATACCTGTGTTGCACTCCATTTCTGACATTTCTTTCAAGTGTCATTCAGGCTTCTTCACTTGGCCTCTCACATCCCTCACTGCGCTGCACACCCAAAAGGGTTGCTGTGCTGGAGCTGGTATTGCATCAGCCTCCTGACAAGTGCTTGTGCCTGGCTTCAAGACCTGGTTGTCAGACCCACTGAGGACTCTGTGTAGGGCTGGGTAGTGGAGGGTCCCTGCTGAAGGGTGGTTCTCTTTGGCAGGCAGCCTCAGCATAAGGTGCTGCTGGGAAGGCAGCAGGGAGGGTTAGGCTGGGCAGAGGTGAGGCAGATGTTGTCCAGGATGTAAATCCTTCTCTTTAGGGCTGTTGTTCCTCTGACTCACTGGGTCCAGGAAGAAAGTACTCTGTGACCTGGGCTTTTTTTCTGATCTCCACTTTCCCTTACCCTACATACAGTTTGCCTTTAGCTGTGTCTTGGCTCCTTCCCTCCACAACTATTTTGCTTATACTTTTAAAAATACATTCTCAGCTCCTTTTCCCTTTGTTCAGTTCTTTAATTGTAAGCAGTGTTTTGTTTCTCATCCTTTTTTTGGTTGTGAAGTCTCTTCCTTCATTCCCACTGCCCCAGCCCCAAATTGCTCTCCAAGGCTGAGCCTGAATTCAGGTGATACCAAACCACTGATGCTGAGGTCAGGTGTTTGGAGCCTGAATATTGCTGGAATCCAGTGGGTGCTTCTGGTCCTTCCCCACATGAGGCTCCATCTTGCTGGGCATGGGCGATGCCTGTGGCCTGGCAATTTGGCTCAGCCACATCCTATCCATGGTATGGCTGGCTCTGGTGAGCAAGTTCAAGCCAGTAACAAGAGTCACAACAGAGCTGTAGGAAATGGGTAGTGGGGTGAGAGCAGCCATTTCCCTGGTGAGTCCCTTTGCTACCTCTCCAAGGCTGGGGATTAGGTCAGTGAAGGATGTTCCAGGAGGGAAGTCATCCCTGCTGGGGTGGTCTCGGACTGTTCAGTTAGTTTCCGTGAGTGCCTGTGAACCATCTGTGTGCATCAAGCAGATGGCTGAGCTGAGTTAGCTGTGGCATGGACTCCTCTGGGACCATGGGCATGCCCAAGTGGCCCTGCTAGCTCTCCAGCATGCAGATGCCATCCCTGTGATCTGGGTGGGAAGGTGTGCACACTCTGATCTTGGGGACCAGGTGCTGGAGTGAGGGGTGAAGGGGAATGTGTCCTCTGACAGAGTTTTGGGACCATCTCTGGGCGCTCAAGCCTGCCTTTGCAGGGAGGAGAGAAGGGTGGAGAGGACTTTCTGCACTTGGGTATTTACCATCAAGTCCAGGCTGCAGCCGAAGCCTGGCTATTAATAATAGGCAAACCCCCTTGTTATTCTTCAGAGCTTGACTCTCTCTGTTGAGTGGCAAATTCACATTTCGCACATGCAGGCGAAATGCTGAGATGCAGTAAGGGCAGACTGGTGAGGTTTGGGGCTGGCAGCTCTCCCCAGGCCCGGTGAGCACAGCATCTCCCTAGCTGCCAGACCTCCTCCACTGCCCTGCTGCTTTCTGGATGTGAAGATGCTCTCACAGTGTGTCTGGGATGCTCAGTGGGGAGAGCAGGACCACAGGTGGGATCTGGACCATGGGCTTGTCTCTGAATGCCTCCAAGTTGTGGATCGGAGGGACTTCATGGCCAGTGAGGTTCTCATGCTCCTCATAACCTTCATTCATGATCCCCACATTGTTCCCAGGTCTGTGGGAAGTTGCAGCCAAGGTTGATAAGGTTTGTGTGGCTTGCAGTGCCTTTAACACTGCTCTCCGTGTGTTTCTAAGATGATACTCCATGTTTGTGCGTATATATATTGTATTAACACATCCAGCTCTTCTGTGTGGTTTTGCTTTACTAATAAATTTATAGTTATTTATACCTTCCTGTGGATGTGTTAGATTTCTGGAGTGGAGGCCATGTGCCAGGTACTGCCTCCCCATCTGTCTTTGTGCTGTCTGGCTCTGCTTGATTTTTTTTTCATGTTTTCTCTCTTTCCCCTGAACTTCTTTGGTGGAGAAATGATGGTTCATCTTCGTGGTAACCAAAAGTCAAGATGCAGGATATAGGCAGGATACCAGAGGCCAAAAGTAAATGCAAGCAGAGTCTGCAGTGTGGTTTTGCCTCTTGCTGGAGGTGGAGCACTCCCCCTTGCCAGGGTAAAACTCCCCAGGAGCTTCTGGGCAGGAGCAGGCAGTAGTCTCAGCCTGCCAGAAAGGAGCAACTGTTCAGGGGGCTGAAGCTGATGCCTCTTGTGCTCTGAGTACTGCAGCTTCACACACATCTGAGCTTTCCCTGAGATTTGTTTTGCACCCCTGAATCCTGTGATAGCAAGAGAGGAACCTGCTACCTGCAGACAACCTAACGTGCTCCATCCCACCCCCAGGGCAGGTGGAGATGTGTGTTAATCTCTGGGTCACTGAAAAAATACTTCTATGCCACAGTTTCCTTGGCTGTGAATCAAAGCTGAAGAAGTGCTGTGGCCAGGCAGGGTGGGTACTTGTTGCCTACCAGGCTGAAGACACCCATGGAGCCAGGCAAAGAGGAATTCGATCAGAGGTCTCTAGCACTGCTCCAGGAAGCTCTGCCCAGACAGGAGCTGGGGCTGGATGTTGAGCAGAGAAACCATGCTGGTACCTACATTCCAGGGTGTGACTGAGATTAGGGGCAGTGGGAAAGGCTGGTAGTCATGCAGGGCTGGAGGTAAACGGATCAAGCAGCAATTGGCAGGCTCAGCAAGGGAAGGCTTAGCTCAACCCAGTGCCGATTTGCTCCCTCCTGCCTTGGGTCCTCTGAGACTGGGGCAGAGCTGTGGGTGGAGCACCCTCAGCACATCACCTTGTGTCACCCCACGGGGTTTCAGCAGCTCTGCTGCTGCTCCTCTGCAAATTCCTGGACCCACCTGTGCCTGGGAGAGACCACTGCCTTCCCTGCAGCACTGCTGGTGAGCACCTGGGATAGCTTTGGTGGTTCCAGGGGTTTTGAAGATGCTTAAACGTGCTTGATTTTGGGTTTTTCTTTACAGTATCCTGCACCAGAACCAGGCTGCCTGCAGGGAGCCAGCGCACTCAGGACAGCTGGGTGCCAGTAATCCCATTTGCAGGCAGTGCAGGGCTAATCCTCACAGAGCCCTGAGCGGATTGAGGTGGGTTTGGGGGGGTCAGTGGCGAGCTGCAGTGACCAAGGGAGCCCACACATCCCAGGGGTGGCTTCCCAGGGAGCTGGTGGTGAGTCTGTGGGGGTAAGTGGCAGCGATGGAGGTGAGGGTTGTGGCTGGGGGTTTTGTAGGGCCACCTCCACACATCACAGCTGGGGTTTGGTGCTCCAAAAGAAAGCTGGAGGATGAGCTGTGTCAGCAGAGCAGCAAGCAGGTTCGTGGGGAGTGATGCCACAAGGGCAATGGAGCTGGGTAATGTGGAGGGTTTGATGGGCTGCTGGAGAGGAGGGAAAGGCCACGGTGCTCCCTGCTCCAAATGGGAGCCATAGGTCTGCATTCCACTTGCTGTTGGAGATGAGACTAAAGCCCTTTGCTTGCTGACATGAGCCCCATGGAACTGCCACAACAGGTGGTGGCACCAATGGGTGCCTGCAACGCAGGGGGATACATGAGACTGCCAGCTCTTCTGTGCCATTGCAGGCTACTTACTCCTATTTCTTCCAGCAGCTAGTTTTTTTGGGGGCCCACAGATGTTTCTGCCCCTTTCTTGTTCAGATATGCTGAAGGAATCGTCTCTGCCCTCCACTTCCCTTCCTAGACTCAGGACAGGCTTATGCTCTAGGCTTTTACAGCTGCACAAGCTTATGTTGAGGGAGAATGAGACCTTGACTGTTGAGAGGTGGCTGCTGCAGCCTGGAGGGCCTTCTCTGGGGTTGTTTAAGCTCAGTGCTGTATGTTGACCCTGCACTTCTTGGGACCTTCGAAAGTTCTAAAGCATGGGTGGAAATGCCCCTGCTGTGTGGAGCTACCAGGTTTTCCTTCCTGTTCCTGGGGCATTAGCAGCTCCTTCGTCCCTTATTACCAGTGGGTGGTAGGAGGCATTTTAATTGGTTTCTGGTTGTCAGGCCTCTTAGGAGGTGTTTTACAGCCACACTGTCCAGCGTTGGGGGTCTACAGGAGAGCTGACCCTGCCTGTGGTGGGCTGCAGGCTGGAAGTGCTGCTTTGGCCACATCCAAACCAGGCTCCTGGGCTTCTCAAGGTATGGGCAAGCAAAGGGCTGAACACACACATCACTCTTCCTGGGAACTTTGGCCTGTTTAGATTTAAGGATTCAGGCTTTGGACAGCCCCCCATGTGCCACGTTGAGGGACCTGTAGGTGTCCTGAAGGCTTTGTGAGAGCTTAATACAAAGAGCCGAGTGCAGAGTGGCTTCCAGGCTGTACCTGCTGTGTGTGAGACTGGAGTCGTGTGTACCTGGGATTGAAACTCCCATGCTGCATCCCAGCTGGGCTGGGTGGAGTTCAGGGATCTGCTTTCTTTTGCCCTTTGCAGGCATCACCTGCAAGCAGCAGTGTGGGGACTGCCTGAGGTGCTCCTGGGCCCTTTATTGAGCAGTGCAGGGTGTCTTTGGAGGGGCACTTTGGGCAGATTGTGCCTCTTTGGAGTGGCAGTAGCAGAAGACACTCCCAGCCCTTGTCCTGTACCATGAGAATGTGCAGCATCACTTGGCTTACTGGTGCAGTATCCCAGCCTAGAGTTGCTTCGAGAAGGGGCAGAGGGGACCCAAAAAGATTGTGCAACCAGAGCTCGAACAGCTGAATCTGTGCTCTGCAACATCTTATTTTTACCTACTTTGTCAACATCACAGCAGCCACTGTTGGCTGCCTTTGCTGCCCTTGCCAGAGCCCCCAGCAGGTACTTGTCCCAGCAGCCACCATGTCCCTGGGCCATGGCTGAAAGGTTATGGAGCATAATTTTTTGTAGAGGCAAAATAAGTTGGATATGTGTGTTGGGATGTGAACTTCCTCATAAACAAATTCTGCTCAAAGTACTGCTGTTTAATATCCCTCAAATAAAAAATGATAGGGAGTGTAGAGGACCTTGTGCAGAGAATCACAGCTTCTCTTTCTGCAATGGCTTCATGAGCACTTCTTGTGCAATGCTAGCCGGGATAGGTTGTGAAAAAAAACAAACCTAAATGAGTGGCTACCTTTAGGAAATGCAAGTTTAACTGAGCCTGTGTGCTTAAAATAGAGTGTAGTTTGTTCACAATAATAGTGAGGGATCAGGGGTTGAACCAGGTTTGGTCTGGCTGTGCTGCAGTGCTATGTTTCCCAAGCAGGACACGGAGACGGAAGGACACCAAGAACTTTTTTGGGCTACTCTGGAGACAGCGTGAGCAGCTGGTGCACCTGGTATTCTCTGGGGAGTGTGCACCCCTGCTGCTGGCTTCTTTCCAGCTGGAGACCCCTCCTCACTGCCCACAGGCACCTGGATAATGGGCTGGATTGACCGGGTGGTTCCTCAGCCTCCGGTGCCCCATCTGACTGAAGAGACCCCTCGGGCTCCAGTGAAGGAGGCAGAGCCTGTTAAGGTGAGCAGGGAGCCAGTGTGGGGGGTAATGGAGACCCTGTGACCTTGATGGAGAAATGCCTGTACCTCTGCATCCATTCCCAGCACTGCGGCACCCAGGGATGCTTTGCAGAGTCCCCAGAGGGGATGGGTTCCAGAATGCTTCCCCACTGAGTTGCTGGGAAGCAGCAGGAATGATGGAGAGTCCCTGGGGTTTGCAGCCACCCTTGAGCAGGGACACTATCCAGTGTGCCTCACTCTCTGACACCTTTTGCCTTTTACCCTGAAGGCACCAACAGGAAAGGCCAGTGGCCCTATGGATGCTGCTAACCAGGCATGCACTGAGGGTAAGCCCCACACTGCCTCATGCCACAGATATGTTCCCTTACTGACTGGTCCCCCTTCTGCCCAGCATGCTGGAGGCTGCCAGAGTGGTGATAAGAGCTTGCCTTTGTTTTTTTCCCTGCTGCCATTAAAGAAATGGAAAAGAAAGTAGGATTTGTGATCCCTGAGGACTCAGGTTCTGTGTTTGACAGGTATAGCTCTTGCACCCTCCAGTGTGCAACAGTTTGCTTGTGACTTTCCTTTTTGTTGGGGGCTGGATGCCTGGGATGGTGTTCCCAGTCTGACTCACCCCCTTTCCTGGCAGCGTGGGGAGCAGTGTGCTCTCCTGGCTCTCCTATGGGCTGGAGAAGGTGATTCCCCAGCCAGTCCCAGCCCCAGGGACACTGCAGGCACTTGGGAAGAGCTTCGAGACAAGTATTGACGTTCCTGATCAGGTAGGAAACAAATCTGGACAACACTCCTGGTTTATTTGGGATTCTACAGCTTTTTACGTTTTCTTCTTTTTTCCTTCCTATTACTCTCCCAGTGCTAACTGGGACCACTAAACTTGCCCTGCATGGGTTTCTGCCTTCATCCATTCCTGTGGAAAGGGCAGGTTTCCCTCCCCACCCAGTGGGATGAACTGTTGGGTGGGTGACAGTCTGTTTGACTTTTCAGACAGAGATCCAGATCCTTCCAGATGAGGACGACGATGGTCTCGGTAAGGAGGGCTGGGAGCTTGTAGTTTGCAGCATTCCAAGGGCCTCTCTGGGGCCTTCACATCCCAACCTCCCTGATTGGTGATGCTGGCACTATTGTCCCCTTGAACTGGCTGATGGGGGGACCTGAAGCTCTCAGCAATGCAGGTTCCCCATGCCCACAGCAATTCTCCCCTTGCAGACATAACTCCCTTTGATCCAGAGGAGGCCAACTCCGAGGATGACTTGGAAGTCCCCACGGAGGAGTGGTGGGTCTCCAGTGAGGCTGGCAGGGGGCTGGGGGAGGGCAGGAAGACACAGGGTGAGTTCCCTGAGTGAGACACTCTCCCTGCAGGGCAGGAAAGCGGGTGCTCAGCTGGCTGTCACACGGCTTTGAGAGGATTATGCCACAGCCAGAGGGGATGAAAAAGCCAGAGGTGAGCACTGCCCAGCTTGGGAAGACTGGGGGGCCACTGGGCAGAGGTTGACAGTGGAGTGGGTTTCCTGCCTTCATGTTCCTGCACACCCTAGCTGGGACCTTGGGAAGGAAAACCCTAGGGAAAATCAGCAAAACAAAAGAGAGACCTCAGGGTGCTGTCCCAGCATTCCCCTACCTGGCTACAAGCAGGAGAGACCCTCCAGTTGGGACATGCTGGTAGCAGCAACTCTGGGTTTAATGGTTGTTATCAGGGAAATGGGGCTGAAGCTACAGCAGAGGGTGTGTGGGGCTGAGTGCATGGGTCGCCTTGGAGTGGAGAACATGCCCACCCAGGGTGGCATGAGGCCACAGGCAGTGTTTTGCCACATCCATCCATCCCTCTGTACCTCTGCAGACAGAGCCAAAGGATCAGAAGTGCAAAGCCACAGCGGAAGGTGAGTGAACCAATCCCCCACCCTGGGCGACGCTTTTAGAGGAGATGCTCTGCCTCTGAGAACCCAGATGTAGGCAGGCATCAGTGCTGGGACTGCCCTTCATCTCCATGCCCAGGATTCCCACTGTGCTGAAAGGTGTGGGCACACAGGTCCTGGTGTCACAGCAATGCCCCTACATCACTTCTGTCTCCAAACTGCCCATGTCCTCATCCCGGGATGGGTCCCCAGGGGAGACAGTACCATGGAGGTCCCCCAGGCCTGTCCCTCTGTGGGAGACAACCCTTCGTTGCTTGCTCTGCTTCCCAATAATTTATGACTGCTACATTGCCTATCCCCCTTCCTCTTCCAAATAAACCTGAGCAGGCACAAAAAAGACTAAAACGGAAGCAAAGCCAAAACCCAGCCTTTCAGCCACCAAGAGCACCTCAGAGGCAGAGAAGTCAGCAGCAGCCACGGCACGGCCAGAGCCAGTAACCACCCTCGCTCCCCAGTCTGTGTCTCTGGATGGCCGCAGGTAACCACAGGGCAACCTCTGCCTGGGTCTAGATCCCAGAGGGATGGCTGACCTGGCTCTGGCTGCCAGGTCTAACAGTGATTTCTCGTCACCAGGATGTTCACCTGGTTTGTCCAGGGGCTGGAGAAGGTGATGCCGCAGCCAGTGACTAAGGAGAAGCAGGACACACAGGTATGCTGTCTGCAGGATAGCACAGGAGCACCATGGTAGGGAGGGAGTCCCCTGCCATGCAGAAGCCACTAGATCAGTGCTGGAACCTGCTGTGGTTTGGGCTGTCACCCAGTTCCTTCAACAAAACAAATCCCCATGAGCTGCTTAGCTAGTGAAAACAAGTATTTGACTTCTAAGCAGTGCAAAAGTCCATAGTGTGTTTTCTTTACCATTTCCCTGCCTTTCTGTGCAGCACTGGGTGGTGTCCAGGCCCTGGCATCTCACCTAAGTGCAGTCCCAGCTCTAAGGAGAAGCAGAGAAGCAGCTTCACATGCTCTTCTTTCCTGCCCTTGCCCCCAGGCAAGCTCACTGACAGACTCCTGCCCTGTACTACTGTGTGTGTCCATGGCCAAGCCATCAGACCTACCATGAAATATCACCTGGGGTATTTATGGTAAAAGAGTCACTTTTACTGAAAATGGGGTATTTAGGGTAGTAATTTAGAGTTACTGAAAATGAACAATGTCTCATGTTTCCCTTCTCCTCCTGGCAGGGAGTGGCCACAGCAACCTTGACTCCTGTGGAACAAAGTAAGTGGTAGCTCCATCTCACCACGACAGTTTGATTGGAAGGTTGTCAGAAAGGTTATTGGGAAGAAAGGTCACTGGCCTCTTTTATCCCCTCATCTGCCCTGAGTGCCAGCTTGGGAGCCCCTGGAATACCCCAGGGAAGTCATAGGAGGCTGCTGAAATTTGAGAAGTGGGAGTAGTTGCAGAGTTGTGGCATAGACTTGGTAAAACTCAGCTATGGGAATCTCTAAGTGCAGCAACCCACCATCCTCGGGTCTCAGGTTTTGAGGTCAGTGCTGATCTCAAGATCTGTCCTTGAGCTGTACTGGAGGATGTTTGCCAAGCTAGTGGGATGTGATCAAAGGGAATTCAAACCTGCCGCCTCCTTTCCTGCCTTTGGCATGTTTGCTGACAAGCTGGAAGGTGTTTGCCAAGCTTGGTGCGAGATGCTTAGGACGGTGCCTCAGGATAAAAAAATTCCTGGGATATTAGGTGTGTTAGATACAAGTCTGCATGGTTGTGGGAAAACTTGTGGGGTTTGCCTGCTTGTTGAGGGATGCTGGGCAAAATGTGGAGCACAGCTGCATCTCTGGGTGGACTTGGCAGGGTTACACAGCCCTGTGCAAGTGCTGCCCCTGGGAAGGAGTGGTTGGTTGTGCTGTGGGAGCTGCTGATGGGACGAAGGACATGAAGGCACATGGAAGCTGCACATTCCACAGGAATATGCCAGGAGGTTGGTCCCACTGAGCCAACAGCGACTTGGCAGAACCTCAGGGAGGGAAATCATGGGGGAAGGCATTTCTCAACGTATTTGTACAAACTGGAGACCTGTGCACTGCTGTGGACCTTGGAAAGGCAAAGCCAGGAATGCTGATGCATGTGCTGTGCAGGCACAGCCTTGGTGCACAGCTGGCTTTGGTGCCTTGAGGCATCTCCAGATCACTTAATCTGTCCGAGGAAGGGAGCAATTGGGTTGAGCAAGAGACCTGCCCTGGCACCAAACTGCCTGCACACTCATTAATGTTTTCCTTCTCCTTTTGTTTCAGGAGGCAAAGGGGCTTAGCACCTCTGAAACAAATGGAAAACGAAGACCTTGGCAAACCAGCCCTTTCCACACCCCAATGACACCAACCTGAGGAGAAAGCACAGCTGGGGAGGAAAAGCAAAGGGAAATTTGCAAATGGTCTCTAGCTCCTTCCCAGCTAGAGCTGTGGGGACCACAGGCTGGCACAGGGATGCTGGCTGCATGTTCCCAGTCCCAGGGCTGTCCCACCTGCCTCCTTCTTTTCTCTGGGAATTGTAGCTATTGGTTTTGCAGGACAATGTCTAGGAGATGAGAGCTACAATTTATAGGATGGTAGAAAAGTGTCACTCAGGACATCTCGGTGGCAGAAAGCCTCGTGCTGCAGTCTCCCAGCACTCATGGCCCTCTCAATGCCCTCCCAAAATCCAAATATTCAATCTGAGACCTCCAGCTGAAACCCACAACTTTCTTTGAGTTAACTTCTGTCTCCAAGGTGTAACATTATAAAGCTCTTGAAGCTCTTGTCAGCTCCTTATTGCTTTTCTTCCATTAACTGAGTGTTTTCTCCCACCAAGTGGAAAGGGCTCTGATTTGCAGCAGCAAATCAGGTGGTTGAGGTTAATCTCTAGGTGAATAGGTAGGAGTTAGTGGTTAAAAACCTTTGCCCATGCTCTCCTTAGAGAACTTAGCCCAGCCTCTCCTTACCCCCCGCTATAGCTGTTCCCTCCTGAAGCTCACAGCTCCTTGGATGCAGCACTAACCACAGTGGCAGGAGTGTCCCAGCAGAGAAGGCATCCCAGGAGCTGTCACCAGCCCAGAGGTGTGTGGGCAGGCACAACCAGTGCAGGCACACTGGGGTTGAGGGAGTGAGAGCCCCTACACCCCCAGTTTTCGGTACAGACCTTGGAATTGCAGACTGGTTTGGGTTACAAGGGACCTTTGATCTGGTCCAACTTCCCTGCCATGGACAGGGACACCTTCCACTAGACCACGTTCTCAGAGCCCCATCCAACCTGTCCTTGAACACTTCCATAGATGAGGCATCCACAGCTTCTCTGGGAAACCTGTGCCAGTGCCTCACTGCCCTCATTGTACATTTCTTCCTTAGGTCCAATCTGAATGTCCCCTCTTTCAGTCTGAGAATATTGCCCCTTGTCCTGTCACTGTCTTTGGTAAAAAGTCTTTCTCTGTCTTTTTTGTAAGCCCCCTGCTGTATTGACAGGCCAGGTTAAGATCTCCCACCACCTCATTGCATCTCTTTAGGACCATCTAGGCAACCATAATGAGTCAACAGACCACCCTGAGATCCATCCACTGTGTTCATAGTGGATCCTGCTTGTACCAGGCCACAGTTTTAGTATTTGCTCCATTTTTGTATAATGTATCCAAAAGTCATGGTGTGTTTTAAAAGCCATCTCCCTGCTTGCTGTCCCATGTTTTAATTAACAGAGATCTAGAGGGAACAGGCTACACATCGTGGGACCATGGGGTGGGTAAATACAGTACGGATGCAACCGTGCCTGGGTTTCCTGCCTTTCTGTAGTTGAATTTGCACATTTCCTATCCGCTTTGCTTTGGATATGTAAGTTTTGTTGTCAGGCAGACATCAAAATAAACTGATCTTACAGTAAGCGGATGTGCTTCCTCCTGCTGTTTCTCTGGTGTGTGCCTGACATAATAGGATGGGTACCCCTGGGACATGGAGAGGGCTTTTCAAAGGTCAGACCTGTACTCCTCACTCTGCAGCTGTTCTGCAGCTCCCCCAGTAACTTGCCATGGATTTGGGCTGACATCACCCCACTAACACACCATAGGTTTTTTCCCAATGACTCTGGGAAGTGGCAGGGTGTGGGGGGTGCTCCCTACACCATGCCCAGGGGTGTGTTTGGAGGAGGCATTGTGTGGTGCTCGGGTGTTGTGATGTGGGCTCTGGGTTGGGTCTTGTTTTGCATACCTTGGGCTGTGCAGAACTTCACTGGCGCTTTGCAAAGGCAAAGGCTTTGGGCTCTTCCGGTGGCTGCTCCTGATTGCAAGAGGAGACAAAGTGTGGCCTAGAGATGGGCCAAGTAACTGCTGGTGGAGGTGGCTACATGTGTAGGGAAGCCAGCAGTCATCTGTATGCAGAGGTTTACAGCCTTTGTAGAATCAGAGAATCCTTTGGTTTGGAAGGGAACTTAAAGCTTATCCAGTTCTAACCCCCATGCTATGGGCAGGGACACTTCCCACTAGATCAGGTTGCTCAAGGTCTTCACAGGGCTTTGGCTGTGCTTGGCATAAAATGGTGAATTTTCTTTTTCCTTCTGGCAAAGGGCCCAAAGCATCTGTCCAGCACAGTTCAGAGACTCTGGGTTGCCCAACTCTGTGCAGGCTGAGAGCTGCTTCAGCACTGCAGCATCAAGCAGACAAAACATGAGATCTGTTCTGGCACTACCCCTGACCCCCTGAGAGTGTGCTACTGTCACCTCATTGCCTCCCTTTCCCAATTCCCATTTCAGTTCATATACCTGCTGTGGAACCCAAGGAGACCAATCTCATCCTAGAAGAGATCAGTGATGACCATATTAATGAATCCATGTGTGAGATGGTGGCCTGGGGTCACAAGGCTGAACCAGAGGCAGAGGCTCATTCCCTTCCCCCCATACAAGAGGAACCTCAGGAAGAAGAAGAAAACAGGTAGGAAAAGGAAGATCCTGTTGATGGGCAGGATGTTCTCCAGTCATCCATGTGATGGCCATGGGAGGGGACAAGCATGTCCCTGGGAGTCTCTCCTTGCCAGTGCTGATGGTGGAGCTGGCAGCCTGTTTCCAAATTTTCTACCTGCTTGGAGCTGTAGACACTAATGGGATGTGAAACAGTGTACGCCCAGTGTGCCTCACCATATCCAGCCCCCAGGATGTTGGCTAGGGGATGGAGGAGAGCATCTCGGGCCAAAGGGGTTGGGGAGACTGACAGGGCTCCCTGTGTGAGGTTCAGAATACTTTGTGGATTTTATCTGATATGTTTCTCCTTCCCAGACCATGCTTGTGCTCCCCAAGTGCTACCAAGAAGGAAGAGTTTGAGGAGGAGGTGGAGGAGGAAGAGAAGAAGAAAGGGGAGGAGCAGGAGAAGGAGCAGGAGAAAGAGGAGGAGGAAGAGGAGAAGAAGGAAGAGAAGAAGGAGGAGGAGGAAGAGAAGGTGGAGGAAGAGAAGAAGGAGGAAGAGAAGAAGGAGAAGGAGGAAGAGAAGGTGGAGGAAGAGAAGAAGAAGGAGGAAGAAAAGAAGGCAGAGAAAGAGAAGAAGGAGGAGGAGGAGGAGAAGGTGGAGGAAAAGAAGAAGGTGGAGGACAAGAAGAAGAAGGAGAAGAAGAAGGACAAAGAGAGAAAGAAGGAGAAGGACAGGAAGAAAGAGAAGAAAGAGGAAAAGAGGAAAGAGGAGGAGGAAAAGGTGGAGAAAGAGAGTGCAGAGTGAGTGCCTCTCATTTTCTTGGTGGCTTTTTTGGAAACAACTGTGAACGTAGCTGTTTGTTTCAATTGCATTCACAAGCCAGAGGGGCTGAAACACCCATGGACGAGCGAGCTCCTCCTGACAGAGCGGAGGTCCACGCCTGGCAGGCAGCCGGGTGTGCTGGGCAACGATGCGGGCGGGAGGGATGCATTCGGGAGGGATGGGTGTGCAGGGAGAGATGCTTTTGCAAACCGGCTCATCGCAGGGCTCGCTGCTGACGCGGCACCTGGTGACAGGCGAGTGTCTCCTGGTGACACGGGCACCATCTCCATCGCTGCCGCCCGTAGCAACCACAGCCCCCAGCCATCCCCCCGCGGGGCCGGCGGCTCGGCTGAGCGAGGGCCCCGGCTGGTGCCTTCATCGGGAGGCGGGAGCACCCAGCTCCAGGAGACGGTCCGTGCTATTTAAAACCATACTATTAATTCAGGGCAGTCGGAATTACTATGAGTGCTACAGAACTGAATGTAAAGACAGGGTTATGTATTGTGCCTGGAAATACTCCTTAATACAAGTAGGTACAATTTTACATCTTTTTCCTGTTGTAGAAAATATCCAAGTTCTTGTCAGCCATGGCAGGTGGTGGCTTTGGTATAGATGGTATTGAGAGACATCTTTCTACTTAGTTTAGTAGTTTGCTCTGATTTTACATGAGATAAACATTTAGGGATTTATTACCTGGTGCTACAATATTATTCTCTGTTAATTCCTCTAAAGTAGATAGATTTTCAGGAAGAAGCTAAAAATGCATGATTTTTCACTGTCAAACCTATATGTTTGTATTTAATCAAAATCTTTTCCTGGAGCTTCACTATAGAAACTTGAGCTTCAGTTGTGGGGTGAATGAGATGCTGCTCCATCTTTCAATGTGTTTGTTTTTTGGGAAAAGAGAGAGAGACCAACAGGTTTTCTAGATTAGGATCAAAAGACTTGTGATTGCCTTTGAAGGGAGCATAATTTTTTAAAAAATGGGGGTAGGAGAAATTATTAAAAATCATTTTAAAAATAACAAGTTTTGAAGACCTGGAAGTAAAAGAGAAAAAGCAATCACTGCTTGTGATATATTTTTTCTGACTTTGCACATGCTAAAAATACAGAAAGATGGTTTTTCAATTTTCATGCATTTACTGTCTTATTTTTTTCATTATCACCAATCCCTGCTTTGCATTTCTTTCCAGGAAAGAGCAAATCAGGAGATAAGTGCACAGAGCAACATGTGAATTGCTTCATTTCAGTTATAAAGTTATATTAAAACAATAAAATCAATCTTGTGAGCCCCTTTGTCAGAATGGTGGAGCTGAGGTCTGCATTTGCTGCTGAAAGAAAATGAGAATTATGTGTCCTGATTGTGTCTTGCACAGGCAGATGTGGGATTTGGATGGTGCTTCTGGGAAAGCCCTGCCTGGTAATTAGGCTCTGGGCTTTTTATTTGGCAAATTTTAATTATATGAGAAATTATAATGCTCAGGAGGAGAAACATACTGCTTGTATATTTTTCCTCTGCAATTTTTGTGTATGCATATGCTTTATTTATGCATCTTTCACCTCATCTCCCACATAGTGTTCTTTCTGTCCCTCCCAGATCCCTGGTCCCTTGTCTCCCTGCTGACAAGGGTGTGGATGAAACATACTTTGCTGAGGAGGCCCTCAGGATTGAGCAGCAGGAAGAAGCTGAGATAAGTAATCTCGAAGGTGCTCTTGTACAGGTATGGCATCACTGTGCTTGGGCTCAGATCTGCAATGAGCACTTGCTGCCCAGTGAGTACCAGAGGCTCAGAGCTTGTCCTGGGGGATACAGTGTCCTGGGAGGGGCAGGAGCTGGGGTCGGCACTGGACATGTTTCCCACTGAGATGTCTCCATCCCTGAAGCTGAGCCAGCAGCAGTAGTTGTGGATGTAGACAGGGCTGTTTCACCCTGCAAAGCTGGCACTGAACAAGGAACTGAGAGTCTGGCAAATAGAGGGGATATGGGGAATCCAGTCAAGCTGCAAAATCTGCTCTTTTAATGACAGAGGAGGGCTTTTTCTCCTTAAAATGGCTTATTTTCATTTTGAAGGTGGAAGAGGAGACAGCTGAAGCTACTGAAACGGATGCTGAAGGTATAACATGTAACAGCATAATGCCAAATTGGGATGAAGTGAAACAAGATGTGGTGCCTGGTGGGAGGAGAATCCAGGTTCTCCTTCCCTGCTGTTGGGGAGCAGGCAGCTGAATTCTCTGGAGCATGGGCCTCCATGGGCAGTTGGGCTTTTCATCTGTGGGCGCAGCATCCCATGGGTGCAGCAGGATGGCAACATTGGCATTGGCTGGAGCCAGCTCAGCACGCCTGGTGGTTGTGCAGTGCTGAGTCCTGTTGAATAAAAATCCCTGATGGAAAATAAGAGTTTCTCCTTCAGCTGGAGAATGTACAGGGATAAAAAGGATTTTCTCTACCACTTTGCTCAATTTGGGAAGTAACAGGTGGCGTAAAGCACATTTTAATGTAGAAAGCAATGGATTACTAATGAAAATTAGGTAGTGAACTCCCATCACACCTGAGTGAGCAAAGGCAGGTCCTGGCCTAACTCCACCAATGTCAGGGAGTTGCACAGAGAGCGGGTTAAGCTGAGTTTTGGAGTAGGCTGATGCAGCCCTTGCAGAGCACCTTGATTTTGCAGCAATGCTAGAAAATGCTGATTCATCCGTAACTACAGTGATAGGACAGCAGTACTGAGTAAAAATTGCAAGAAGGGAAGTTTGTTAGATAATAGGAAGAGATTCTTCGTTGTGAGGGTGTTGAGATACTCAAAGAGGTTGCCCAGGGAGGCTGTGGATGCCCCATGCCTGGCAGTCTTCAAGGCCAGGTTAGATAAGGCTCAAGCAACCTGGTCTAGTGGCACCTGGAAGGTGTCCCTTCCCAACCATGGGAAGGTTGGGAAGGGATGATCTTTATGTTCCCTTCCAACACTTAGCATTCTATGACTCTATGAAAAGTGCATGGTAGGATGCTCACCACTGCAGTCCTGTGCTGCCAACACCCGTGAGCTGTGGGCAGCCACAAAATCCGTGGTAGCCTCACATTTTTGCTGTGACATAACTGTCCATCTCAAATGACTCTGTGTTTTATTGCAGCTTCAGATGCCTTGTCCTTTGCTTGAAGCACCTAGGCTCTTAGCAGCATGGCCAGGAGGGCCCGGGACGTCGAGCTAGACCGGCTGGTGCATGACAAGCCGCTCGATGATGGGGAGCCCTCCCCTCCCAGCCGCGGGGCCCTAGAGCAGCTCCCCAATGTCCCCAGCTACCGAGCCACCGCTGCCTCCCGCACCCCCATCCCTGTCACCAGCAAGCCAAAGGCTGGAGTTGTCAACCCCAATTTTTGCAATGAGGAGCAATCCCCACTAGGTATTAGAGATGTTGCCTTGACGAGGGGCTTGCGTAGTTAGAGGTGGGCAGGGGGTGTTTCCTGGAGTAGTTGCTTTTTGTTGCTTTTGGGGGGAAAAAACAAAATAAAAGCGCTCTTCGTGTTGCAGCACAGAGGCTGGGGAACAAAATCCATGTGTTGTCTGCTTCTGCTTCATCACTATGTGCCTTTTTAGCTAACCCTAGAGAACATTTGCAAATGCTGTGTATTTTGACTTGCTCAATCAAAAGCTCTCCCGAAGGACCGGCAGGCAGAGGGTGCAATATCACCACACACACCATTTTCTCTCTAGCATTCATGCAACCTGCTCATACTACAAGGATAGGAAGGTGAAGGTTTGCTCATCATGGCTTTCTGCCTTTTCTGCAGCTTTGCTTTGCTTTGTTTTTACCAGCAAGCCAAATTCTGCTGCTTTTCCTTACATGCAACAGGATTTTAACTCTGCAACCCAAACAGGCCTTTTCACAGGGATTTAATCAAGCCATGCTCTGATCCACTAGTTCCACATCAGCATGAAACAGGATAGGGTGCACATGGTCTTTCAGAGTGTGTGAAAAGATCCTACAGAAGAAATCCTACAGAAACTCATTGTATTTTGTTAAATAGCTAAGAAAAGAGATGACACTTTGCAGCCAAGCTGACTGTGGGGTCTGGCAGCACCCTTTCTCCTCTGGTGAACTGGCATCTTTCTTTCCCCACTGTAAACATCCAGCCTTTCTTCTTCTAACCTTCTCTGTGGCTGGAAGCAGTTATTACCTCTGCAAAAGAAAGAAGCCACAAATACTTATTTAAATAGTGCCTTATTCTGCATGAAAAGCAAACACTGAGTGACTCGGAGCTGTCATGATCCATATGCTTATGTTCAGAGGAGCCAAGAAGATTTCTAGACCCTGGGAGGCAAGTTTGCACTTTGCACCTGGAAATCGTGGGTCTCTGCATAAAACCTGCAGCTGGGAATCCTGATCTCTATTGTTTTCTGAATCATGCAAACCCAACACTCAGGTGGATTAAATGAAATTACTGCGATCTGGGCACGCAGAAGGGAAGCAGGTGGCAGTTCTTAGAGTGTTAAATACTGGGTAAAAAAAAAGAGAGAAATGCTCCAAACAGTTAGGAGGAACGAGTGCCAGGCAAACAGGGAATGGAAGGAGAAGGAGAGTCCTTCCAGCACACTGCAGAGTCTGGGGGCAGCTCTGCAGCAGCGATGGGGTTTTGGGAGCCATCCTGGCTGTAGGTGGGGCCCTGTGCACCCCTCACCTGTGATTATTGTCCTTCCCCACGGAGCAGGTAATTACCCCACTGTGGAGATCAAGGATGTGGACAGCCGAGACGATGCTGTGGAGAACGATGGTACCCACTTGCTGGTGCCCACTGCCAGTGCTCCCAACATGCTGGCAGTGCCCGGCGCAGCATCCCCCAGGTATGGCTCTGCCCAGGCGCGGTCCCCGGCACCCGGGGGTCTCACTAGCACCCCCTGATGGTGCCAGTAGAGGAAAATTTATACCCATATGGAGCAACCAATTTCCAGCAGGTTTGGACAGGCAGCCAGGGTAATGTGGGTGCAGCCTGTGCACGGCAGAGGAGATGGCAAAAGCCTTGCCTCTCGTTTGCATTTTTTAATTAAATGGTTAAATTTGGTTTAAAGCTTTTTAGGGGCAAGGACAGCCCTGTCTGTGTGTCCTCCTGGAGATGGGCTTGATCCCCAGGCCATGGTGAGATCCCATTTTTCTGTTGTCCCACATGTCTGTGCTCCCACATTCAGAGAGTAGGAGGTCTGTGTACTGGATATGGGCCTTAATCATAAACCCAGCAATTTTCTTCTTGTATTTTTGCTGAAAA